>NW_027507758.1:5262012-5837971 GCF_037356315.1 Lithobates pipiens | reverse complement strand
GCAAGTCACCCTCGGTATGCACAAGACTCTCCCCAGTCTGCACAAGTCCCTCCCCAATCTACACTTCCCCTTCAGTCTGAAATAGTCCTCCCCCAGTCTGTACAGGTCCCATAAGCCCACCCCCCCCCCCAGTCTGTACAAGTCCCTCCCCAGTCTACACTTCCCCTCCAGTCTGCAATAGTCCTCCCCCTAGTCTGTACAAGTCACCCTCAGTCTGTACAAGTCCCTCCCCAGTCTGCACAAGTCCCCCCAGTCTACACTTCTCTTCCAGTCTGCAATAGTCCCCCCAGTCTGTACAGGTCCCACAATCCCCGCCCCCCTCAGTCTGTACAGGTCCCTTCCCATCTGCACAAGTTCCCCACCAGTCTATACATGTCCCCCCCAGTCTGTACAAGTCCCCCTCTTTCCTAAATTCACAGAGTTCATCTCAGAATCACATCTTTCTCTCTCAAGGCGATGGAAGATTTCCTTTCCGTCCCACGGCTCCAGTGGCTGACATCAGCGCCCCCCACCCCCGCCCCCTCCATAGATGTAGTTCCCACCCACAGAAAGCTGCTTGAAGCTCCAGCAAGAGATCTCTGTGTGAATGACAAGCAAGTTACACAGGATCGTCTGTGAGAGGAGCCAGAGATCGGGCAGTGATAGGTATAGCTGCAGTGCCTCAGGCTTGTCTCATCCATTGATGCACTGCACACTTTGTACCCATGGATGATATGTCACTGGGGAGGCCACATAGGGAAAGATGGGCAGGGTCACAATGTGGACCCCTGCAACCCCTATTGCTACGCCCATGGTGAAAGGGGTGCAGGAGATGTTAAGAAGAGTCAAAGCATTTTACAAAACTGATCTTAATGGTTATAAAATATTTAATACTAAAAAAAAATCCCACCCAACTTTAACTAAAGTAGAGAACGTCAACCTAAAAGCCCCATTTACTTATCTGAATCCGTGATTATGTGACATGCAGAGTAGAAGTCTTCTCTCTTCTAGACTGCAGAGTGAGAAGGTCTTCTTGGGGTACCCACACCACACCCTTGTGACATGGATTCTTCCCATTGGCTGTCCATCAGTGGTGTCCTCACAGGGTCCAGAAGACTCCAGGAGTTTGATGACATCACAATGAGGGCATGAGAGCAAGATTAGTTAGTGGTGGCCTGAACCACAGTTGAATAGAAGTCCTGCATATAACACAAGCAGCATAGCATCTCCAATAGCTCATTCTAGACATAGTTTATATTCAAAAAATCCCTGCACACTGGGGGGGGGGGGTGGAGAATTTACAAAGGGGTTTCATCAGGGGTCCTTAGGCTAGCATGGAGTCTAAATAGAGTGCATCTTGATGGATTTGGATGACCAAATTGGTTGTTTTTTTTTTTGGTTTGAATTTCTAAAAGGCTTCTGGGGAAAGGGGATCAAATACTACTCCAAAGGCTTCTTCTCCCTTTCATCTGCTTCTTCTATTGTCTGAGAGCCTTAGCTTGTCCTCAGGTCCCCAGCCCCCCCCCCCCCCCCTCTTATATCTTAGTATCCGTGGTAGAATTTTTACAGTAAGTAATTAGGGAGGTTTTTGGCCCACCATCCCATCAGGCAGATCTATTTTACTTCTTTTCTTGTTATCAGTAACAAATGTCATACAAATTACTTATCACCACGAAATTATACTTGGTTCTGCATTCTCTAAAAGGGAAGTAATGGGAGGTGAGTAGGGGGTGTAACCAAGGAAAGGTGATCGGAGGTGGGTGGGGGGGGGAGGAAAGGGGTGACTCAGAAAGGTGGAGTTCCTGCACCTAAAAAAAGCCTTGGTGCTAAACCTACGATACCTTCCTCTTTCACTGTATATGTCTGTGTATCAGACTCACTCAAAAGAAGATATTCAAGAAAGGTTGTAACATTTTTTTCCTGTGCTTTAACAAGAGCTTTCAAACACTGGAGACACACATGAATACCCTGCAGGAGCTCAATTGTTTCAAGAGATGGTCAAAGGCGATAGCACTTGCTAGACATTTGCAAATTTGTTTAGTTCCGACAAATTCGTTAACAAAGTTTTCCAAATATTCATAAATTTGAATATTCGAAAATTCGTATATATTTGAATATTTCGAAAATTCGTAAATTCAAATATTCAAAAATTCATAAATTCGAAAAATTTGTAAACTCGTAAATTCATAAATTAGAAAATTTGTAAACTCATAAATTCATAAATTAGAAAATTTGTAAACTCGTAAATTCATAAATTCATAAATTCATAAATTCGAAAATCCAAAAACCCGAAAATCTCAAATAATAACTAACTATTAAAGTATAGGTATTGTAACAAAATTATTTGGCCAGGCATAAAGACAGGGGATTATAGCGGTGCCAAATGACAAATACAAAATTATAACAATATATTTTATGGTAGATACAAAATATAAAAAAAGATAAATAGAAAACATCAAAAATTCAGCATACAATGATACGGATTGGGTACATTGCACATGAATTTAAATTTGTAGACATAGAAAAAAAGACTTGGATCTTATAAAGGCCAATAGTACAAGGTATCAACTCCTACGTGTTTCGTCAAACCATTGACTTCCTCAGGGAAATTATATATGCCTGTACCAAAAGTGAAATTTAAAAAAAAACACAAAAAAAGATAGCATAAAGTTATGATACAAGTACAGGTTTAAATATTTTTGTTGTAGAATCAGAATGCAAGGCATGATCAAACCCTTCCCCCCCATGACCAGTAGGTCTAAAATTATGCCACAGATACAAGCACCACAATGGGAGCAGGGGACCCCAAAACAGCCACCAACTCGCGTCTATGGCTGCAGGGGGCGAACAAGGACCTAGCAATCAAAACATTATCAATTCATTTGATTAGATTATTAAAAAATATTGGGATAAACAAAATCCCAAGTATATAGGGCTAACATAGCCTCAGTTACTTACAAGTATAGATTAAAACCAGTAATAAAGCAAGGGCGCCGGGATGGAATGGTCTGGCAAATAGCAATTGTTATTGGGAACAACGATTGATACGAATCAACCAGAATATGTGGCTGAAAAAGGAAGAAGAAAGACTTATTACTTCCCTGGCACAAAACACAATGTATGTGCCTAAGGAATCCTAGTGACTGAAAGAAAAAAGGGCTCACCTAATTTCCAGAGACTGACAAACAGCCAAAACACCCAAAGGTATTGTAATTGCCTTTCAAATTTGGCTGTTAGTGAACGTAACGAATATGGATTTATCCAAAGTTCCGAATTATCCGAAATAACGAATGCCGTAACTAAACCAATGGAACGTAACAAATTAATAATAATGTAGCGGATAGCATTTTGGCCAAAATGTCATACGCATGTAAATTTAGTTTTTGCCTCAGAACAATAGGGGTTCTGAGGGTTAATTACGTAGGTTGGCCTTTACATCAGACGTTTTGACTATCAACCTTCTCGGAGCCAATCAGTGGGAGTTCCGGGCCCCACTGGGGAGTCTGAGAAGGGGTATTTAAGATGT
Source organism: Lithobates pipiens (assembly GCF_037356315.1). Taxonomy (NCBI): domain Eukaryota; kingdom Metazoa; phylum Chordata; class Amphibia; order Anura; family Ranidae; genus Lithobates; species Lithobates pipiens. Next base: position 5,834,466 of record NW_027507758.1, on the reverse strand, counting down.
GTGGGTCACGTGGTTCAGGGAGAGGAGTTTGTGAGGCCCGCGTGGCCTGTTCTGGTTCCAGGACCGGGGTAGCCCCATGAGGGGTCCCGGTCACGGGGTGTTCGGCATCCCGAAAACATGTTCCTGTTAGAGGCCCCTAATAGACCTGCCTGGTCTGGGGTAGGGATCTGTCTGTTCCCGAGTCTCGGAACCGGCTGGTCCGAGGCGCAGTAACTGAGGGAGGATTCAAGGTGTCCGGGTGTGCTCTCGGCTTGGAGAGGCGCCACAGCTCGTGGAAGTGACCGGGGGAGGACTCTTCTGAGGAGGGCTGAGAAGTGGCATCCTGAGAAGTGCCTGGTTACTGAGTTTGGAAGGACATTGACAAATTCACGTTTTTCTAGTACTACCATTGAGGAGACAGAGAACATTCCAGGTACTGAGGAAAAAGGTTCCCGTTCACCCTCAGTTACAAATTGTACACATTCATAGGATTGCTTCAAGTTTTGAGTCAACGTGCTGACTGCCATGATCTCTGGCTAGAGATCTGTTCAGCCTTGAAGTACCCAGCTGCGAGTGGCTACTCTCTGGGGGGAATTAGAGACTTTGCTAGACTTGCAGTTCAAGGTGCCTGAGTTCTTCACCCGTACCCTCTGTTCCCATAAGAGACTGTGTTATTGGATGTTACTACTGCAAAATAAACCCTTTTAAAAAGGACTTTATCCATGTCAGCGTTCAAGTCGTTGGGTATCAACCTTGGGAACCCCTAGACGTGGAAGAGCAGGCCAAGTCGTTGGGTATAAACCCTGGGAACCCCTAGATGTGGAAGAGCAGGCCAAGTCATTGGGTATAAACCCTGGGAACCCCTAGATGTGGAAGAGCAGGCCAAGTCGTTGGGTATAAACCCTGGGAACCCCTAGATGTGGAAGAGCAGGCCAAGTCGTTGGGTATAAACCCTGGGAACAGCTAGACGTGGAAGAGCAGGCCAAGTCATTGGGTATAAACCCTGGGAACCCCTAGACATGAAAGAGCAGGCCAAGTCGTTGGGTATCAACCTTGGGAACCCCTAGACGTGGAAGAGCAGGCCAAGTCGTTGGGTATAAACCCTGGGAACCCCTAGACGTGGAAGAGCAGGCCAAGTCATTGGGTATAAACCCTGGAAACCCCTAGACGTGGAAGAGCAGGCCAAGAGGAGGTAACTGGTAAGCCCAATAAGCCAAGGCCGACCTGCAAGGGTTATGGCCGCTACAATAATATATATCATTAATAATAGCAATAAAACTTTATTATTAATTTGATCCATTACATTTCTTTAGATGCGGCATTCATTATTTCGGATAAAACTTAACTTCAGATATATTCATATTCGTCGTTACGTTCACTAACACACAAATGTGAAAGGAAATTCCAATACTTATAATTTAATAGTTAGTTATTATTAGTTAGTTAGTTATTATTTAGAGTTTTCAGATTTTCGTTCTTATTTTCCAATTTTCAAATTTTCGAATTTACGAATTTTCCAATTTACGAATTGCGATCATAACGAATCACCCGAAAAATGGAAAAAAACGAATAAAACTAAAACAAGCATATTTTTTTGACAGTGCACATATCTAGCTGTTCTCCGGCTCCCAAACAACATCCCCTTTCCAAAATCGAAAATCAAAATTTTGTCTTTCTGCGTCCTTCTGTGCAAATCGAGAACTTAAGGACCAATATAATTTGCATAATTTTCTTTTTAGATCAAAGAGAGTTATGACATTTTATTTTTTTTTTTTAACAGAATTTCATTAGATTTTCACCATTAGCTGAATCCCTGACTTAAATTCCAGGTCTTAATTAAGCTTTTGTTAATGAGACTATGGCTTCATAATGCTGTAAGCCTTTGCTTTTAAAGCAGTTAAACAGCCCTGGCAGGTGGTGTTCATGTAGATTCTATTAGAAAATTGACTTTAATTTCAATCGTCCCATGAAAAAAAAAAAAAAAAAAAAACTGAAATAATAATGAAATTGTCTGTAGTCTACACAAGATAATTATCCGGCACTGTTGCCGGGGAGATTAATTAGCAGAACTGTCAAAACTATTTTGGCGATCGGATCAGCTCCACCTACGTGGTGGTGCTCCAATGGCACATTATAGGTGGAGGGGCTTTCTGGGGACATACAGTGACAATGAATTTGTGAAAAAAAAATTATTTCAGGTTCCAAAGAACGTTTGCAAGGCAGCCAATATGCAAGATGAGATTATTGCACCGTGTAAATTATTTTTTGAGGAATTGTCTACCGTCCCTTTGGGCACTAGAACTGTAGGCCATCCAAGGAGGTTGGAAAAGGCCATCCAGTTTCTGATAGAGAAGAGAGGGAAAAAAAAAAAAAAGGAGTATGCCAAAGACATTCAGAAACCAACAATGTCTTGGATGAGTTTCCTCCATGCACATCTGTGGTGAAGGAAAACTATTTTGTTTATCTCTGCTTTACCTGCTGAGATGAATAGAAGTGAACCAAGAACTTTCCAACATACAAGAAATTTGATGACTTTCTCCTGTGGTCAGAAGATATTTAGCTTTGTGTTGTGTACATTAGGATTCCTTGTAATGCAACTGGGTTTACAGATAGTCTTACTAGGCCAATATATATATATATATTGCAGGTAAATAATGGATTACAAGCTGAAGTAACGTCTCGTTATTGAGTTCCTGGGGAAGGAAGGGGTGCAGGCTGTCCGACATCCACAGAAGGCTACAGAATGTTTATGGAAATTACACCATTGACCATTCAACGTGCACCCATCCTTTGCCAAGAAGAATGTCCATAACTAGAACCTTCAGGACCCCGGTGCAAGAAATCATCAAGAGCCCCCCCCCCCCCCCCCCGAACCGCCGGGGCCTTTTCTATTGGTCACGGGTAGGGTTAAGCCTTTAAACCCCCTTAAACTCCTTTAAACCTCTTTAACCACTAGAGATCCTCGCTATAGCCAAATGACGGCTACAGCGCGGACCTCCTTTGCCGGGACGACGTCTATTGACGTCGTCCCGTGCACGAGCGGCCTGCGTGCCTGAGGGGCACGTGCGGCGCGCTCTGTGATCGGCGAGTCTATGAGACTCGCCTGATCACGGATCCGAGCAAGAGGTCGATCCCGACCCCTTACCAAGTGATCAGCTGTCAGCCAATGACAGCTGATCATGTGATACAACGGAGCCGGTAAAAAAAGAGCCGATCCCGTCCAGCTTACCAGTGCCCACCTGCCCCCTGCCAGTGCCACCTCAGAAATAAATAAGTGCCCCTCGTCAGTGCCACCCAGCAGTGCCCACAGTGCCACACATCAGTGCCCGCAGTGCCACCCATCAGTGCCCACAGTGCCACCCATCAGTGCCCACAATCTGCTTCAACAACGGTGCTGCACCCCAGTGCCACATATCCGTGCCCATCAGTGTCATCTACCAGTGCCCATCAGTGCCGCCCATCAGTGCCCAGCAGTGCCACCTATCAGAGCCACCTATCAGTGCCACCTATCAGTGCCCATCAGTCCCCATCAGTCCCATCTATCAGTGGTACCTATCAGTGCCCCTTAGTGCCACCCATCCGTGCCACCCATCCGTGCCATCTTATCTATGCCCATCAGTGCCGCCTTATCTGTGCCCATCAGTACTGCCTTATCTGTGCCTATCGGTGCCACCTTATCTGTGCCTATTAGTGCCACCTTAACTATGCCTATCAGTGCCCACCAGTGCAGCCTATCAGTGCCCACCAGTGCCGCCTCATCAGCGCACTTCAATGAAGGAGAAAAATGACCTGTTTGCAAAATTTTATAACAAACTATTAAACATGATTTTTTTATTTATTTTTTATTTTGCATCTTTTTTTGTTTGTTTAGCAAAAAATAAAACTCCCAGCTGTAATTAAATACCACCAAAAGAAAGCTCTATTTGTGGGAAAAAAATGATACAAATTTCATTTGGGTACAGTGTTGTATGCCTGCGTAATTGTCATTCAAAGTGCATCAGCGCTGAAAGCTGAAAATTGGTCTGGGCAGGAGGGGGGTTTCAGTGCCCAGTAAGCAAGTGGTTAAACTCCTTTAAACCCCTTTAAACCTGAACACCTATGAATTACGCGGGTTCTGAGGCTAATTTAATGCAGATAAGGCACCAAGTGAGTTTACTTACTACCTTAACCAGCCACAGAACCCGTGTTATTCATATGTGTTTGGGTTTAAAGGGATGAGGTGGTAACCCTAGTCACGGGCTCTTTTCCTACGAGCCAATAAATAGGACACTGTTTTATTAACCATTTGGTTACTGGGCACTTAATGCTCCCCCCCCCCCTCCCTGCCCAGACCAATTTTCAACTTTCAGCGCTGTCACACTTTGAATGACAATTACGCAGTCATGTGACACTGTACCCAAATGGAATTATATTTTTTTTTCACACAAATAGAGTTTTCTTTTGGTGGTATTTAATCACCACTGAGGTTTTTATTTTTTGCTAAACAAACAAAAAAAGATGGACATTTAAAAAAAAAAAAACATGTTTCATTGTTTGTTATAAAATTTTGCAAACGGATAATTTTTCTCCTTCATTGATATTCACTGATGAGGCTGCACTGATGGGCACAGATAAGGCAACACTAATAGGCACAGATAAAGCGACACTGATAGGCACAGGTACGGCGACACTGATAGGCACAGATAAGATGGCACTGATGGGCACTGATAAGATGGCACTGATGGGCACTGATAAGATGGCACTGATGGGCCCTGATGGGTGACACTGATGGGTGGCACTGATGAGTGGCACTGACGGGTGACACTGACGGGTGGCACTGATGGGCAATGATAGGTGGCACGGATGGGCACTGGTAGGTGGCACTGGTAGGTGGTATTGATAGGCAGCACTGGTAATGACGCACTGATTAATTTATAAGTGGCACTGTGGGCACTGATAGGTGGCACTGTGGGCACTGATATGTGGCTCTGTGAGGTGGCATTGAGGGCACTGATAGGTGGCACTGTGAGGTGACACTGTGGGAACTGATGGGTGGTACTGTGGGCACTGGTAGGTGGTGCTAGTGGGCACTGGTAGGTGGTGCTGGTGGGTGCTGGTGGGCACCGGTAGGTACCTTCATGATTGGGACCTATGTCCCTCTTGCAGCCTCCGGTGAAATAGCCAATTACCGGCTTTGTTTACATGATTAGCTGTCATTGGCTGACAGCTGATCACGTGGTAAGGGGTTGAGATCGACCCCTCACTCCAAACTGTGATCAGCCGAGTATCTTAGACTCACTGATCACAGACCGCGCCGTGTGCACCCTGCAGGGGGGGCGCGCAGGCCGCTCGAGCACGGGAGGACATCCAGGGACGCTTTCCCGGCAAATGGAGTCCGTGCTGTAGCCGTCTTTCAGCTACAGTGCGGACGGCAAGTGGTTAAGCAGTGTGTGCTATCAACAGTAACATTATCAGAGTTTTAATAGACTAAAGAAATAGACAAATTTATATATATATATATGGAATAACTAGAGGGAATCCGTAACCACTCTCGAATAATATTTATTTTAGAAGTTTATTTCACACCCTAAGAGGGAACCTAACCCCTGCTTACAAATGTGCACATGCATGTCCAGCCACGCTTCTAAATGCAGAACAGCAAGCCAGGACAAGAGCATTCATCCCTGTGACCACCGGTGTAAAGGGGCCCTTCTCCCAACGACCACCAATTTAGGAAAGACTAGTGTAAGTAGGAAAGGGCTAGGGAATTAACTCTTCGCAGAATAGTCTCTTTTTTAAGCAATTTCAAAGGCACATTGCAAGTCAACATGTATTCTGTGCTTTTACCTGCATTTTTTGGTGACAGGGTCTCTTTAATCACTGCAGATACAGTATTTGCTAACACAGGTTTTACCAGAACAAAAAGGCCAAAGGCCCCCAAGAATGTTGACTGCCCTTAAGAATTTTTGTACAGATTCCCAGAAACTGTCAAGTTGCCCAGATGTCAGCGGGATTCACCATCCAGTTGTTCCATCTCTGGCTCTGCTCTCCCGGATCACCTTGGGGCCAGACGCCATCTGCTCCTCTTCAAAGCCATACTGGAAATAGTCTAATGCTTCTTTCAAATGAAAACTGAGTGATATTTGAATCTTATAAGTTGTTACATTGATGAGCGTCTATACCGAGCCACATCAATCTGATCCATCAAAGAAAAATGTATGCCGAACGTACAGTATTACCTTGTGTTGTCTCATGAGGATGTCATTGCTTTACCAGAAGCAGAATTTGGAGCACAGAGAGGTCTCAGGTGAGACAGATTACTTTTTCACCTTTTTGGGGGGGGGGGGGGGGGGGGGGGTTGGTGGACCTCAGCTATGGGAGCTGGAGAGTCTTTTCAGTTATGAGGACTGGAGGATTTCAGTTATAGGGTTTGGAGGGCCTCAGTTATGAAGGATAGAGAAGATTAGTTATGACGAATGGAGGACCTCAGTTATGGGGGCTGGATAATCTTCTCGGTTATGAGGGATGTAGGACCTCAGTTATAAAGGATAGAGAACCTCAGTTATGAGGGATGGAGGACCTCAGTTATGGGGGCTGGAGGATCTCAGTTATAGGGTTTGGAGGACCTCAGTTATGAAGGACAGAGAACCTCAGTTATGAGGGATGGAGGACCTCAGTTATGGGGGCTGAAGGATTTCAGTTATAGGGTTTGGAGGGCCTCAGTTATGAAGGATAGAGAAGATTAGTTATGACGGATGGAGGACCTCAGTTATGGGGGCTGGATAATCTTCTCGGTTATGAGGGATGGAGGACCTCAGTTATGGGGGCTGGAGGATCTCAGTTATAGGGTTTGGAGGACCTCAGTTATGAAGGACAGAGAACCTCAGTTATGAGGGATGGAGGACCTCAGTTATGGGGGCTGAAGGATTTCAGTTATAGGGTTTGGAGGGCCTCAGTTATGAAGGATAGAGAACCTCAGTTATGAGGGATGGAGGACCTCAGTTATGAGGGATGGAGGATCTCAATTATAGGGGTTGGAGGACCTCAGTTATAAAGGATAGAGAACCTCAGTTATGAGGGATGGAGGACCTCAGTTATGGGGGCTGGAGGATCTCAGTTATAGGGGTTGGAAGACCTCAGTTATGAAGGATAGAGAACCTCAGTTATGAGGGATGGAGGACCTCAGTTATGAGGGATGGAGGATCTCAGTTATAGGGGTTGGAGGACCTCAGTTATGAAGGATAGAGAACCTCAGTTATGAGGGATGGAGGACCTCAGTTATGAGGGATGGAGTACCTCAGTTATGGGGGCTGAAGGATTTCAGTTATAGGGTTTGGAGGACCTCAGTTATGAAGGATAGAGAACCTCAGTTATGAGGGATGGAGGACCTCAGTTATGGGGGTGGAGAATCTTCTCAGATATGAGGGATTTAGGACCTCAGTTATGGGGGCTGGAGGATCTCAGTTATAGGGGTTGGAGGACCTCAGTTATGAAGGATAGAGAACCTCAGTTATGAGGGATGGAGGACCTCAGTTATGGGGGCTGGAGGATCTCTGGGTCCCATACTAACGATTAGGACCTGGAAACTCCCAATTCTAGGTCACGTCACCTGACCATTGTGATAGCTTTTGATTGGCTATCACAGTGACCAGTGAAGCCCACCCCTGTGTTTCTCTTTCTCTTAATGAAAAGATACATTGTATCTCTCTTTCTCTCAGAGGACAATCAACACAGTCAAATGTCTTCAAACTTGGACTACTCTGTCTTTTTCTGCTGCCACTTTTCTATGTTCTATGAGATAAATAAACAACTGTTTAAAAATAATAATTAATTAATAATAATAAAAATAAAGAAAAAAATAGCTAGATCAAGGTTTGATCTAGGTCAGTGCTAGGGTTATTGTTTGGGTCAAGTAAGTGCCAAAGTTCAAGTTCAGGGTCAAAGGTCACAGTCATAGATTTTGGGCGGGATTTAAAAAAAGAAAAAAAAAACATTTTTAAAATTAGTATCAGCGTCAGTGTGGTTTTAGGTAGGATTAAAAAAAAAAAAAGCAAAATGGGCACCGTTGTTTCTGGGCTGCACTACGAGTACAAAATAACAACTAACCTACACATATGGAGTATCGCTGCAATCGTCAGGAACAAGAGAATTTATTTTGGCTTGTTTTTTGGTGGTAGGTTATATATTTTTTTTTTTACTACTTTGGGCCAGTTTTATGATAATAAAAACAAAATTAGGAGATATCCATTACCATTTACCATCAAATGGAAGCCCAATTTGTCCTAAAAAAAGAAAGAAAGAAAGGAAGGTATAATCCACCTGGATGCACAAAGTAGTTGTGATGATATGTACAGTTTTACTAACAGTGGCCAAAGTTGCAAAATTGTTCTTAGGCATTAACATTAGTTTTACAGGCAGGAATTGGTTAAGGCAAATAGACCTTGCACTTGGAAAGTGCAATTGCTCTAATGTTCCCCAGAGCTTAGTGAATGTAGTCAGGGTCTCTGATAGGCCAGTACAACTGGCCCTGCTGTACCGGGCCTGACCAGCAGGGGGGCCCGGGCAACCTGAACTGCAAAATTCTATGTATAAAAAAAAAGAAAGAAAAAGTTCCTCCTCCACCGATCAGTGATAACTTTTTTTTTTTATGTGCTATGCGCTGTGTAAGTGTATGCGGCTGCAGGGGAGGGACTCTTTCCTGTATTTCGGGTGCGGAAGAATACGTCTTCTGCACCCGCTCCGCACACCGCACAAGTCCCGGCCAGCATATAATGTTATGGTGTTGTGGAGTGATATTCCCAATCCTCTCTCTCTCCGCGTGACTGACAAGAACTTAGTAGCAGAGTGAGAGGCGACTCAGGTGAGCAGAGAGAGCAGGGGCCGGGCGAATCGATCGAGTCGAGATCTTGTGGACAATTACAGGTGACAAGGTGAGGTGTATGCTTGCTTGGGGGGGGGCTTGAAGTTCAACATCTGCAAATGCAATACATACCCTGCCAATACCCTGCCAATAACCAATACTCTGCAATACATACCCTGCCAATACCCTGCCAATAACCAATACTCTGCAATACATACCCTGCCAATACCCTGCCAATACTCTGCAATACTTACCCTGCCAATACCCTGCAATACATACCCTGCCAATACTCTGCAATACATACCCCGCCAATACTCTGCAATACATACCCCGCCAATACTCTGCAATACTTACCCCGCCAATACTCTGCAATACATACCCCGCCAATATTCTGCAATACATACCCTGCCAATTCCCTGCAATACATACCCTGCCAATACTCTGCAATACATACCCCGCCAATACTCTGCAATACATACCCCGCCAATACTCTGCAATACATACCCTGCCAATACTCTGCAATACTTACCCCGCCAATACTCTGCAATACATACCCTGCCAATACTCTGCAATACATACCCCGCCAATACTCTGCAATACATACCCCGCCAATACTCTGCAATACATACCCCGCCAATACTCTGCAATACATACCCCGCCAATACTCTGCAATACTTACCCCGCCAATACTCTGCAATACTTACCCCGCCAATACCCTGCAATACATACCCTGCCAATACTCTGCAATACTTACCCCGCCAATACTCTGCAATACTTACCCCGCCAATACTCTGCAATACATACCCCACCAATACTCTGCAATACATACCCCGCCAATACTCTGCAATACTTACCCCGCCAATACCCTGCAATACATACCCTGCCAATACTCTGCAATACATACCCTGCCAATACCCTGCCAATACATACCCTGCCAATACTCTGCAATACATACCCCGCCAATACTCTGCAATACATACCCCACCAATACTCTGCAATACATACCCCGCCAATACTCTGCAATACTTACCCCGCCAATACTCTGCAATACATACCCCGCCAATATTCTGCAATACATACCCTGCCAATACCCTGCAATACATACCCTGCCAATACCCTGCAATACATACCCCGCCAATACTCTGCAATACATACCCCACCAATACTCTGCAATACATACCCCGCCAATACTCTGCAATACATACCCCGCCAATACTCTGCAATACATACCCCGCCAATATTCTGCAATACATACCCTGCCAATACCCTGCAATACATACCCTGCCAATACCCTGCAATACATACCCCGCCAATACTCTGCAATACATACCCCACCAATACTCTGCAATACATACCCCGCCAATACTCTGCAATACATACCCCGCCAATACTCTGCAATACATACCCCACCAATACTCTGCAATACTTACCCCGCCAATACTCTGCAATACATACCCCGCCAATACTCTGCAATACATACCCCGCCAATTGTTTCAAGGCGGGGTCTGGCGAGGGGCAATGGGTGGGGCCAGGGGTGGGGCTGAAGGAGGGACCAGGGGCGGGACCAGGGTGGAGCTGAAGGGGGCCCCATCAGGTAGGCTGTACGGGGCCCCATGATTTCTATCAGCGGCCCTGAATGTAGTGAAGCTCTACTGATTTCCATCATCCAATCATGCACAAGCAAAAATCCTTTTTTTTTGTTTTCTGTTTTCCTGGCACCCAATTGGGTATTCTTTACAGAGCGAAACTTCAACGCATTTGCTAACCTCGGGGGGAAAATGAGCGCAACCGCACCGGCTACGTTCACAGCCTATATGCCTTTAGTAAATCAGCCGCTTTGAGTTTCATCAACTCGGAATCCAGTTGTGACACTGAGCCGCGTCCGTCACAAACGGTTAAAGGATTGATTAACTTATATATGTACAAAGTGTCCGCGGGTCAAATCCTCCACCGACCCCGCAGCACTCAAGAGAAAATAATTTCAACGATGTGTATGATTACACCGTAATTAAATGGCCTCCGCGGTGACACGCCAAGCCATGATTGCAAATTTTGGAGTGTTGATTACGAATTCCGAGCTCTTTGTTTTCATGCGGGAAAAGGAGAAGTAAACATTCAACAGTCACCGAGCCGAAAATGACTTTTGTTTGGAATTATTTCGGTTGTGCCCTCCAATAGGCGGCTCCAGGTCTGTCTTGGTTCAAAATACACAGGAAAAAATAAAAGACCGGGTATTTTCTGGCACTGTTTTGTTTACAGATACAATTATTTATGTAACAATCTGTATTTTTTATTTTTTTTTTGCTAGAAAATTACTTAAACCCCCCAAATTCAAAAAGCCGAAGAACACCCTGTACAAGTCTATGGGAGAAATCTTAAGTGCTAATTCTAAAGGCTAATATGCAAGTTATTGTCCTAAAAAGTGTTTGGGGACCCGGATCCTGCCCCAGGGGACATGGATCAATGCAAAAAAAAAGAGTTTTAAAAACAGCCGTTTTTTTTCGGGAGCACTGATTTTAATAATCATTAAAGTGAAACAATAAAAGTGTAATATTCCTTTAAATTTCATACCTGGGGGGTGTGTATAGTATGCCTGTGAAGGGGCGCATGTTTCCCGTGCTTAGAACTGTCCCTGCACAGAGTGTCATTTCTGCAGGAAAAAAAGTCATTTAAAATCACTTGCGGCTATAATGAATTGTCAGCTCCCGTAATATTGAGAACACTCATTGAAAGTCATTGATAAAAAAAAAAAAAAAAAAAAATTCAATTACCAGGCCCTTCAGGTCTGGTATGGATATTAAGGGGAACCCCGTGCCAAATTTAAAAAAAAATTACGTGGGGTTCCCCCTAAAAATCCATACTAGACCCTTTATCTGAGCACGCAACCTGGCAGGCTGCAGGAAAAGAGGGGGGACAAGAGAGCACCCCCCCTGAACCGTACCAGGCCACATGCCCTCAACATTGGGAGGATGCTTTTGGGGTCACAGACCCCTCAAAGCACCTTGTCCCCATGTTGATGAGGACAAGGGCCTCATCCCCACAACCCTGGCTGGTGGTTGTGGGGGTCTGCGGGCAGAGGGCTTATCAGAATCTGGAAGCCCCCTTTAACAAGGGGACTCCCAGATCCCAGCCCCCCCCCCCTGTTTGAAATGGTAAGGGGGTACTTTTCCTACCATTTCACAAAGAAAGTGTAAAAGAATGTTAAAAAAGACACACAGCCTTTTGAAAAAGTCCTTTATTAAAAATAACAAAAATGAAAAAAAAGATTCCAGCGGTGGTAATTCACTCTTGCTATCCAGCGACGGATGATCATCTCTCCGGGGTCCAGCGATGGCTGATCTGATCCAGTGACGGGTGATCTCTCCCTCCAGTCCAGAGCAGCGCAGTACTATACAGGCATACTATAGACACCCCCCAGGTACAAAATTTTAAGAAATATTACACTTTTATTGTTCCACTTTAAGCATTATTAAAATCACTGCTCCTGAAAAAACGTCCGTTATTAAAACTTATTTTTGCATTGATCCATGTCCCCTGGGGCAGGACCCGGGTCCCCAAACACCTTTTAGGACAGTAACCTGCATATTACCCTTTAAAATGAGCACTTTAGATTGTGAACGTTCGAGTCCCATAGACTTTAATAGGGTTCTAAAGTTCACACGAAGTTTAGGTCAGTTCGCGTCATCCTTAGTGAGGATATAAATGGGCACACTGAGGCTGCAGATGGGCACTGATGATACAGGTGGGCACAGTGGCTGCAGACAGGCACAGCGATGCTGAAAATGGGCACAGTGAGGCTACAAATGGTCACAGGGAGGCTGCAGATGGGCACAGTGAGGCTGCAGATGGGCACTGATGATACAGGTGGGCACAGTGAGGCTGCAAATGGGCACAGTGAGGCTCCAGATGAGCACAGTGAGGCTGCAGATGGGCACTGATGATTCAGATGGGCACGGTGAGGCTGCAGATGGGTACAGTGAGGCTGAGGATGGGCACAGTGAGGCTACAAATGGTCACAGTGAGGCTGCAGAGGGGCACAGTGAAGCTACAGATGGGCACTGATGATACAGGTGGGCACAGGGAGGCTGCAGATGGGCACAGTGAGGCTGCAGATGGGCACTGATGATTCAGATGGGCACGGTGAGGCTGCAGATGGGTACAGTGAGGCTGAGGATGGGCACAGTGAGGCTACAAATGGTCACAGTGAGGCTGCAGAGGGGCACAGTGAAGTTACAGATGGGCACTGATGATACAGGTGGGCACAGGGAGGCTGTAGATGGGCACAGTGAGGCTGCAGATGGGCACTGATGATTCAGATGGGCACGGTGAGGCTGCAGATGGGTACAGTGAGGCTGAGGATGGGCACAGTGAGGCTACAAATGGTCACAGTGAGGCTGCAGAGGGGCACAGTGAAGCTACAGATGGGCACTGATGATACAGGTGGGCACAGGGAGGCTGTAGATGGGCACAGTGAGGCTGCAAATGGGCATTGTTTACCAGTGGCTGCTGTATTTCCCACCCTAGGCTTATACTCGAGCTAATAAGTTATCCCAGTTTTTTGTGGTAAAATTAGGTGCTTCGGCTTATATTTGGGTCGGCTTTTACTCGAGTATATACGGTATATATTTTTTAAAAGCAGAGGCCCTAGAGCAGTAATGGTGAACCTTTTTGAGCCTGAGTGCCCAAACTGTGACACAACACCAACTTATTTATTTAAAAGTGCCAACACTGGTGAGGATCGCCCACCCCAAGAGGGTTTGCAGTCAGTTCAGCAGTCACCTGGCTTCGGTGTCCAGTATCGGTGCGCCCGCCAGCAGCTTCTCCTTTTGTTGTGATTGCCCTCGTCACTCTCGATCATACCTCTCAGCACCTCTCAGCATCGTCCTCTCACTCCTCTCTGGCTGGTTCAACTTCAGGGTCTGTTGTGGCTTAGGGCTCTCTCTTTTCCAAAACACCTCAGCCTCCTCTCACTCTTGTCTCCACCCTCCTCTCACCCTCGCTCTCCCTTTTTCCCTCAGCCCTTTTTTTCCCAGGCTCCAGGCCGCCCCTCTTATTTTTTTTGCAGGGAATGCTGGGGCTGTAGTTTTCCTTTAATTAATTAAAATGCAGCCATAGTGTTCGGGGACTACATGTCCCATGGCGCGCTTGTCCTGGCTCCTCATTGGTCCCTGGCTGCAGCCAACCAGGAGTCCTCTTGTCAGCTCCTGCCTCCTCTCACCCTTGCTCTCCCTTTTCCCCCAGCTTTTTTTTTTCCCGGGCTTATGCTTGTCCTTCCTTGGTAGGGAGACGAGTGAGGGGAAAATGTTCCCCTCCCGTCTCCATACCATTGCAGGGCGGAAGTGACGTCACAACATCATTTCCGCCCATAGCTCTTAAAGGGCCATTTTTATTTTATTTTTATTTTTTATTATTATTTTTTTTATTATTATTATTATTATTATTTATTTTTTTATTTTTTTCTATTGCAGGTCTTTTTGACCCCAGATCTCATATATAAGAGGACCCGTCATTCTTTTTTTCTATTACAAGGGATGTTTACATTCCTTGTAATAGGAATAAAAGTGACACAATTTATTTTTAACGAACATTAAAAAAAAAAAAGAAAGTAAAATAAATAAGAATATTTTTTTTTTAAATGCACCCCGTCCAGCTCGCGCGCAGAAGCGAACGCATGCGCGAGTAGCGCCGCATATGAAAACGGTGGTCAAACCACACATGTGAGGTATCGCCGCGATCGGTAGAGCGAGAGCAATAATTCTAGCCATAGACCTCCTCTGTAACTCAAAACATGCAACCTGTAGAATTTTTTTAAACATCGCCTATAGAGATTTTTTAAGGGTAAAAGTTTGTCGCCATTCCACAAGCGGGGCGCAATTTTGAAGCGTGATGTGTTGGGTATCAATTTACTCGGCATAACATCATCTTTCACAATATAAAAAACAATTGGGCTAACTTTACCGTTGTCTTTATTTTTTAATTTTAAAAAAAGTGTATTTTTTCCCAAAAAAAAAGTGCGCTTGCAAGACCGCTGCGCAAATACGGTGTGACAGAAAGTATTACAACGACCGCCATTTTATTCTCTAGGGTGTTAGAATTTTTTTTTTTTATAATGTTTGGGGGTTCTAAGTAATTTTCTAGCAAACAACACATTTCAGAAAGAGGCTCGGTCCTGAAGTGGTTAAGGCCATCATTTCCTTCCACAGCTTTCATCGCTGTGGCTTTATCACGCATCCTTACTTTTAATTGATGATTAGGATTGGACTGTATTCCTAATTAATGTTGATTGATCGCCCCATTAGAGCGTGTTTATGTCCGGGGTTGTAACGCTTTATTAGGGGGAAGTGTGATAAATGATGAAGTATGATAAATTACGCTTTTGGTGGTCATTTAAAGTAACCGGATACATTGTATTCTACAAACATTCCTATCAATTGTAGCGCTATCCTGCATTTTAAAGCCTTAATTACAAACATAAACCTCAGCACAAGGGACAACATGACTTAGATCCTTCTTAGTTAAGGAGAAATTTTCTCCCTTCCTAAAACACCGCCCCGCCACCCGCCATCACCTTTTCTGAAAGCAGAGACCTTGGAAAATAATATTTTGTATTTTTATTTTTTGTTAAACGCATATTTCCAGGATGAAAATACACTAAAATAAATTTTAAATATAATACCCCATTTTTCTTTCTTTCATTACATACCACTTCCAGATCGGGTCTTTTCTTGCACTTTTTGTTTACATGTAACAATCAGTATTTTTTTTTTTTTTGCTAGAAAATGTCTTAGAACCCCCAAACATGATCTATATTTTTTTTTAAAAGCAGAGGCCCCTAGGGAATAAATCGGTGGGTGTTGCAATTTTTTTTGTCACACGGTATTTGCGCAACGTTTTTTAAAAAACAATTTAAAAAAATACACTTTTTTAGAATTTTTAAGCAAAAAAAAAAAAAACAATACATGACCCAATTTTTTTTGGTAAAATATAAAAAAAAAAAAAAAAAAATCAATTGTAGTGCTATCCTGCATTTTAAAACCTTAATTACAAACATAAACCTCAGCACAAGGGACAACATTTACAAATACAAATTTACAAATTTCCTTATAACCTCCAAACATTATATATATTTTTTTTTTAAAAGCAGAGGCCCCTAGGGAATAAATCGGTGGGTGTTGCAATTTTGTTTTTGTCACACGGTATTTGCGCAACGTTTTTTAAAAAAACTATTTAAAAAAAATACAGAATTTTTAGAATTTTAATGCAAAAAAAAAACAATACATGACCCAATTTTTTTGGTAAAAATAAATAACAATTGTAGCGCTATCCTGCATTTTAAAGCCTTAATTACAAACATAAACCTCAGCACAAGGGACGACATTTACAAATCTAAATTTACAAATTTTCTTATAACCTCCAAACATGATATATATTTTTTTTAAAAGCAGAGGGCCCTAGGGAATAAATCGGTGGGTGTTGCAATTTTTTTTTTGTCACGCGCTATTTGTGCAACGGTTTTTAAAAAACAATAAAAAAAAAATACACTTTTTTAGAATTTTGATGCAAAAAAAAAACAATACATGACCCAATTTTTTGGTAAAATAAAAAAATAAAATAAAAAAAATCAATTGTAGCGCTATCCTGCATTTTAAAGCCTTAATTACAAACATAAACCTCAGCACAAGGGACATGACTTAGATTCGGTATGATATGTCCCTTGCGCCGATCCTTCTTAGTTAAGGAGAAATTTTCTCCTTTCCTAAAACACCGCCCCGCCACCCGCCATCACCTTTTCTGAAAGCAGAGACCCTGGAAAATAAAATGGTTTTGCAATTTATGACGCCGCACTATGTTTGTGCAGCTTTTTTTGTATTTTTATTTTTTGTTAAACGCATATTTCCAGGATGAAAATACACTAAAATAAATTTTAAATATAATACCCCATTTTTTTTCATTACATACCACTTCCAGATCGGGTCTTTTCTTGCACTTTTTGTTTACATGTAACAATCAGTATTTTTTTATTTTTTTTTGCTAGAAAATGTCTTAGAACCCCCAAACATGATATATATATTTTTTTTAAAAGCAGAGGCCCCTAGGGAATAAATCGGTGGGTGTTGCAATTTTTTTGTCACGCGGTATTTGCGCAACGTTTTTTAAAAAACAATTTAAAAAAAATACACTTTTTTAGAATTTTTAAGCAAAAACAAAAAACAATACATGACCCAATTTTTTTGGGTAAAATATAAAAAAAAAATAATAATCAATTGTAGCGCTATCCTGCATTTTAAAGCCTTAATTACAAACATAAACCTCAGCACAAGTGACGACATTTACAAATACAAATTTACAAATTTTCTTATAACCTCCAAACATTATATATATATTTTTTAAAAGCAGAGGCCCCTAGGGAATAAATCGGTGGGTGTTGCAATTTTTTTTTGTCACGCGGTACTTGCACAACGTTTTTTAAAAAAACAATTAAAAAAAAAAATACACTTTTTTAGAATTTTAATGCAAAAAAAAAAAAAACAATACATGACCCAATTTTTTGGTAAAATATAAAAAAAAATAAAAAAGATAAATTGTAGCGCTATCCTGCATTTAAAGCCTTAATTACAAACATAAACCTCAGCACAAGGGACATGGCTTAGATTCGGTATGATATGTCCCTTGCGCCGATCCTTCTTAGTTAAGGAGACATTTTCTTCTTTCCTAAAACACCGCCCCGCCTCCCGCCATCACCTTTTCTGAAAGCAGAGACCCTGGAAAATAAAATGGTTTTGCAATTTATGACGCCGCACTATGTTTGTGCAGCTTTTTTTTTTTGTTAAACGCATATTTCCAGGATGAAAATACACTAAAATAAATTTTAAATATAATGCCCCATTTTTTTTTTCATTACATACCACTTCTAGATCGGGTCTTTTCTTGCACTTTTTGTTTACATGTAACAATCAGTATTTTTTTTTTTTTTTTTGCTAGAAAATGTCTTAGAACCCCCAAACATGATATATATATTTTTTTAAAAGCAGGGGCCCCTAGGGAATAAATCGGTGGGTGTTGCAATTTTTTTTGTCACGCGGTATTTGCGCAACGTTTTTTAAAAAACAATTTAAAAAAAATACACTTTTTTAGAATTTTTAAGCAAAAACAAAAAACAATACATGACCCAATTTTTTTGGGTAAAATATAAAAAAAAAAAAAAAAAAAAATCAATTGTAGTGCTATCCTGCATTTTAAAACCTTAATTACAAACATAAACCTCAGCACAAGGGACAACATTTACAAATACAAATTTACAAATTTTCTTATAACCTCCAAACATGATATATTTTTTTTTTTAAAGCAGAGGGCCCTAGGGAATAAATCAGTGGGTGTTGCAATTTTTTTTTGTCACGCGGTACTTGCGCAACGGTTTTTAAAAAACAATAAAAAAAATACACTTTTTTTAGAATTTTGATGCAAAAAAAAACAATACATGACCCAATTTTTTGGTAAAATATAAAAAAAAATAAAAAAAATCAATTGTAGCGCTATCTTGCATTTAAAGCCTTAATTACAAACATAAACCTCAGCACAAGGGACATGACTTAGATTCGGTATGATATGTCCCTTGCGCCGATCCTTCTTAGTTAAGGAGAAATTTTCTCCTTCCCTAAAACACTGCCCCGCCGCCCGCCATCACCTTTTCTGAAAGCAGAGACCCTGGAAAATAAAATGGTTTTGCAATTTATGACGCCGCACTATGTTTGTGCAGCTTTTTTTTTTTGTTAATTGCATATTTCCAGGATGAAAATACACTAAAATAAATTTTAAATATAATACCCCATTTTTTTTCATTACATACCACTTCCAGATCGGGTCTTTTCTTGCACTTTTTGTTTACATGTAACAATCAGTATTTTTTTATTTTTTTTTGCTAGAAAATGTCTTAGAACCCCCAAACATGATATATATATTTTTTTTAAAAGCAGAGGCCCCTAGGGAATAAATCGGTGGGTGTTGCAATTTTTTTGTCACGCGGTATTTGCGCAACGTTTTTTAAAAAACAATTTAAAAAAAATACACTTTTTTAGAATTTTTAAGCAAAAACAAAAAACAATACATGACCCAATTTTTTTGGGTAAAATATAAAAAAAAAATAATAATCAATTGTAGCGCTATCCTGCATTTTAAAGCCTTAATTACAAACATAAACCTCAGCACAAGTGACGACATTTACAAATACAAATTTACAAATTTTCTTATAACCTCCAAACATTATATATATATTTTTTAAAAGCAGAGGCCCCTAGGGAATAAATCGGTGGGTGTTGCAATTTTTTTTTGTCACGCGGTACTTGCACAACGTTTTTTAAAAAAACAATTAAAAAAAAAAATACACTTTTTTAGAATTTTAATGCAAAAAAAAAAAAAACAATACATGACCCAATTTTTTGGTAAAATATAAAAAAAAATAAAAAAGATAAATTGTAGCGCTATCCTGCATTTAAAGCCTTAATTACAAACATAAACCTCAGCACAAGGGACATGGCTTAGATTCGGTATGATATGTCCCTTGCGCCGATCCTTCTTAGTTAAGGAGACATTTTCTTCTTTCCTAAAACACCGCCCCGCCTCCCGCCATCACCTTTTCTGAAAGCAGAGACCCTGGAAAATAAAATGGTTTTGCAATTTATGACGCCGCACTATGTTTGTGCAGCTTTTTTTTTTTGTTAAACGCATATTTCCAGGATGAAAATACACTAAAATAAATTTTAAATATAATGCCCCATTTTTTTTTTCATTACATACCACTTCTAGATCGGGTCTTTTCTTGCACTTTTTGTTTACATGTAACAATCAGTATTTTTTTTTTTTTTTTTGCTAGAAAATGTCTTAGAACCCCCAAACATGATATATATATTTTTTTAAAAGCAGGGGCCCCTAGGGAATAAATCGGTGGGTGTTGCAATTTTTTTTGTCACGCGGTATTTGCGCAACGTTTTTTAAAAAACAATTTAAAAAAAATACACTTTTTTAGAATTTTTAAGCAAAAACAAAAAACAATACATGACCCAATTTTTTTGGGTAAAATATAAAAAAAAAAAAAAAAAAAAATCAATTGTAGTGCTATCCTGCATTTTAAAACCTTAATTACAAACATAAACCTCAGCACAAGGGACAACATTTACAAATACAAATTTACAAATTTTCTTATAACCTCCAAACATGATATATTTTTTTTTTTAAAGCAGAGGGCCCTAGGGAATAAATCAGTGGGTGTTGCAATTTTTTTTTGTCACGCGGTACTTGCGCAACGGTTTTTAAAAAACAATAAAAAAAATACACTTTTTTTAGAATTTTGATGCAAAAAAAAACAATACATGACCCAATTTTTTGGTAAAATATAAAAAAAAATAAAAAAAATCAATTGTAGCGCTATCTTGCATTTAAAGCCTTAATTACAAACATAAACCTCAGCACAAGGGACATGACTTAGATTCGGTATGATATGTCCCTTGCGCCGATCCTTCTTAGTTAAGGAGAAATTTTCTCCTTCCCTAAAACACTGCCCCGCCGCCCGCCATCACCTTTTCTGAAAGCAGAGACCCTGGAAAATAAAATGGTTTTGCAATTTATGACGCCGCACTATGTTTGTGCAGCTTTTTTTTTTTGTTAATTGCATATTTCCAGGATGAAAATACACTAAAATAAATTTTAAATATAATACCCCATTTTTTTTCATTACATACCACTTCTAGATCGGGTCTTTTCCTGCACTTTTTGTTTACATGTAACAATCAGTATTTTTTTTTTTATTTTTTTTGCTAGAAAATGTCTTAGAACCCCCAAACATGATATATATATTTTTTTAAAAGCAGAGGCCCCTAGGGAATAAATCGGTGGGTGTTGCAATTTTTTTTGTCACGCGGTATTTGCGCAACGTTTTTTAAAAAACAATTAAAAAAAAAATACACTTTTTTTTTAGAATTTTAATGCAAAAAAAAAAAAATAAAACAATACATGACCCAATTTTTTTTGTAAAATATAAAAAAATATAAAAAAAAAATCAATTGTAGCGCTATCCTGCATTTTAAAACCTTAATTACAAACATAAACCTCAGCACAAGGGACAAAATTTACAAATACAAATTTACAAATTTTCTTATAACCTCCAAACATGATATATATTTTTTTTAAAAGCAGAGGGCCCTAGAGAATAAATCGATGGGTGTTGCAATTTTTTTTTTGTCACGCGCTATTTGTGCAACGGTTTTTAAAAAACAATAAAAAAAATACACTTTTTTAGAATTTTGATGCAAAAAAAAAAACAATACATGACCCAATTTTTTGGTAAAATATAAAAAAAAAATAAAAAAAATCAATTGTAGCGCTATCCTGCATTTTAAAGCCTTAATTACAAACATAAACCTCAGCACAAGGGACAACATTTACAAATACAAATTTACAAATTTTCTTATAACCTCCAAACATGATATATATTTTTTTTAAAAGCAGAGGGCCCTAGGGAATAAATCGGTGGGTGTTGCAATTTTTTTTTTGTCACACGGTATTTGCGCAACGTTTTCTAAAAAACTATTTTAAAAAAATACACTTTTTTAGAATTTTAATGCAAAAAAAAAACAATACATGACCCAATTTTTTGGTAAAATATATAAAAAAAAAATCAATTGTAGTGCTATCCTGCATTTTAAAACCTTAATTACAAACATAAACCTCAGCACAAGGGACAACATTTACAAATACAAATTTACAAATTTTCTTATAACCTCCAAACATGATATATATTTTTTTTTAAAAGCAGAGGGCCCTAGGGAATAAATCGGTGGGTGTTGCAATTTTTTTTTGTCACGCGGTACTTGCGCAATGGTTTTTAAATTTTTTTTTTTAAAAATACACTTTTTTAGAATTTTGATGCAAAAAAAAAACAATACATGACCCAATTTTTTGGTAAAATATAAAAAAAATATAAAAAAAATCAATTGTAGTGCTATCCTGCATTTTAAAGCCTTAATTACAAACATAAACCTCAGCACAAGGGACAACATTTACAAATACAAATTTACAAATTTTCTTATAACCTCCAAACATTATATATATATTTTTTAAAAACAGAGACCCCTAGGGAATAAATCGGTGGGTGTTGCAATTTTTTTTTGTCATGCGGTACTTGCGCAACGGTTTTTAAAAAACAATTTAAAAAAAAATACACTTTTTTAGAATTTTAATGCAAAAAAAAAACAATACATGACCCAATTTTTTAGTAAAATATAAAAAAATATAAAAAAAAATCAATTGTAGCGCTATACTGCATTTTAAACCCTTAATTACAAACATAAACCTCAGCACAAGGGACAACATTTACAAATACAAATTTACAAATTTTCTTATAACCTCCAAACATGATATATATTTTTTTTAAAAGCAGAGGGCCCTAGGGAATAAATCGGTGGGTGTTGCAATTTTTTATTTTTTTTGTCACGCGGTACTTGCGCAATGGTTTTTAAAGTACAAAAAAAATACACTTTTTTAGAATTTTAATGCAAAAAAAAAACAATACATGACCCAATTTTTGGGTAAAATATAAAAAAAAAAATTTAAAAAAATCAATTGTAGCGCTATCCTGCATTTTAAAGCCTTAATTACAAACATAAACCTCAGCACAAGGGACATGGCTTAGATCCGGTATGATATGTCCCCTGCGCTGATCCTTCTTAGTTTAGAAGAACTTTTCTCCTTTTCTGAAAACGCCGGCACCGGCCATCACCTTTTCTGAAAGTAGAGACCCTGGAGAATAAAAGGGTTTTGCAATTTATGACGCCGCACTATGTTTGTGCAGCTTTTTTTTTTTTTTTTTGTTAAATGCATATTTTCAGGATAAAATACACTAAAATAAATTTTTAGTGCAAACAAACAAAAATAATATAATACCCCATTTTTTTTTTTCATTACATACCACTTCCAGATCGGGTCTTTTCTTGCACTTTTTGTTTACATGTAACAACCAGTGTATATATATATATTTTTTTTTTTTTTTTTGCTAGAAAATTTCTTAGAACCTCCAAACATGATATATATATTTTTTAAAAGCAGAGGCCCCTAGGGAATAAATCGGTGGGTGTTGCAATTTTTTATGTCAAGCGATATTTGTGCAACGGTTTTTAAAAAAACTATTTAAAAAAAATACAAACATCCAAATTAATAAATTTGTTCAAAACTCGTAAAAAAATAAAATAAAAAATAATAATTTGGAATGAAACGAATTGCACAGAGGAGGTCTGATGCTAGAATTACTGCCCGTGATCTGACATTTACGCCGATTCCCCACATGTGTGAGACGATGGCTGTTTGCATGCGTTCCCCTTTGCGCAAATTTTTACAAAGTCGTTTTTTTTTTTTTTTTATTTTATCACTTTTATTTCTGTCACAAGGAATGTAAACGATGGAATGGGCCCCTTCGGGACCAGTGGGGAGGGACCCGAGAGCAGAGCAGGGAAGTAGGTTAAATTGCTTCCTTATTCAGGGTCCCCATATGTGCCGCCATTGCTAATTCCTATGGGGGTGTCAGGGGTGCCCTCAGTGCTGGGACAAGGTCATCTAGAGCGCATGGGGTACTCTGCAAACTGCCCCCTCCCCCCCGCCCCCAGGATGTATGAGCATTATATGTCAGCCAAATCACTGAGCACCAATCTGCATGCTTACCCCCTAATCATAAATTTACCCTCCCCCCAGTACAAATCTGCCCCCTGCTGAAATCCCTCCTCTCAGCACAATTTTTTGCCCTACTCCCACCAGCTCAAATGCCCCCCCCCAAATAGATTCACCCCTCCTGGCACAAATCCTTTACACATAAGTGCCCCCCCCCCCACACTTCAAATCCTTCCCTCCACAAATTCCCCCAAAATCTCCCCTCCTAGCACAAATCTTCTCCCTCCCCCAACCCCCTTCCAACACAAATCCCCCCCCCCCCCAGATCACCTCTCTTAGCCCCCCAAAATGTCCCCTCCTAGAACAATACTTACCCCCTGCTGTCCCCCAAATCTTCCTTTCCAATACAAATTCCTCCCAGATCACCACTCTCAGCCCCCCCCCAAAAAAAAGATTCACCCCTCCTGGCACAAATCCTCTACCTTTAAAATGTGCCCTATTGGTACACATAAGTGCCCCCCCATGCTTCAAATCCCTCCCTCCACAAATTCCCCCCAAAATCCCCCCTCCTAGCACAAATCTTCTTCCCCCAACCCCCCTTCCAACACAAATTCCCCCCCAGATCACTACTCTTAGCCCCCCCCCAAAATGTCCCCTCCTAGAACAATACTTACCCCCTGCTGCCCCCAATCCCCCCCGTCCAATACAAATTCCCCCAAGATCACCACTCTTAGCCCCCAAAAATTTTCCCTCCTAGAACAATACTTACCCCCTGCTGCCCCCAATCCCCCTTGTCCAATACAAATTCCCCCAAGATCACCACTCTCAGCCCCCCAAAATGTCCCCTCCTAGAACAATACTTACCCCCTGCTGCTCCCAAACCCCCCTTTTCCAATACAAATTCCCCCATGATCATCACTCTCAGCCCCCCAAAATGTCCCCTCCTAGAACAATACTTACCCCCTGCTGCCCCCAAACCCCCCTTTTCAATACAAATTCCTCCCAGATCACCACTCTCAGCCCCCCAAAATGTCCCCTCCTAGAACAATACTTACCCCTTGCTGCTCCTCAAATCCCCCTTTCCAATACAAATTCCCCCCAGATCACCACTCTCAGCCCCCCCCCCCAACAAAAAAAAAGATTCATCCCTCCTGGCACAAATCCTCTACCTTTAAAATGTCCCCTCTTGGTACACATAAGTGCCCCCACACTTCAAATCCATCCCTCCAAAAATTCCTCCAACCCCCCTTTCCAACACAAATTCCTCCCAGATCACCACTCTTAGCCCCCCCCCAAAAAAATACCCTCCTAAAAACAATACTTACCCCCTGCTGTCCCCCAAATTCTGCCTTTCAACAAAAACTCCCCCCCAAACCCCCCCTCCTAGCACAAATCTTCTTCCCCCCATCCCCGCTTCCAACACAAATCTCCCCCAGATCACCACTCTTAGCCCCCCAAAAATTACCCTCCTAGAACAATACTGCCCCCCTACCCACATTTTGCCTTCCAACACAAGTTCCCCCCAGGTCACCACTTAGCACCCACCCTCCAAAATTTCCCCTCCTAATACAATACCTTGCTGCCCCCCAAATTCCCCCTACCAATAAAAATGCCCCTCCCCATCTCCTTTTGTCCCCTCCCACCTTACATGATACCACGATGCCCATGGCAGCCTCCCCTCCTGCCCACCCCTTGTTCCCTAGCCCCTGGGGGTGGGGGGGCCTTCATGGTTTCACCCCTCTGGCCTAAGCCATGCCTGTGAGGCTGCTGTGGAAGCAGCGAATCACTGTAGTAGTCGCCACTAATCCATCGATCGTCGCTGTCTTCTACTGCCCCCCCTGCAGAGTAACCACAGGGAGGCGCTCACTCAGCACAGGCACCATTCACAGAACACCAGTCATCAATGGATACAAGACGTTCTCTGATTGGATGAGGTGGTGGGGATTGCGACGTCACCTTCTCTCTACCTCGTCCAATCGGAGAACGCCTTGCAATCGTTGAGCTCAGACCAATGTAACTGTGCAAAGAAATAATCCATAGATCAGGATTGAGCGACCACCAGAGTCGTCCTCCACTCACAAAGTAAAACTTTCTTTCTCCCAATTCTTCAGTTTTTGATCATTTTCTGCGGTTCTTTTTATGTAGTCAGCAAAAAAAAAAAAAACTTCAAAGCCGGTACATTTTACACCCGGCGATCCGGCGCACCGCGGTGAGCGGTAAAGTGTTTGCATTGACAAATACATAGATTGCACCAGACATGAGCAGATGCTCCCACCATAAACGCACCGGAATATAAATAGACGCACACACTCAATTATTTATCATGGAAGGCTATTGTTGTCACTTTAAATTTTAACTATTTTTTTTTTTTTTCCGTTTGCTCTCTCAGATGAGCGATTTTTTTTTGATTTTTTTTGTCTGATTTTCTGCCATCTAGTGGCCAGAAAGTAAAATGAATCATGTTTTTATTTTTTTTAAACGTTACTTTGTTATTTACACAAGATTAAATACGCAGACACGGATGTCGTGCGTTTAATGCCGCCGGCTGCGCTACTTTTATATGATATCTCTTCTAATCCCGGATCTAATCCCAGAGAATAAGCTTTATATTGACATTTAGCTAAAAAAATTTTTTAAAAAAATGTAACCGCTCACGGTACACAGTACGTCCGGAAAGTATTCACAGCGCTTCACTTTTTAACCACTTGCCGACCAGCGCACGACGATGTACGTCGACAGAATGGCATGGGCAGGCAAATGGGCGTACATGTACGTCCCTTTAAATTTGCCGCCCTGCCATCGGGAGCGCGCTGCCGGCGGCGCGCTCCGGCGCTGGTCGGGAACCCCCGTGAGTGCGGTCGCGGGACCCGCGGACTCGATCGCCGCGGGCATACCCGCGATCGTCTCACGGAGCGGCCGAATGAAGAAATGCCGTTGTAAACAGCATTTCTCCATTCTGCCTAGCAACTAGTGACGCTGATCTCTGCTCCATGTGATCAGTGTTCACTAAATGAAAGCCCAACCCCCCCCCACAGTTAGTAACACACCCCTAGGAACACTTAACCCCTACACTGCCACACACTGGTTAACCCCTTCACTGCCAGTGTCATTTACACAGGAATCACTGCATTTATATAGCACTGATTACTGTATAAATGACAATGGTCCCAAAAATGTGTCAAAAATGTCCGATGTGTCGGCCACAATGTCGCAGTCACAATAAAAATCGCTGATCGCCGCCATTACTAGTAAAAAAAAAAAAATAATAAAAAATTATTAATAAAAATGCTATAAAACTATCCCCTATTTTGTAAACGCTATAACTTTTGCGCAAACCAATCAATAATCGCTTATTGCGATTTTTTTACCAAAAATATGTAGAAGAATACGTATCGGCCTAAACTGAGGGAAAAAAATGTTTTTTTTTATATATTTTTGGGGGATATTTATTATAACAAAAAGTAAAAAATAATGTGTTTTTTTTCAAAATTGTCGCTCTATTTTTGTTTATAGCGCAAAAAATAAAAACCGCAGAGGTGATCAAATACCACCAAAAGAAAGCTCTATTTGTGGGGAAAAAAGGACGTCAATTTTGTTTGGGAGCCACGTCGCACGACCGCGCAATTGTCAGTTAAAGCGACGCAGTGCCGAATCGCAAAAAGTGGTCTGGTCTTTGACCAGCAAAATGGTCCCAGTCTGAAAGTGGTTAAACATTTTGTTACATTATGTAAAAAAGCCTTATCCCAAAATGGATTCAATTCATTATTTTTCCCCCAAAATTCTACAAACAATCCCCCATATTGACAACGTGAGAGACATTTGTTTGAAATCTTTGTAAATTTATTAAAAATTAGAGAGGGGAGGATCATTTCGTTCTCAATCAGAAATAACAAAAAAAAAATTTTTTTTTAATTTGGACGAAAATTAGAATTCAGATTAGAATAGAATCATTTTTGAATACTTTTCAAATTCTAATCGTTTTCAGATTAGAATTCAATTTTTTTTTCGAATTTGAATACTTTTCCAATAAAATAGAATGGAAAATAAAGGAATAAAGGAATAGAATAGATTTTTTTTTCCTATTCTATTCCTTTATTTTCCATTCTATTTTATTTCTTTGGAAATTGGAAAACTGTTTAAATTAGAAAACTATTCAAAATTGATTTGAAAACTTTTTGAATCGATTTGAAAATGAATAAACTAAACGAATTTCGAAAAAATGAAACAAATTTAACTTAACAAATTTATGTAAATAACGAATCGAAACTAAACTAAACAAATGTTTTTGTTCTGTACAAGTCTATTAAAAATAAAAAAGGAAATAATCCCATTTACATAAGTATCACAGGCTCCTCCCATGTACATATCACAGACTCCTCCCATGTACATATCACAGACTCCTCCCATGTACATAAGTATCACAGGCTCATCCCATGTACATATCACAGGCTCCTCCCATGTACATATCACAGGCTCCTCCCATGCACATAAATATCATAGAGTCCTCCCATGTACATAAGTATCACAGGCTCCTCCCATGTACATAAGTATCACAGGCCCCTCCCATGTACATAAGTATCACATGCTCCTCCCATATACATAAGTATCACAGGCTCCTCCCCATGTACATAAGTATCACAGGCTCCTCCCCATGTACATAAGTATCACAGGCTCCTCCCCATGTACATAAGTTTCATAGACTCCTCCCATGTACATAAGTATCACAGACTCCTCCCATGTACATAAGTATCACAGACTCCTCCCATCTACATAAGTATCACAGGCTCCTCCCATCTAAATAAGTATCAGACTCCTCCCATCTACATAAGTATCAGACTCCTCCCATCTACATAAGTATCACAGACTCCTCCCATGTACATAAGTATCACAGGCTCCTCCCATATACAGAAGTATCACAGACTCCTCCCATCTACATAAGTATCACAGGCTCCTCCCATCTACATAAGTATCAGACTCCTCCCATGTACATAAGTATCACAGACTCCTCCCATGTACATAAGTATCACAGGCTCCTCCCCATGTACATAAGTATCACAGGCTCCTCCCCATGTACATAAGTATCATAGACTCCTCCCATGTACATAAGTATCACAGACTCCTCCCATGTACATAAGTATCACAGACTCCTCCCATCTACATAAGTATCACAGGCTCCTCCCATCTACATAAGTATCAGACTCCTCCCATCTACATAAGTATCAGACTCCTCCCATGTACATAAGTATCACAGACTCCTCCCATGTACATAAGTATCACAGGCTCCTCCCATGTACATAAGTATCACAGGCTCCTCCCACGTACGTAAGTATCACAGACTCCTCCCATGTACATAATTATCACAGGCTCCTCCCATGACACTCAGAATTGAGTTTAGGCCCATCCTATTTACACTGATCATCCTTGAGATGTTTCTACAACTTGATTGGAGTCCATCTGTCTATAGAAGGTCCCACAGGTAACAGTGCATGTCAGAGCACAATCCAAGCCATGAAGTCCAAGGAATTGTCTGTAGACCTCGGAGACCGGATTGTATGGAGGCACAGATCGGGGGAAGGGTACAGGAACATTTCTAGGATGGTCCCCGGCTATCTCTATGACCCTGGGAGGCTGGAATAGACGTCATGAGGTCACTTCCGGCGCTGGCAGATTTTTTTCTTCCCTAGAAAGCAGAGATCAATGTTTTTTTTCCCCCCTCATGCTTCCCAGTGTAGAGGAGATATCCAGGATCCCACTGACCCCAGATGTCTCCATAAAGAGGACCTGTCATCTCTTATTTCTATTACATGAGATCCATAAAGAGGACCTGTCATCTCTTATTTCTATTACATGAGATCCCCATAAAGAGGACCCGTCATCTCTTATTTCTATTACATGATCTCCATAAAGAGGACCTGTCATCTCTTATTTCTATTACATGATCTCCATAAAGAGGACCCGTCATCTCTTATTTCTATTACATGATCTCCATAAAGAGGACCTGTCATCTCTTATTTCTATTACATGATCTCCATAAAGAGGACCCATCATCTCTTATTTCTATTACATGATCTCCATAAAGAGGACCTGTCATCTCTTATTTCTATTACATGATCTCCATAAAGAGGACCCATCATCTCTTATTTCTATTACATGATCTCCATAAAGAGGACCCGTCATCTCTTATTTCTATTACATGAGATCCATAAAGAGGACCTGTCATCTCTTATTTCTATTACATGATCTCCATAAAGAGGACCCGTCATCTCTTATTTCTATTACATGATCTCCATAAAGAGGACCCGTCATCTCTTATTTCTATTACATGAGATCCATAAAGAGGACCCGTCATCTCTTATTTCTATTACATGATCTCCATAAAGAGGACCCGTCATCTCTTATTTCTATTACATGAGATGTCCATAAAGAGGACCCGTCATCTCTTATTTCTATTACATGATCTCCATAAAGAGGACCCGTCATCTCTTATTTCTATTACATGAGATCTCCATAAAGAGGACCTGTCATCTCTTATTTCTATTACATGAGATCTCCATAAAGAGGACCTGTCATCTCTTATTTCTATTACATGATCTCCATAAAGAGGACCCGTCATCTCTTATTTCTATTACATGATCTCCATAAAGAGGACCCGTCATCTCTTATTTCTATTACATGATCTCCATAAAGAGGACCTGTCATCTCTTATTTCTATTACATGAGATCCCCATAAAGAGGACCTGTCATCTCTTATTTCTATTACATGAGATCCCCATAAAGAGGACCCGTCATCTCTTATTTCTATTACATGATCCCCATAAAGAGGACCTGTCATCTCTTATTTCTATTACATGAGATCCCCATAAAGAGGACCTGTCATCTCTTATTTCTATTACATGATCTCCATAAAGAGGACCCGTCATCTCTTATTTCTATTACATGAGATCTCCATAAAGAGGACCCGTCATCTCTTATTTCTATTACATGATCTCCATAAAGAGGACCCGTCATCTCTTATTTCTATTACATGATCTCCATAAAGAGGACCCGTCATCTCTTATTTCTATTACATGAGATCTCCATAAAGAGGACCCGTCATGTCTTATTTCTATTACATGAGATCCATAAAGAGGACCTGTCATCTCTTATTTCTATTACATGAGATCCATAAAGAGGACCCGTCATCTCTTATTTCTATTACATGATCTCCATAAAGAGGACCCGTCATCTCTTATTTCTATTACATGATCTCCATAAAGAGGACCCGTCATCTCTTATTTCTATTACATGAGATCTCCATAAAGAGGACCTGTCATCTCTTATTTCTATTACATGAGATCTCCATAAAGAGGACCTGTCATCTCTTATTTCTATTACATGAGATCCCCATAAAGAGGACCTGTCATCTCTTATTTCTATTACATGAGATCCCCATAAAGAGGACCTGTCATCTCTTATTTCTATTACATGATCTCCATAAAGAGGACCCGTCATCTCTTATTTCTATTACATGATCTCCATAAAGAGGACCTGTCATCTCTTATTTCTATTACATGAGATCCCCATAAAGAGGACCTGTCATCTCTTATTTCTATTACATGAGATCCCCATAAAGAGGACCCGTCATCTCTTATTTCTATTACATGATCCCCATAAAGAGGACCTGTCATCTCTTATTTCTATTACATGAGATCCCCATAAAGAGGACCTGTCATCTCTTATTTCTATTACATGATCTCCATAAAGAGGACCCGTCATCTCTTATTTCTATTACATGAGATCTCCATAAAGAGGACCCGTCATCTCTTATTTCTATTACATGAGATCCCCATAAAGAGGACCCGTCATCTCTTATTTCTATTACATGAGATCTCCATAAAGAGGACCCGTCATCTCTTATTTCTATTACATGATCTCCATAAAGAGGACCCGTCATCTCTTATTTCTATTACATGATCTCCATAAAGAGGACCCGTCATCTCTTATTTCTATTACATGAGATCTCCATAAAGAGGACCCGTCATGTCTTATTTCTATTACATGAGATCTCCATAAAGAGGACCTGTCATCTCTTATTTCTATTACATGATCTCCATAAAGAGGACCCGTCATCTCTTATTTCTATTACATGATCTCCATAAAGAGGACCCGTCATCTCTTATTTCTATTACATGATCTCCATAAAGAGGACCCGTCATCTCTTATTTCTATTACATGAGATCCCCATAAAGAGGACCCGTCATCTCTTATTTCTATTACATGATCTCCATAAAGAGGACCCGTCATCTCTTATTTCTATTACATGATCTCCATAAAGAGGACCCGTCATCTCTTATTTCTATTACATGAGATCTCCATAAAGAGGACCTGTCATCTCTTATTTCTATTACATGAGATCTCCATAAAGAGGACCCGTCATCTCTTATTTCTATTACATGAGATCTCCATAAAGAGGACCCGTCATCTCTTATTTCTATTACATGAGATCCCCATAAAGAGGACCCGTCATCTCTTATTTCTATTACATGAGATCTCCATAAAGAGGACCCGTCATCTCTTATTTCTATTACATGAGATCTCCATAAAGAGGACCCGTCATCTCTTATTTCTATTACATGAGATCTCCATAAAGAGGACCCGTCATCTCTTATTTCTATTACATGAGATCTCCATAAAAGGGACCTGTCATCTCTTATTTCTATTACATGATCTCCATAAAGAGGACCTGTCATCTCTTATTTCTATTACATGAGATCTCCATAAAGAGGACCTGTCATCTCTTATTTCTATTACATGATCTCCATAAAGAGGACCTGTCATCTCTTATTTCTATTACATGAGATCTCCATAAAGAGGACCCGTCATCTCTTATTTCTATTACATGAGATCCCCATAAAGAGGACCTGTCATCTCTTATTTCTATTACATGATCTCCATAAAGAGGACCTGTCATCTCTTATTTCTATTACATGAGATCTCCATAAAGAGGACCTGTCATCTCTTATTTCTATTACATGAGATTTCCATAAAGAGGACCCGTCATCTCTTATTTCTATTACATGATCTCCATAAAGAGGACCTGTCATCTCTTATTTCTATTACATGATCTCCATAAAGAGGACCCGTCATCTCTTATTTCTATTACATGAGATCCCCATAAAGAGGACCCGTCATCTCTTATTTCTATTACATGATCTCCATAAAGAGGACCTGTCATCTCTTATTTCTATTACATGAGATCCCCATAAAGAGGACCCGTCATCTCTTATTTCTATTACATGATCTCCATAAAGAGGACCCGTCATCTCTTATTTCTATTACATGATCTCCATAAAGAGGACCCGTCATCTCTTATTTCTATTACATGAGATCCCAATAAAGAGGACCTGTCATCTCTTATTTCTATTACATGATCTCCATAAAGAGGACCCGTCATCTCTTATTTCTATTACATGAGATCCCCATAAAGAGGACCCGTCATCTCTTATTTCTATTACATGATCTCCATAAAGAGGACCCGTCATCTCTTATTTCTATTACATGATCTCCATAAAGAGGACCCGTCATCTCTTATTTCTATTACATGAGATCTCCATAAAGAGGACCTGTCATCTCTTATTTCTATTACATGAGATCCCCATAAAGAGGACCCGTCATCTCTTATTTCTATTACATGATCTCCATAAAGAGGACCCGTCATCTCTTATTTCTATTACATGAGATCCCCATAAAGAGGACCTGTCATCTCTTATTTCTATTACATGAGATCTCCATAAAGAGGACCTGTCATCTCTTATTTCTATTACATGAGATCTCCATAAAGAGGACCTGTCATCTCTTATTTCTATTACATGAGATCCCCATAAAGAGGACCTGTCATCTCTTATTTCTATTACATGAGATCCCCATAAAGAGGACCCGTCATCTCTTATTTCTATTACATGATCTCCATAAAGAGGACCCGTCATCTCTTATTTCTATTACATGAGATCTCCATAAAGAGGACCTGTCATCTCTTATTTCTATTACATGAGATCCCCATAAAGAGGACCCGTCATCTCTTATTTCTATTACATGATCTCCATAAAGAGGACCCGTCATCTCTTATTTCTATTACATGAGATCCCCATAAAGAGGACCTGTCATCTCTTATTTCTATTACATGAGATCTCCATAAAGAGGACCTGTCATCTCTTATTTCTATTACATGAGATCTCCATAAAGAGGACCTGTCATCTCTTATTTCTATTACATGAGATCCCCATAAAGAGGACCTGTCATCTCTTATTTCTATTACATGAGATCTCCATAAAGAGGACCCGTCATCTCTTATTTCTATTACATGAGATCTCCATAAAGAGGACCCGTCATCTCTTATTTCTATTACATGAGATCTCCATAAAGAGGACCCGTCATCTCTTATTTCTATTACATGATCTCCATAAAGAGGACCTGTCATCTCTTATTTCTATTACATGAGATCTCCATAAAGAGGACCCGTCATCTCTTATTTCTATTACATGAGATCTCCATAAAGAGGACCCGTCATCTCTTATTTCTATTACATGATCTCCATAAAGAGGACCTGTCATCTCTTATTTCTATTACATGAGATCTCCATAAAGAGGACCTGTCATCTCTTATTTCTATTACATGATATTTCCATAAAGAGGACCCGTCATCTCTTATTTCTATTACATGAGATTTCCATAAAGAGGACCTGTCATCTCTTATTTCTATTACATGAGATCTCCATAAAGAGGACCTGTCATCTCTTATTTCTATTACATGATCTCCATAAAGAGGACCTGTCATCTCTTATTTCTATTACATGAGATCTCCATAAAGAGGACCCGTCATCTCTTATTTCTATTACATGAGATCTCCATAAAGAGGACCCGTCATCTCTTATTTCTATTACTTGATCTCCATAAAGAGGACCTGTCATCTCTTATATCTATTACATGATCTCCATAAAGAGGACCCGTCATCTCTTATTTCTATTACATGAGATCTCCATAAAGAGGACCTGTCATCTCTTATTTCTATTACATGATCTCCATAAAGAGGACCCGTCATCTCTTATTTCTATTACATGAGATCCCTATAAAGAGGACCCGTCATCTCTTATTTCTATTACATGAGATCCATAAAGAGGACCCGTCATCTCTTATTTCTATTACATGAGATCCCCATAAAGAGGACCCGTCATCTCTTATTTCTATTACATGAGATCCCCATAAAGAGGACCCGTCATCTCTTATTTCTATTACATGAGATCCATAAAGAGGACCCGTCATCTCTTATTTCTATTACATGAGATCCCTATAAAGAGGACCCGTCATCTCTTATTTCTATTACATGAGATCTCCATAAAGAATACATGAGATCTCCATAAAGAGGACCTGTCATCTCTTATTTCTATTACATGATCTCCATAAAGAGGACCCGTCATCTCTTATTTCTATTACATGAGATCCCCATAAAGAGGACCTGTCATCTCTTATTTCTATTACATGATCTCCATAAAGAGGACCTGTCATCTCTTATTTCTATTACATGAGATCTCCATAAAGAGGACCTGTCATCTCTTATTTCTATTACATGAGATCTCCATAAAGAGGACCTGTCATCTCTTATTTCTATTACATGAGATCTCCATAAAGAATACATGAGATCTCCATAAAGAGGACCTGTCATCTCTTATTTCTATTACATGATCTCCATAAAGAGGACCTGTCATCTCTTATTTCTATTACATGAGATCCCCATAAAGAGGACCTGTCATCTCTTATTTCTATTACATGATCTCCATAAAGAGGACCTGTCATCTCTTATTTCTATTACATGAGATCTCCATAAAGAGGACCTGTCATCTCTTATTTCTATTACATGAGATCTCCATAAAGAGGACCTGACATCTCTTATTTCTATTACATGAGATCTCCATAAAGAGGACCTGTCATCTCTTATTTCTATTACATGAGATCTCCATAAAGAATACATGAGATCTCCATAAAGAGGACCCGTCATCTCTTATTTCTATTACTTGATCTCCATAAAGAGGACCTGTCATCTCTTATATCTATTACATGAGATCTCCATAAAGAGGACCCGTCATCTCTTATTTCTATTACATGATCTCCATAAAGAGGACCCGTCATCTCTTATTTCTATTACATGAGATCTCCATAAAGAGGACCTGACATCTCTTATTTCTATTACATGAGATCTCCATAAAGAGGACCTGTCATCTCTTATTTCTATTACATGAGATCTCCATAAAGAATACATGAGATCTCCATAAAGAGGACCCGTCATCTCTTATTTCTATTACTTGATCTCCATAAAGAGGACCTGTCATCTCTTATATCTATTACATGAGATCTCCATAAAGAGGACCCGTCATCTCTTATTTCTATTACATGATCTCCATAAAGAGGACCTGTCATCTCTTATTTCTATTACATGAGATCTCCATAAAGAGGACCCGTCATCTCTTATTTCTATTACATTATCTCCATAAAGAGGACCTGTCATCTCTTATTTCTATTACATGAGATCTCCATAAAGAGGACCTGTCATCTCTTATTTCTATTACATGATCTCCATAAAGAGGACCCGTCATCTCTTATTTCTATTACATGAGATCTCCATAAAGAGGACCTGTCATCTCTTATTTCTATTACATTATCTCCATAAAGAGGACCTGTCATCTCTTATTTCTATTACATGAAATCCCCATAAAGAGGACCCGTCATCTCTTATTTCTATTACATGAGATCCATAAAGAGGACCCGTCATCTCTTATTTCTATTACATGAGATCCCTATAAAGAGGACCTGTCATCTCTTATTACAAGGGATGTTTACATTTCTTGCAATAGGAAGTGATACAAAAAAAGGGACAGTGTAAAAAAAAAAATATAACAACCCTTTTTTTTTTTTTTAAGCAGTCCACCCCTACGTGCTCGCACATGCAGATCGCGAATGCATACATAGGTTGCGCCCACATAAGTAAGTGGACGTTAGAGGGAGGGCAATAATTCTAGCTCTGAACCTCCTCTGTAACTCTAAACTGGTAATCTGTGAACATTTTTAACCACTTCCCTCCCCCCACCCGGTCTATAGCAGAATGACGGCCGGGAGGTGGTTCAGTTATTTCCTCATTTGCGTCTGACAGACACGAGTAGAGGAGAGCCAATCAGTGGCTCTCCTGACAGGGGGGTCTGTGCTGATTGTTTATCAGTAGTGATGGACGATTTTCCGACGGGACGTTTCGCAAACGCGAACCGCAAACGTGGCCAAAAGTTTGCGAACCTTGCGGTTTGCGGCGGGCCCCATTGACTTTAATGGCAGGCGAACCTTAAAAACCTCCAGGTCATATTTTCAGCCACAAAATACTTACTAGCTGTGCACACATAGTCCCACAACATGGACACTGACACAAGCATTCTTTTTTTATCTGTGAAATTTTGACAATTCAGGAGTGCATGAAGGCCATGGAGGAGAGGCAAGGTCAGGCCAGGCTATGAAGGGGGTGCAGGAGATGATCAGTGCCACAGTCAAGGCAGCGCAGTCCTGTGCCAGTGTTCCAGTGTGCCAACCTGTGCTTGAGCCCCTCCCTCTGTCCGACCCTTACCCCCACCTATGCAGGGCTCCACTGCGGTGGTCCGGAGGTGCCAGTCCAGTGCTGATCCTCAGCCATGGTGCTGGCACTGCCTGCTGATTGGCTTCTCCGCTGCTATCTCCCTCACTGTCTGAAACCAGCACCATGATAGAGACTGAGCACTGACACCAGCACCGTGATAGAGAGCACTGACACCAGCACCGTGATAGAGAGCACTGACACCAGCACCGTGATAGAGAGCACCGACATCAGCACCATGATAGAGAGCACTGACACCAGCACCGTGATAGAGAGCACTGACACCACACCAGCACCAAGATAGAGAGCGCTGACACCAGCACCGAGATAAAGAGCACTGACACCACACTAGCACCGTGATAGAGAGCACTGACACCACACCAGCACCGTGATAGAGAGCACTGACACCAGCACCGAGATAGAGAGCACTGACACCAAACCAACACCGTGATAGAGAGCACTGACACCAGCACCGAGATAGAGAGCACTGACACCACACCAGCATCGTGATAGAGAGCACTGACACCACACCAGCACTGTGACAGAGAGCACTGGCACCACACCAGCACCATGATAGAGAGCACTGACACCACACCAGCACTGTGATAGAGAGCACTGGCACCACACCAGCACCGTGATAGAGAGCACTGACACCACACCAGCACCGTGATAGAGAGCACTGGAACCACACCAGCACCGTGATAGAGAGCACTGACACCAGCTTTGTGATAGAGAGCACTGACACCACACCAGCACAGTGATAGAGATCACTGACACCAGCACCTAGATAGAGAGCACTGACACCAGCACCGTGATAGAGAGCACTGACACCAGCACTGGGATAGAGAGCACTGGCACCACACCAGCACCGTGATAAAGAGCACTGACACCAGCACCGTGATAGAGAGCACTGACACCAGCACTGATACCAGCAACTCGCTGCGGGACCCAAAAATATGACACCGCTAAACCTCTTCAAACAGGAGGGTACGGGCATATAGTACGGTGTGCTTTTTTTGTACAAGTGAGCCAAAGGTAGAAAAAAGGTCCGTGTGCTCGATTATATAAATCATTTATAGAGTTATGCATATACATGGTCTACTGGTCACATGTGTTGAATTCCTCCGAGATCCATGCCTCATTCATTTTTATAAATGTGAGGTAGTCAACACTGTCGTGAGCTAGGCGAGTACGCTTATCGGTCACGATCCCCCCTGCTGCACTGAACGTCCTTATGTGACTTATGCGTTGACTGCAAAGATTGCAGATGGCAACACTATTGTCAGCAGGGGACACGTTTAAAAAAAAGCCCACACTGTGGAGCCATGTGTCGGCGTCCTGGGAGCGCCAGATGTGACCGTACATGGTCGATGACTCGCTCCTGATACATTTGCAGTCTGCTTTGTCCCTCCTGTGCAATGTAAGTTATTCCTGCTTCTCCTCCCTATCTGCTGGTCCATATCTCCCTCTGAACTCCCCTCCTCTTCCTCTCTTGTGGGCACCCACGTGACATCACTAGACACATCATCATCAACGTCACCTTCCCCACCGCTATAATTAGAGATCTCGGAGTAGGCAGCAACACCGGGGACCAACCTCCTCCTTGGGCTGATCTGGGTAGTGTCGTCAGACTGCTGAGTGGCGGTTGTTGCTACCTCCTCTTCCTGATCCAATACCAAGAGTGGCTGCGCATCAGAAATGTCTTGATATGGATCGGAAAATAATTCCTGTGACTCAAGCGGAAGGTATGTGGTGGTGGTGGTGGTGTTGGTGGTAGTGTCTTTGGGGGTGCACACAGCAGAGAGTGAAGAAGAGGGTGCAGATCGAGAGGATGAGGAGGGTGTAGAAGTGTAAGGCTGAGTGAGCCACTCAACCAAGTGTGGTGCGTCCTTTGACGTAATCGCACGCACCTTCTGCAATTTGCCACTTTGGCTCAAGTCTGTTGCTCCTGCCCTACCCCTACCACCCCTGCGGAAGGGCCTGCCTCTTTCTCTGCCTGTCATTTTTTAAATGACCCTGTGACAAAAGTCTCTAGAGAAGTGCAGTATGTATGTGGAAGAAGGTATATAACACCCCGCTTCAATCTGTCGTTTTGGGGGGCCACTGGTCTATCACACCACTTACAATACTTTTTTCTAATTGCGTTTGTCACTCTTTGTAGTATCGCTGCAGAACCGCTCAGCAGTCACAATGCTGCACAGTGGAAATGCACTATACTATGCTTTCTATATGTGCAAGTATTTTATACGTGTATTACACACCTATATACTGCACACCAAATAGTACATCTATACCAGTCCTTAAAAGGACCTTTGTGGACCTAATAGTAGCTAGCTAATAGCTAGTGAATTGCAGACTGTCCCTGCTCCAAAAACCAAACTGTCCCTCCCTACAGAAAAGACAGCTGCAGAATCGGTCACCACTCAGCTCAGCAGCACAGCAGTGAAGTATAATATGCTTTCTATATTTGAAAAAAAGTATATTATACATGTACAACCCTATATACTGTACCAGTCCTTAAAAGGACCTTTGTGGACCTAGTAGCTAGTGAATTGCAGACTGTCCCTGCTCCAAACACCAAACTGTCCCTCAGTCCCTACACTGATAAAAGACAGCTGCAGAATCGCTCAGCAGCACAGCAGTGCACCATAATATACTTTCTATATTTGAATGAAAGTATATTGTAAGTGTATTACAACCCTATATACTGTACACATATACCAGTCCTTAAAACGACTTTTGTGGACCTAATAGTAATAGCTAGTGATTAGACTGACTGTCCCTGCTCCACACAGCATCCTGTCCCTCCCTACACTGACAAAAGACAGAATGTAAAATGGCCGCCAGATCAGGTCTATTTAT
Source organism: Lithobates pipiens (assembly GCF_037356315.1). Taxonomy (NCBI): domain Eukaryota; kingdom Metazoa; phylum Chordata; class Amphibia; order Anura; family Ranidae; genus Lithobates; species Lithobates pipiens. The sequence continues at coordinate 5,794,490 of NW_027507758.1, read as the reverse complement.
AAAGTAGGGGGAATGTCCAAGTGTCAATGTGCTGAAATGTCTCAATTGGCTGTCCTGAACCCCATGATGGATGCGTCATGGGTCAAATCTCTTCACAATGTAAACTAATATGGCGGCCGCGAACAGCACCAGAAGTCCGCCGGTTTGGCGAATCGCGAACTAGCAAAGTTCACCGCGAACCGACCACCGGGTGAACCACAAGGCCATCTCTATTTATCAGCCATGCCCCCCCCTCGGATGCCCACACTGGACCATCAGGGAAGCCGCCAGGACCTGCGGGGAAGCATATAACATGTGGATGGCCAGGAACATCCCCCATGGCCATCCACATGTGCAAATGAATGCCCAATCTTTGCCAATCAGTGCCCAGACATGACCATTATGGAACAAATGAATTCAGTGATGCACAGCAATGCCACCCATCAGTGTCATCAGTGCCACCCATCAGTGTCATCAGTGCCACTTATCAGTGCCCATCCATGCCCATCAGTGCCCACCTATCAGTACCCATTAGTACCGCCCATAAGTACCAATCAGTGCCACCTACGAGTGCCCATCAGTGCCACTTATGAATGCCCATCAGTGTCACATACCAGTGCCCATCAGTGCCACCTATCAGTGCCCATCAGTGTCGTCTATCAGTGCCGCCTATCAGTGCCCATCAGTGCCACCTCATCAGTGCCACCTCACCGGTGCCCATCAGTGTCGCCTTATCAGTGCTGTCAGTGCAGCCATATCAGTGCCCATCTTTGAAGAAGAAAATTTACTTATTTACAAAAAAAATTAACAGGAACAAAGAAAAACTTGTTTTTTTTTTTCTAAATTTTTGGTCTTTTTTTATTTGTTGTGCAAAAAATAAAAATAGCAGAGGTGATAAAATACCACCAAAAGAAAGCTCTATTTGTGGGAACAAAATGATAAAAACAATTGTGGGTAGTGTAGCATGACTGCGCAATTGTCAATCAAATTGCAACAGCGCTGAAAGCTGAAAATTGTCTTGGGCAGGAAGGTGTATAAGTGCCCCGGTATTGAAGGGGTTAAACATAGGCTATGGAGATTCATAAGTACCGAAGTTTGCGGGTGGAAAGTGGTTAAAGGGGTTGTAAAGGCAGAAGGTGCATTCTGTGCATTAATATAAAACACCTTCTGTGTGCAGCAGCCTCCCCAGCCCCCCTAATACTTACCTGAGCCCCATCTCCATCCAGCGACGTCCACAAGCCCTCCTGATAGGCTGATGCCCCACTGGCTCCCACTGCTGTCAATCAAACTCAGCCATGTAGAAGAGAGAGGGGGCGGGGCTGACCTGTGGCTCTGTATCTGAATTGATGTCATGGACGGAATTATACCAAAAAATTGGGGGAAAATAGTGTTTTTTTTTTTTTTTATTCATTAAAGTTTATTTTTTTCCCAAAAAATAGCATTTGAAAAATTGCTGCATAAATACCGCGTGATATAACAAATTGCAACGATCACCATTTTATTCCCGAGAGTCTCTTCTAAATATATATATATATATAATATTTGGGGGTTCTGAGTAATTTTCCAGCAGTAAAATGATGATTTTTACATGTAGGAAAGGAATGCCAGAATTGGCGTGCTATAGAAAGGTAAAAAAATAATTTTAGGCCTGAAGATTACATAAAGCTCCTTGACTAGTGTATAACATATATGCATTTGCTACCAACCTATACGCCACTTACCTCCCCATTATATAATAAATAAGACCATACCACTTTTTGGAGTAAAATAGGCCGTAGCAGCCATTAATTTATTAATCAAACTGTATAAATATCCAAAAAATATATAACTCTTTAAATAACATAAACAATAATAAAAACAGTTACAAAACAATAACAACATCAGTTATGACAAAACATCAGCTCCCCCTAGTGTTGGTCTTTGCAGGTCCACCAATAACACTCAGTTATATCCAAAAATGATGACACTGCGGTCCCTCTGACGTGGGTTATTGGGCCTCAAGCCGTCAGGCTGACTCAGAGACAATGCCCCCATAACCAATTACCAGATAACCTCCGTTAACTGGAGTACCACCCACAGGACCCGTACCACCGACAGATCCTGACTCTTCATTCAGAACTCTCTTCCTTCACCCACAAAGACCAAACACCAGCCACAGCTAACAAGGGTAACCCCCTTACCCTTGGGAGCCCCGCCACACACGCAACGCTCGCTGCGCTCCATCCTGGATCCCCAGTCCCCACATCATTAAGGTGCACTCCATCCTTCTTCCAATATCGCCAAGTCTCAAATTCTAATTCCAGATGTCTTATCCCCAAACCTCCATGCTGTACCACAAACCTGCTGATACCCCTGTTTGTTCTACATCTGGCCCTGTTCACGCTCCCTCCACCGACCTGGCCATCCTCCAAGATTGACGAGCCACCATGTCGGACCACACGATGATAGTGTCCGGATAAGACATACGCAGCCGCAGTATGTTGAACTTCATATCCCGTGTGATATCCAACATGGACCTGACTCCTACAGTGCCTTGCGAAAGTATTCGGCCCCCTTGAACTTTTCAACCTTTTGCCACATTTCAGGCTTCAAACATAAAGATATACAAATTTTAATTTTTTGTGAAGAATCACCAACAAGTGGGACACAATTGTGAAGTGGAACGAAATCTATTGGATATTTGAAACTTTTTTAGCAAATAAAAAACTGAAAAGTGGTGCGTGCAAAATTATTCAGCCCCTTTACTTTCAGTGCAGCAAACTCACTCCAGAAGTTCAGCGAGGATCTCTGAATGATCCAATGTTGTCCTAAATGACTGATGGTGATAAATAGAATCCACCTGTGTGTAATCAAGTCTCTGTATAAATGCACCTGCTCTGTGATAGTCTCAGGGTTCTGTTGAAAGCGCAGAGAGCATCATGAAGACCAAGGAACACACCAGGCAGGTCCATAATACTGTTGTGGAGAAGTTTAAAGGCGAATTTGGATACAAAAAGATTTCCCAAGCTTTAACCACTTCAATACCGGGCACTTAAACACCTTCCTGCCCAGACCAATTTTGAGCTTTCAGCGCTGTCGCACTTTGAATGACAATTGCGCGGTCATGCTACACTGTACACAAATGAAATTTTTATCATTTTTTTCCCACAAATAGAGCTTTCTTTTGGTGGTATTTGATCACCTCTACGGTTTTTATTTTTTGCTAAACAAATAAAAAAATACCGAAAAAATTTTGAAAAAAAAAAAGTTTTTTTTTGTTTCAGTTTCAAAACTTTGCAAATAAGTACGTTTTCTCCTTCACTGATGGGCACTGATGGGGTTACACTGATGGGCAATGATAAGGCGGCACTGATGGGCACCGATGAGGTGGCACCAATGAAGTGGCACTGATGAGGCGGCATTGATGGACACCGATATGTGGCACTGATAGGCAGCACTGATGGGTGGCACTGATGGGCGACACATATGGGCACTGATAGGTGGCACAAATTGGCACGGATTGGCATGGATGGGCATGGATAGGTGGCACAGGTGGGCATGGGTTAGGCGGCACAGGTGGGCATGGGTAGGTGGCACAGGTGGGCATGGGTAGGCGGCACAGGTGGGCATGGGTAGGCGGCACAGGTGGGCATGGGTAGGCACTGATAGGCGGCACAGATGGGAACTGATAGGCGGCATTGTATTGTAATATATTGTACTAATGGATGCCAATCAGTGCCAATCAATAATGCATGCCAATCAGTGATGCCCATTGTGGGCACTGATTGGCATCCATTATGGGCACTGATTGGCATCCATTGTGGCACTGATTGGAATCCCTGGTGGTCTAGGGTGGCATACCTTGTCCTTGGCATCCCTGGTGGTCTGGTGGCGTCCCTGGTGGTCCAGTGTGGGCATCCTCGGGGGGGCTGTGCTGATAATCGATCAGCACAGACCCCCCCCTGTCAGAGGAGCAGCCGATCGGCCCTCCTCTACTCGCGTCTGACAGACGCGAGTGAGGAAAAGCCGATCACCGGCTTTTCCTATTTACACTGTGATCAGCCGTGATTGGACACGGCTGATCACGTGGTAAAGAGTCTCCGTCGGAGACTCTTTACCAAGATCGTAGTTGCCGGGTGTCAGACTGACACCCCGCAACAACGATCGCCGCGATGCCCGCCCCCGGGGGCGCGCAGCGGCTCATAATCCTGATCACGTCATATGACGTCCGGTCAGGATTATGCAACCACTTTGCCGCCGTCTATTTGCTATAGGGCGGGCGGCAAGTCGTTAAACATCCCAAGGAGCACTGTGCAAGCGATCATTTTGAAATGGAAGGAGTATCAGACCACTGCAAATCTACCAAGACCTGGCCGTCCCTCTAAACTTTCAGCTCAGACAAGGAGAAGACTGATCAGAGATGCAGCCAAGAGGCCCATGATCACTCTGGATGAACTGCAGAGAACTACAGCTGAGGTGGGAGAGTCTGTCCATAGGACAACAATCAGTCGTACACTGCACAAATCTGCCCTTTATGGAAGAGTGGCAAGAAGAAAGACATTTCTCAAAGATATCCATAAAAAGTCTTGTCTAAAGTTTGCTACAAGCCACCTGGGAGACACACCAAACATGTGGAAGAAGGTGCTCTGGTCAGATGAAACCAAAATCCAACTTTTTGCCCACAATGCAAAACGATATCTTTGCCGTAAAAACAACACAGCTCATCACCCTCAACACACCATCCCCACTGTCACACATGGTGGTGGCAGCATCATGGTTTGGGCCTGCTTTTCTTCAGCAGGGACAGGGAAGATGGTTATGATTGAGGGGAAGATGGATGCAGCCAAATACAGGACCATTCTGGATGAAAACCTGTTGGAGTCTGCAAAAGACCTGAAACTGGGACGGAGATTTATCTTCCAACAAGACAATGATCCCAAACATACAGCAAAATCTACAAAGGAATGGTTCACAAATAAACGTATCCAGGTGTTAGAATGGCCAAGTCAAAGTCCAGACCTGAATCAAATCGAGAATCTGTGGAAAGAGCTGAAAATTGCTGTTCACAAACGCTCTCCATCCAACCTCACTGAGCTCCAGCTGTTTTGCAAGGAAGAATGGGCAAGAATTTCAGTCTCTCGATGTGCAAAACTGATAGAGACACACCCCAAGCGACTTGCAGCTGTAATCGCAGCAAAAGGTGGCTCTACAAAGTATTAACGCAAGGGGGCCGAATAATTTTGCACGCCCCACTTTTCATTTTTTTATTAGTTAAAAAAGTTTCAAAATATCCAATAGATTTCGTTCCACTTCACAATTGTGTCCCACTTGTTGGTGATTCTTCACAAAAAATAAAAATATCTTTATATCTTTATGTTTGAAGCCTGAAATGTGGCAAAAGGTTGAAAAGTTCAAGGGGGCCGAATACTTTCGCAAGGCACTGTAAGTTGTTGCCCCCCACATGTAAAATCAAAACATCCGGAGGCCTGTCCTGCCGTGCAAAACGGTGAACCTCTGATACCATTCTGCTCCATAACATACCCGGAAACCCCAATAAGCGAACACAGGCTTCTCGGTTGCAAAACCCCAGCTGCCGCCCGTTAGGCCGGACATCCGCCCTTCTGGCCCCCCAGCAAACATATGAATGGCCCAAAATCCAGATCAGGCACTGCACCGCATCTGGAATAAAAGAAAGACAAACGTGCCACCATGACCATCCAAAACAACTTTAACCCCAACTTAACAGATCCTTAGCCCCCCAAAACAAACTGCCATCACAACAAGTGAGGGCGGACATATAGTCTAAACCTCCTGGATTCCCACCGCCCAATGCGTTTTACTGCTTCCTCGTCCAAACCGGACCTAGCCGCCTCGGTCGCTGCCCCTATCCTGAACGAATGAGAAGAGAAACCTCCGTCCTCCAAACCCATCCCCCGTAAACACTTCCGGAAAATAGAGGCAAACTGAAATTGTGACAGCAGGGACCCGTCCTCATGCATTAAGAAAGAACCTGTAAACCCCGGTCTGTGCTCCAAAAATCCCCTTACCGCCTCCACTGGACATAAAGTCGATCCCGGCAAGGGGTAGACGTATACCATCTTACCTTTGCCCGCTTGATCCGTTTTTGATCTCCGCAGCCGAACGGAAAGCCTGTCTGCTGTGCACTGGACATCCTGGAACCCAATGCCCCCTTGGACTTTCTTAGATGGGCTAACCAATTCCCCAATTCTAAAATGCCCCAAAAAACGCCGACAGAAAAGCCGCCCTGAATAACCTCCATGTGGGTTCGCTCACCGACTTCCTGATCCATCCCGTGATTCGCCCAATGCAATCGTCCACAACCAGTCGGGACAGGGCACTCCGTATTGCTGCGTGGCTGGCGCCAACGCCCTAAACCTGTCCCACTGAAAGCGAGACAACGCATCAGCAATCACGTTCTCCACACCTGGCAAGTGCACCGCATAAATGAAGATATTCAGCTGCAAACAACGTAAAAGCAGGTGTTGCAGTAGCTTTATGACAGGAGGGGACGATGCAGATACTCTGTTAATCACCTGCACCACCCCCAGGTTATCACCATGGAACCGCACCTTCCTATTCCAGAATGATGCCCCCCACAGCTCCGCCGCCAGCACCACAGGAAACAATTCCAGCAGCACCAGATTTTTGGTGAACCCGGCATCCACCCACGACTTCGGCCAGGGGCCCGCACTCCAGCAGCCCTGGAAAAAAGCTCCGAAGTCCGATGCCCCCGCCGCATCGGTGAACAATTCCATATCGAAATTACTCACCGGTCCAGTCATCCACAAAGCCCTTCCATTAAAGGCTTCCAGGAAACAGTGCCAAATCCGCAGATCATCCCTATGCACTTTAAGCAGCCGCACATAGTGCATGGGTGAACTTACCCCCGCCGTGCTCGCCGACAAAACACCCTACCCATTGGAAGAATTCTACAAGCAAAATTGAGTTTCCCCAACAGTGATTGTAGAACCTTAACCTGCACCTTGCGCTTGTCCAGTAGTCCCTGAATCCCGGTCTTCAGATCCACAAGCTTGTCCTCTGGCAACCTGCATTCCATCGCTTCAGAATCCAACACAATACCCAGAAAGGTGATGACCTTCCTGGGCCCCTCCGTCTTGTCGGGTGCCAACGGGATGCCGAACCTATCCCCTATGTGTTCCAGCACCGCCAGCAACACTCCGCACACTCTGGAATCTGGCGGACCCATGCAGAGAAAATCATCCAAATAATGGATAATAGAGTTCAGCCCTGCAATATCCCGCACCACCCATTCCAGAAATGAGCTAAACGTTTCAAACACCGCGCACGAAATGGAGCACCCCATGGGGAGACAATGGTCAACATAAAACATGTTGTCCCAATGACACCCCAACAACCGAAAACTTTCGGGATGGATGGGGAGCAACCGAAAAGCCGACCCAATGTCTGTTTTCGCCATCAGCGCCCCCCGCCCGTATCGGCGGACCCAACTCACCGCCGCATCAAAGGACGTGTAGCTAACCGTACACTCCACCGGAGCAATGGCATCATTGACCAGCCCCCCTTTTGGAAAAGACAAGTGGTGAATTAGCCAAAATTTCTGTGGTTCCTTCTTTGGAAGCACCCCCAAAGGAGAAACCACCAGATCAGGGAAAGGTGCCACCGGAAAAGGGCCTCCCATCCGCCCCAACTCTACCTCCTTACGCAGCTTCATAGAAACCACGTCAGGAAGCAGCAAGGCCGACTTCAGGTTCCGCGGTACCGGCGGGACCACCTCTAACCTACCCGGTATCCGAAACCCCTCCATGAAACCCTCCTCCAATAGGCGTGCTGCCTTCCTATCCGGATACCTACCGAGAAACGGTCGCATCCTTTCCACCATCACTGGCGTCCTCCCTCTTTTGTGCAGCATCTCCAGATCTGCTCCTGCCCTGTTTAAAGCAGTGTGACAAAGGGTGCGTTCCCCCGCAGCCAGAACACTCGTGCTTGTACCGACAAGATCCGCCGAAAATTACAGGATCCCTCGTTGAACTGCCAACATGTTCCCTTCTTTCTACTGCGATATCCCGCACCACCCATTCCACAAATGAGCTAAATGTTTCAAACACGTTCCCTTCGTATATAAAGCCAGAGCACGCTCTAATGGTCACACCCCCCCCATGCGTTTTCCCCCGTCCACTGGGGCTTAATCATAGAGGTCTCGGTGAACAGTGTTCCAGGCAGGGTGAGCAGTGTTCCAGGCTGGGTGAGTGGCGCTCCAGGCTGAGTGAGCAGCGTTCCAGGCTGGGTGAGTGGCATTCCAGGCTGGGTGAGTGGCATTCCAGGCTGGGTGAGCGGCATCCTGGGCTGGTTGAGTGGTGTTCCAGACTGGGTGAGTGGCGCTCCAGGCTGGGTGAGCGGCGTTCCAGGCTGGGTGAGCGGCAACCTGGGCTGGGTGAGTGGTGTTCCAGACTGGGTGAGTGCCGTTCCAGGTTGGGTGAGTCCCGTACCAGACTGAGTGAGTGGCATTCCAGGCTGGGTGAGCAGCATCCTGGGCTAGGTGAGCGGCATACCAGGCTGGGTGAGCGGCATTCCAGGTTGGGTGAGTGCCGTTCCAGGCTGGGTGAGTGGCAACCTGGGCTGGGTGAGTGGCATTCCAGACTGGGTGAGCGGCATTCATGGCTGGGTGAGCGGCATCCTGGGCTGGGTGAGTGGCGTTCCAGGCTGGGTGAGCGGCATTCCAGGCTGGGTGAGCGGCTTCCTGGGCTGGGTGATCGGCATTCCAGGCTCGGTGAGTGGCGTTCCAGGCTGGGTGAGCAGCATTCTAGGCGTGGTGAGTGGCGTTCCAGGCTGGGTGAGTGGCGTTCCAGGCTGGGTGAGCGGCATCCCAGGCTAGGTGAGTGGCGTTCCAGGCTGAGTGAGCAGGATTCCAGACTGGGAGAGTGGCGTTCCAGGCTGGGTGATCAGTGTTCCAGGCTGGGTGAGCGGCATCCTGGGCTAGGTGAGCGGCATCCTTTGCTAGGTGAGCAGCATTCCAGGCCGGGTGAGCGGCGTTTCAGGCTGGGTGAGCAGCATTCCAGGCCGGGTGAGCGGCGTTCCAGGCTGGGTGAGTGGCATCCTGGGCTGGGTGAGTGGCGTTCCAGGCTGGGCGAGCGACGTTCCACCCTGGGTGAGTGGTGTTCCAGGCTGGGTGAGCGGCATCCTGGGCTAGGTGAGTGGCATTCCAAGCTGGGTGAGCAGCATTACAGACTGGGTGAGTGGCGTTCCAGGCTGGGTGAGCGGTGTTCCAGGCTGGGTGAGCGGTGTTCCAGGCTGGGTGAACGGCATCCTGGGCTAGGTGAGCAGCATACTGGGCTAGGTGAGCAGCATACTGGGCTAGGTGAGCAGCATTCTAGGCTGGGTGAGCGGCGTTTCAGGCTGGGTTACTGGCGTTCCAGGCTGGGTAAGTGGCGTTCCAGGCTGGGTGGGCGGCATTCCAGGCTGGGTGAGCAGCATCCTGGGCTAGGTGAGTGGTGTTCCAGGCTGGATGAGTGGCGTTCCAAGCTGGGTGAGCGGCATCCCTTACTTATTCCAAATATATATGTCACATGACATTGGAGGGGGTAAGTGTTACCGACCGACCGCCCGGGGGGGTGGCATACTGTTTGCCGCCCCCCAACAACAAAAAATTCCACCGGCCGCCACTGGTGCGGTACAATGTGCGGTGTTGCTGAAATATCTACTCGGTTCCCCCACTCTGGTACCGGGTAGATAATTCAGCAAGACAGTTACATGTTCTATTATGTACAGAATATTGTATTATACATACAATGAGCCAAAATAAGATCTCACCCCGACATTCCCATCCCTCAACACCCGACATTCTCGTTTTATCTTCCTTCTCAAGAACTGTTACAAGTTCAACAATCTCTATTGTAACAAATATTGTACGGACATCAGGAAGCGGTTTTATTATTACAAATGGGGAACCAAACACCGTAATCCACTTTCAAAGCTCAAAGGGAAATAATCTCTTTCTGTATGAAGAGAAGTCTCTTAGCAACAAGTGCCGGGATAAAAAAGATGTTTTATTAGTGCAACTCCATAGTTTACCCTCCGAGCTCAGAGAAATACAAAGTGTCCTCCTCTACAAAGCAAAAATATATCTATCAAATAATGAGAAATAAAAATCTATATAAAAAACCGCGCTAATCAGCACCAGGAGAGGCTTAAGCCAAATCAAAATAAAAATAAAAAGCTCTGTATGAATCTAAAGTACCTGCATGTAAAAACACTACATAGGCTGCTGCCCCCCGAACGAAAGGAAACCCCTTAGAAGGGTTCCTTTTAAAAGTGAAATTATAAGAATATTATCGGGTTAATTGGCGCTACCTAGAAAACAGGTCTCCATTACAAAAAGGGTCTTGTGGAGAATCAATGAATGGGGAGCCAGGGTACGGTCTTTGCAAAAAGCACAGTATTCCCTCTCACCCTACTTATAATGACACTGTATACTGCCAACCCCAGAATCACATAAAGAGCTAAGGACACCAAGAAAAGCCCCAGCTCCGCCCAAAGAAAGATTTGAATCAAACACTAAATGTAATAAATCTGTAGGCCATCATAGAAAAAAGGGGTCCCAAAACATTAATTACTAGTGACGGGAATTACCAATCAGACTCATTAAAATAATACTACAAAACAGTAGAAAATCAGGAACTAATGATGTTAGAACAGGCTAGGATCCTTCCCTAAAGAATATCTATTCAAACACACATTCTCAAGTATGTTAAAAATACAGGCCAAAAGATCATATGTGCCAAACTACATATGCAACCTGATGAAATTAAAAGTCAAATCGCCTGAGATGCGACAAATTACATTCAGTGGCAGGCCTATTAGCAACAATGAAGAACCCTTTATCAGTATAAGTGAAAAAAGATATATATGTATATTTAAAGTACCGTGCGCTAATGAGCAAACTGGGGCCACATAAGTGTACCCACCAGTGTGTAGTGCCGAAAGGTGACAGGCCTATTAGCAAACAGTAATGAAAAACCCTTTAACAGTATAAAGTGAAGAAGATATATATATATATATTTAAAATGCCGTGCACTAATGAACAAACTGGGGCCACATAGGTGTACCCACCAGTGTGTAATACCGAAAAGAATATATATATGTGTATATAACCTCAAACAGTATTAATATTAAATCTGTGTATAGTGAAAACCAAAAGGAAATTGAATATGTAAACAAATAACTGAAAATGTGAGCTTATCACACCCCAGAACCCAAATGGTTAAAAAATATATGTGTGTGTATGTGTTAGTGCATACAAAAAATGAAAATGCAATAATGCAAAAATTTTTTTGGCGATAAAGGCTAAAAAACACATGTGCGAAGTGCAATATCACCTAAAATGGAAATAGTGAAATAGATGAAAAAAATGAAAAAATAAAAATAAAAATAAAAATAAAAATAAAAATAAAAATAAAAATAAAAAATAAAATCTGAGGATGAGTAACAAAAACTATATATAAAACATAAGCAAAATGGCAAATATATATATGTGAAAAATAAGTCCCAAAAAAAATGAAAGTTCAATGGTATTAGTCCAAGGGATCCTAGAAAAATCCTTATAGTGACTTTTGTGCTTCCTATTCAGTCTTCACTGTGACTTCTGTGCTCCCCCACCAGGAATCCTACTCACCAGAAGTAGATACCCCTACAGGGGTTAAGAGCCTTAAGAATCAATCTCCAGATATCCCGTTCTTGGTTTAGTGATAGATGCCCGAGCCTGTGTCAGCTTGGATTCCTCAAGTCCTCATGGGGAAAAAAATGGAAGCCTCCATAGTGTAATCCGTAAAAAAGGTTTATTGGCACAATAAAAAATATGTATATAAGAGGCAAAAACAGCAAAAAATCAAAAATAAACAACCAAAAAAATATAAAAAATATACAAAATACCCACAATTCTCATAAAGTGGGCTATTGTATAGAACCACAGTTGATCAGGGGATTAAAATGAGAAACTCCCCCAAAAAATTCCAGATTAACCCCAGAAACTACCATGGGCCATATGTAATAGCATTAAGAACACAAGCGGAAAATGGAAACACTTGTTCATATACCAGGACAAACCTCCCTATAGAGGTGGTAGATCACGGCTGTGTTCCCCCTAGGATAGGGCCCTTTCCGTAGTGTTCAAAAGCGCAAACAAATCCTTCCTTCGGGGGCCGTGTGATAGATACGCGGTTTGCGTTCCACCTGCGTACCAGAACAACAACGGCAACCCGGAAGTGACGTAACAGCGTGGTTCCGTCGGACGCGTTTCGTCATAGACGTCTTCAGCGGCGGTACCACGCTACCACGTCGCATACGTTATATAGAAAAAGATTTTTTATTTAGGTGATCTGATTGGCCATTACTCTCAGTGCGAGGTTCATTCATACACCAACGGGGATGACCTAATGTATAAGCGGGCGGGCATCAGCCGACGCAAAAGTTAGTCAGCTACTACGAAAGAACACTTTATACCCTTGGGATCGAACAGGCTCAATACATAGTCCCGCTACGCTCGAGTAGAACGTTCGCTCCTACGTTTTTGGAGGAATATTAGAGACTATTCGGTACACTCCAAAATACATATAAAAAGATAAGGATAAAAATATATATAATAAAATTAAAATATTTTTGACCGACTCATATATGGTAATGAGTAAAAAATTTTTTTGTATCAAGATCAAGTCTAATTTCACATATTAGAATCCCACTCAGGACTGTCAGCTCAAAGGGTGATCTATCCCAAGGGAGAATACAGCCCCAATGTAGTAATACCTTGAATTGTGTACTCTAACGACCATAGAGAAAAAATTTTTTTTAAAAATAGGTAATATAATTAAGTAAATTACTGACCATTAAAAAATAATAATAACAACAGAAAAAGGGGGATTACAGTTTTCCAAGAATATTTCAGAAGGAAAGCTTATATTCATCCAATTAGAGTTAACTCATTGTGTAATGAAGATGTTTGTGCATCTTACACAAAAATCTACTAGAAAAAATTAAAAAAATTTTATTAATTTTACCTTGCGACTAGGGGGGATTTTCTAAAAAATGTTGATTATTTGAAAAAGTAAACCAAAAGCAACACAAGTGATTAACAGAAAGAGAAATATATGCGGTACATTATAGATCAGCTCATTAGGCAATAATCCTCACTATCTACGGGTTGGTCAGTATTAACGTCATATTGTAAAAAACACTGCTAAATTCTACACAGTGGACATTTTCTTCACATCGTGCAAAAACTCCATCAAAAACTTGCTATAAGTGTGCAAGAAATTGTTATCTATATGCAGATTGGTATTTCCTCTCCCTCCTGTGGACTTTAAATTGCAGATGAAACAAAATAAAAATAGTGGTAATAATACTAAAAATCTAGCGTTTAATACCCAAAAGATATATAATTTATAAAATACGAAAAACCCGGGGTTTGAAATCCAGAGATATAATCAGCAAAGCTTATCTCTGTAAGGTTATGCATTAGGAAGTGCATGTGAAGATACACATGGGTATACCTATATAGATGTGCATGGGAAAAAAACCTCATATGCAACACACAGGGGACAGAAGAAGAGATGCCCCAGAGATATAGATACCAGAACCTTATTATAGAGGAAACAAAGTAAACAAAATGCGTGTGTTCTAGAACATGATAATCCAAAAAACTCCATACCTACACCCCCAAAAATCATAATGTCAGGGTTTACAGGTTAAAGAATAGTAGTAAAGAATATATAAACTGGTTAAAGGGCGTGACTAGCGCTAATGTGGGAACCCCCTTACAAAAAAGAAACCAGAGCAAATTAAGGGTTGGCTATGAAACAATTGAGGTCTATGTCTAGGTTGAGGCCCCGTGGCACCAAAGAACCCAACCTATATATCCACGCGGTTTCATTCTGCGAAATGAGGGTGGTTTTATTCCCTCCCCTCCAATTGCCTTTCACGCAATCTATGCCATAGAATATTAAACCAGACGGATCTCTTTTATGGAATTCATCAAAGTGACGGGAAAGGTTATGATTTGGAAACCCTTTCTTAATATTATTAATATGTTCCCTAATCCTGATGAAAAGGGGGCGTGTGGTCCTGCCCACATACTGCAAATTACAAGGGCATTCTATAACATATGTTACATGTGTGCTCCGGCAAGTAATTAATTCTTTTATTTTATACTCCTTAAAATCTGTCTTCGCTTTAAAAGTTTCTTTCCTTCTTGGCTGTTTCTTGCTAACTTTACATGGAAGACATCTCTGGCATCTATAAAAACCTTTCAGATCATTCGATATTTTTATTTGTCTTGGTGGGTCAATAGCATTATGTACTAAGAAGGAACGTAAAGTCGGGGCCCTTTTGTATACAAACAAGGGCTTTTTGGGAAGAACCTTAGATAATACTTTGTCTTCTTGAAGTATAGGCCAGTATTTTTTAATAATTTTTTCTACATCTCGATATTGGGTATTAAACCCAGTAATAAATGCTAGTTCCCTCTTTACCTCTTTCTTTTTTTGTTTCTCTAGTAATGAATTCCTCTCTAGACATCCAATGTTGTTCTTTAGTTGTAATAGAGGTTCCGACTTGTATCCTTTTTCCTGGAATCTTTCTATAATCAAGTCTGCTTGGTGATAGTAATCTTCCTTAGAGTGGCAATTTCTTCTTAATCTCAACAGCTGACCCTTCGGAATATTGTTTTTCCATTTAGGGTGATGACAGCTGGTAACCGGGATATAACTATTTCTATCCGTAGTTTTGAAGAATGTCTTAGTGTAAAAGATTCCGTCCTTCTTTGAAATTTGAAGGTCCAGGTAATCGACACTATGCTCACTATATTTACCAGTAAAAGTCAAGCCATAGATATTGTTGTCAAGATTGTTCATGAATACATCGAGATCTGTTGGGGTGCCATCCCATAATATGATGAGGTCGTCTATATATCTACGGTAGAACCTCAACTGAGGTATATCCCTACCGTAGATATACTCCTCCTCCCACATGTTCATCATGAGGTTCGCCACACTAGGAGCATAACGGGCCCCCATGGCAACCCCCTTTGTTTGAACATAGTATCTTTGATTGTACCAAAAATAATTGCAACTCATTGCCAACTCTAAACCTTCGATGATGTATTCAACCTGTTCTTGTCGCATATCTGTATTTTCATATAAAGCCTTTTCAACGCCCAATAGGCCATCCTGCTGTACGATGTTCGTATACAGCGAATTAACATCAATGGTCACCATCAAGAGCCTTTCAACATCTCCCAAATCTTGGAGTTCTCTTAACAATTGGGTACTGTCCTTCAGATAGGATCTACCTTCTTGGACCAAGGGTTTTAGGAATTTGTCCAGATATTCCCCTAAACGTGAAAAAATGGAATTTATTCCACTAATTATAGGCCTCCCTGGTGGTTTAATAATTCTCTTGTGGATTTTTGGCATGTAATATATTACCGGGGTTTTCGTTGAATTCGAGATTAAATACTCGGCCTCATCATCATTGAGAATTCCCATTTCTTTCCCCTTCTTCACGAACATGGCTAGTTTCTTCTCGTACTCGTGCTTAGGGTTGCCTTTCAACTTCTTATATGTATTTTCGATATTTAACAGCCTTTCCATTTCATCTAAATAATCTGATTTATTCAGGATAACCAGACCCCCCCCTTTATCGGCTGGTCTGATGACCACATTTTTCTTTTTCCCTAATGTTCTGATGGTTTTCCAGATATTCACAGATTTTCTATAGTTAGTCTTATCTAATTTTCTTAGGTCGGCCTCCACCATTTTGCTAAAGGCCCCCATGCATTGATTGCCTGGGGTGTTTGGATTGAATGTAGATTTATTTTTAAGGTTAGTTTGGACGTATATGGATTCTTTCTTGTTGTTCCCTCCTATATTAATGGCAAAATGTTTCTTAATATTCAGTTTCCTCATGAACTTTTTCAGATCAATGAATGCTTCAAACTTGTCTAATGTCTTATCTGGGGCAAATTTTAGTCCTAAATCCAAAATCTTTATCTCTTCATCGTCGAAAGTTGTATCGCTTAGATTATAGATGCCCTTCCCAATTAAGTTCTTCTTCTTTTGTTTCTTCTTTCCTCCTCTACTTCCCCTGGTCCGTTTTCTCCTTCCCTGTGTCTCCACATAGTTGTTCCCGGGTTGACTTCCCATGGTGTCCCTAAGGGATATGTCTCCGGGCGATCTAGAGGTGGTCCTTCTCTGTTCATTGTACCATAAGGGACACCTTGGGGTTCCCTGTACTCTGTTTGTTTTCTCCATCTTGGATTCCTGTACGATGGTTTGGCAGTCCATCTCCCTGGAGGTCTGTCTCGTTGTCCATTCCTGGGAAAATCCCCATAGTCCCTATAATTTCTTGATTGGGGGTAACTATTCCCTCTGTGATTTCCTCGGTTTTGCCTAAATGCGTAATGTGAATCTCCTCTTGAAGGGGTGTACCTGCCTCTATGGTCCTGCGAGTAAGAATAATCTCTCAGGGGGGTGTACCTGTTTCTAGTGGGTACATTATACCTAGGTGTGATTGGACTATCCCCTCTGTATAACTCTTGTTGGTGGCTTCTCTGATCATCTATTTGAACATTCCTACGTCCATATTGTCTATTTTGTGGTCTATCTCTTGATATTCGATTTGTTCTCATAATTGGTTGTGGTGTACTTGTTGGCTGTTCTGGATTCATAATTTCCATTGAACCGTCTGGACTCTCATTATCATGGATTAATTCGATCTCATCTGCGAGCTCTTGAAGGCCTGTCTGCCATTTATAAACTTTAAAATCGTTATAATCAATTACATCTCTCTTGAACTTCTTTAGTTTTTTGGCCTGTATTTCCGAATCATATTTTTTAATCGATTCCTGTAATTCTTTTTCTTTTTCTTCGTAATCTTTATGTTTGCTAAAGGGTATTAGAGATTGTTTTATTTCAGAAATAATCATTTCGATCCCCTTAAGTTTATGTTGTCTTCTTTTTACAATCAGTTGCAATAGATCATTTTCAGTTCTATTGAAAAAAGAATACCATTCGTTCATGAGTTCAGTATCTTCAAGATTATCATTTGGATTGAGATCCCATCTCAGACTTCTGGGTGTCATTTTGGCATTTATATACATCTCAAGACTAGCTATGTCCCACCATACTCTCAGCTGCTTTTCCATTGTATGTCTAAGTTGTTTTATTAACCCGCATAGGTCTTGTGTATTTGTAACACCTTCCTGATTAAAGATACTCTTAATGTCAATATTCCTACTCCCCATATATCCGAAGATATCCATAGCTGCAGTTTAAAAAACTCCACTAAACAATAGTACAGTCTTAAAGTAATAATGAGAAATAAAAATCTATATAAAAAACCGCGCTAATCAGCACCAGGAGAGGCTTAAGCCAAATCAAAATAAAAATAAAAAGCTCTGTATGAATCTAAAGTACCTGCATGTAAAAACACTACATAGGCTGCTGCCCCCCGAACGAAAGGAAACCCCTTAGAAGGGTTCCTTTTAAAAGTGAAATTATAAGAATATTATCGGGTTAATTGGCGCTACCTAGAAAACAGGTCTCCATTACAAAAAGGGTCTTGTGGAGAATCAATGAATGGGGAGCCAGGGTACGGTCTTTGCAAAAAGCACAGTATTCCCTCTCACCCTACTTATAATGACACTGTATACTGCCAACCCCAGAATCACATAAAGAGCTAAGGACACCAAGAAAAGCCCCAGCTCCGCCCAAAGAAAGATTTGAATCAAACACTAAATGTAATAAATCTGTAGGCCATCATAGAAAAAAGGGGTCCCAAAACATTAATTACTAGTGACGGGAATTACCAATCAGACTCATTAAAATAATACTACAAAACAGTAGAAAATCAGGAACTAATGATGTTAGAACAGGCTAGGATCCTTCCCTAAAGAATATCTATTCAAACACACATTCTCAAGTATGTTAAAAATACAGGCCAAAAGATCATATGTGCCAAACTACATATGCAACCTGATGAAATTAAAAGTCAAATCGCCTGAGATGCGACAAATTACATTCAGTGGCAGGCCTATTAGCAACAATGAAGAACCCTTTATCAGTATAAGTGAAAAAAGATATATATGTATATTTAAAGTACCGTGCGCTAATGAGCAAACTGGGGCCACATAAGTGTACCCACCAGTGTGTAGTGCCGAAAGGTGACAGGCCTATTAGCAAACAGTAATGAAAAACCCTTTAACAGTATAAAGTGAAGAAGATATATATATATATATTTAAAATGCCGTGCACTAATGAACAAACTGGGGCCACATAGGTGTACCCACCAGTGTGTAATACCGAAAAGAATATATATATGTGTATATAACCTCAAACAGTATTAATATTAAATCTGTGTATAGTGAAAACCAAAAGGAAATTGAATATGTAAACAAATAACTGAAAATGTGAGCTTATCACACCCCAGAACCCAAATGGTTAAAAAATATATGTGTGTGTATGTGTTAGTGCATACAAAAAATGAAAATGCAATAATGCAAAAATTTTTTTGGCGATAAAGGCTAAAAAACACATGTGCGAAGTGCAATATCACCTAAAATGGAAATAGTGAAATAGATGAAAAAAATGAAAAAATAAAAATAAAAATAAAAATAAAAATAAAAATAAAAATAAAAATAAAAAATAAAATCTGAGGATGAGTAACAAAAACTATATATAAAACATAAGCAAAATGGCAAATATATATATGTGAAAAATAAGTCCCAAAAAAAAATGAAAGTTCAATGGTATTAGTCCAAGGGATCCTAGAAAAATCCTTATAGTGACTTTTGTGCTTCCTATTCAGTCTTCACTGTGACTTCTGTGCTCCCCCACCAGGAATCCTACTCACCAGAAGTAGATACCCCTACAGGGGTTAAGAGCCTTAAGAATCAATCTCCAGATATCCCGTTCTTGGTTTAGTGATAGATGCCCGAGCCTGTGTCAGCTTGGATTCCTCAAGTCCTCATGGGGAAAAAAATGGAAGCCTCCATAGTGTAATCCGTAAAAAAGGTTTATTGGCACAATAAAAAATATGTATATAAGAGGCAAAAACAGCAAAAAATCAAAAATAAACAACCAAAAAAATATAAAAAATATACAAAATACCCACAATTCTCATAAAGTGGGCTATTGTATAGAACCACAGTTGATCAGGGGATTAAAATGAGAAACTCCCCCAAAAAATTCCAGATTAACCCCAGAAACTACCATGGGCCATATGTAATAGCATTAAGAACACAAGCGGAAAATGGAAACACTTGTTCATATACCAGGACAAACCTCCCTATAGAGGTGGTAGATCACGGCTGTGTTCCCCCTAGGATAGGGCCCTTTCCGTAGTGTTCAAAAGCGCAAACAAATCCTTCCTTCGGGGGCCGTGTGATAGATACGCGGTTTGCGTTCCACCTGCGTACCAGAACAACAACGGCAACCCGGAAGTGACGTAACAGCGTGGTTCCGTCGGACGCGTTTCGTCATAGACGTCTTCAGCGGCGGTACCACGCTACCACGTCGCATACGTTATATAGAAAAAGATTTTTTATTTAGGTGATCTGATTGGCCATTACTCTCAGTGCGAGGTTCATTCATACACCAACGGGGATGACCTAATGTATAAGCGGGCGGGCATCAGCCGACGCAAAAGTTAGTCAGCTACTACGAAAGAACACTTTATACCCTTGGGATCGAACAGGCTCAATACATAGTCCCGCTACGCTCGAGTAGAACGTTCGCTCCTACGTTTTTGGAGGAATATTAGAGACTATTCGGTACACTCCAAAATACATATAAAAAGATAAGGATAAAAATATATATAATAAAATTAAAATATTTTTGACCGACTCATATATGGTAATGAGTAAAAAAATTTTTTTGTATCAAGATCAAGTCTAATTTCACATATTAGAATCCCACTCAGGACTGTCAGCTCAAAGGGTGATCTATCCCAAGGGAGAATACAGCCCCAATGTAGTAATACCTTGAATTGTGTACTCTAACGACCATAGAGAAAAAATTTTTTTTAAAAATAGGTAATATAATTAAGTAAATTACTGACCATTAAAAAATAATAATAACAACAGAAAAAGGGGGATTACAGTTTTCCAAGAATATTTCAGAAGGAAAGCTTATATTCATCCAATTAGAGTTAACTCATTGTGTAATGAAGATGTTTGTGCATCTTACACAAAAATCTACTAGAAAAAATTAAAAAAATTAATTTTACCTTGCGACTAGGGGGGATTTTCTAAAAAATGTTGATTATTTGAAAAAGTAAACCAAAAGCAACACAAGTGATTAACAGAAAGAGAAATATATGCGGTACATTATAGATCAGCTCATTAGGCAATAATCCTCACTATCTACGGGTTGGTCAGTATTAACGTCATATTGTAAAAAACACTGCTAAATTCTACACAGTGGACATTTTCTTCACATCGTGCAAAAACTCCATCAAAAACTTGCTATAAGTGTGCAAGAAATTGTTATCTATATGCAGATTGGTATTTCCTCTCCCTCCTGTGGACTTTAAATTGCAGATGAAACAAAATAAAAATAGTGGTAATAATACTAAAAATCTAGCGTTTAATACCCAAAAGATATATAATTTATAAAATACGAAAAACCCGGGGTTTGAAATCCAGAGATATAATCAGCAAAGCTTATCTCTGTAAGGTTATGCATTAGGAAGTGCATGTGAAGATACACATGGGTATACCTATATAGATGTGCATGGGAAAAAAACCTCATATGCAACACACAGGGGACAGAAGAAGAGATGCCCCAGAGATATAGATACCAGAACCTTATTATAGAGGAAACAAAGTAAACAAAATGCGTGTGTTCTAGAACATGATAATCCAAAAAACTCCATACCTACACCCCCAAAAATCATAATGTCAGGGTTTACAGGTTAAAGAATAGTAGTAAAGAATATATAAACTGGTTAAAGGGCGTGACTAGCGCTAATGTGGGAACCCCCTTACAAAAAAGAAACCAGAGCAAATTAAGGGTTGGCTATGAAACAATTGAGGTCTATGTCTAGGTTGAGGCCCCGTGGCACCAAAGAACCCAACCTATATATCCACGCGGTTTCATTCTGCGAAATGAGGGTGGTTTTATTCCCTCCCCTCCAATTGCCTTTCACGCAATCTATGCCATAGAATATTAAACCAGACGGATCTCTTTTATGGAATTCATCAAAGTGACGGGAAAGGTTATGATTTGGAAACCCTTTCTTAATATTATTAATATGTTCCCTAATCCTGATGAAAAGGGGGCGTGTGGTCCTGCCCACATACTGCAAATTACAAGGGCATTCTATAACATATGTTACATGTGTGCTCCGGCAAGTAATTAATTCTTTTATTTTATACTCCTTAAAATCTGTCTTCGCTTTAAAAGTTTCTTTCCTTCTTGGCTGTTTCTTGCTAACTTTACATGGAAGACATCTCTGGCATCTATAAAAACCTTTCAGATCATTCGATATTTTTATTTGTCTTGGTGGGTCAATAGCATTATGTACTAAGAAGGAACGTAAAGTCGGGGCCCTTTTGTATACAAACAAGGGCTTTTTGGGAAGAACCTTAGATAATACTTTGTCTTCTTGAAGTATAGGCCAGTATTTTTTAATAATTTTTTCTACATCTCGATATTGGGTATTAAACCCAGTAATAAATGCTAGTTCCCTCTTTACCTCTTTCTTTTTTTGTTTCTCTAGTAATGAATTCCTCTCTAGACATCCAATGTTGTTCTTTAGTTGTAATAGAGGTTCCGACTTGTATCCTTTTTCCTGGAATCTTTCTATAATCAAGTCTGCTTGGTGATAGTAATCTTCCTTAGAGTGGCAATTTCTTCTTAATCTCAACAGCTGACCCTTCGGAATATTGTTTTTCCATTTAGGGTGATGACAGCTGGTAACCGGGATATAACTATTTCTATCCGTAGTTTTGAAGAATGTCTTAGTGTAAAAGATTCCGTCCTTCTTTGAAATTTGAAGGTCCAGGTAATCGACACTATGCTCACTATATTTACCAGTAAAAGTCAAGCCATAGATATTGTTGTCAAGATTGTTCATGAATACATCGAGATCTGTTGGGGTGCCATCCCATAATATGATGAGGTCGTCTATATATCTACGGTAGAACCTCAACTGAGGTATATCCCTACCGTAGATATACTCCTCCTCCCACATGTTCATCATGAGGTTCGCCACACTAGGAGCATAACGGGCCCCCATGGCAACCCCCTTTGTTTGAACATAGTATCTTTGATTGTACCAAAAATAATTGCAACTCATTGCCAACTCTAAACCTTCGATGATGTATTCAACCTGTTCTTGTCGCATATCTGTATTTTCATATAAAGCCTTTTCAACGCCCAATAGGCCATCCTGCTGTACGATGTTCGTATACAGCGAATTAACATCAATGGTCACCATCAAGAGCCTTTCAACATCTCCCAAATCTTGGAGTTCTCTTAACAATTGGGTACTGTCCTTCAGATAGGATCTACCTTCTTGGACCAAGGGTTTTAGGAATTTGTCCAGATATTCCCCTAAACGTGAAAAAATGGAATTTATTCCACTAATTATAGGCCTCCCTGGTGGTTTAATAATTCTCTTGTGGATTTTTGGCATGTAATATATTACCGGGGTTTTCGTTGAATTCGAGATTAAATACTCGGCCTCATCATCATTGAGAATTCCCATTTCTTTCCCCTTCTTCACGAACATGGCTAGTTTCTTCTCGTACTCGTGCTTAGGGTTGCCTTTCAACTTCTTATATGTATTTTCGATATTTAACAGCCTTTCCATTTCATCTAAATAATCTGATTTATTCAGGATAACCAGACCCCCCCCTTTATCGGCTGGTCTGATGACCACATTTTTCTTTTTCCCTAATGTTCTGATGGTTTTCCAGATATTCACAGATTTTCTATAGTTAGTCTTATCTAATTTTCTTAGGTCGGCCTCCACCATTTTGCTAAAGGCCCCCATGCATTGATTGCCTGGGGTGTTTGGATTGAATGTAGATTTATTTTTAAGGTTAGTTTGGACGTATATGGATTCTTTCTTGTTGTTCCCTCCTATATTAATGGCAAAATGTTTCTTAATATTCAGTTTCCTCATGAACTTTTTCAGATCAATGAATGCTTCAAACTTGTCTAATGTCTTATCTGGGGCAAATTTTAGTCCTAAATCCAAAATCTTTATCTCTTCATCGTCGAAAGTTGTATCGCTTAGATTATAGATGCCCTTCCCAATTAAGTTCTTCTTCTTTTGTTTCTTCTTTCCTCCTCTACTTCCCCTGGTCCGTTTTCTCCTTCCCTGTGTCTCCACATAGTTGTTCCCGGGTTGACTTCCCATGGTGTCCCTAAGGGATATGTCTCCGGGCGATCTAGAGGTGGTCCTTCTCTGTTCATTGTACCATAAGGGACACCTTGGGGTTCCCTGTACTCTGTTTGTTTTCTCCATCTTGGATTCCTGTACGATGGTTTGGCAGTCCATCTCCCTGGAGGTCTGTCTCGTTGTCCATTCCTGGGAAAATCCCCATAGTCCCTATAATTTCTTGATTGGGGGTAACTATTCCCTCTGTGATTTCCTCGGTTTTGCCTAAATGCGTAATGTGAATCTCCTCTTGAAGGGGTGTACCTGCCTCTATGGTCCTGCGAGTAAGAATAATCTCTCAGGGGGGTGTACCTGTTTCTAGTGGGTACATTATACCTAGGTGTGATTGGACTATCCCCTCTGTATAACTCTTGTTGGTGGCTTCTCTGATCATCTATTTGAACATTCCTACGTCCATATTGTCTATTTTGTGGTCTATCTCTTGATATTCGATTTGTTCTCATAATTGGTTGTGGTGTACTTGTTGGCTGTTCTGGATTCATAATTTCCATTGAACCGTCTGGACTCTCATTATCATGGATTAATTCGATCTCATCTGCGAGCTCTTGAAGGCCTGTCTGCCATTTATAAACTTTAAAATCGTTATAATCAATTACATCTCTCTTGAACTTCTTTAGTTTTTTGGCCTGTATTTCCGAATCATATTTTTTAATCGATTCCTGTAATTCTTTTTCTTTTTCTTCGTAATCTTTATGTTTGCTAAAGGGTATTAGAGATTGTTTTATTTCAGAAATAATCATTTCGATCCCCTTAAGTTTATGTTGTCTTCTTTTTACAATCAGTTGCAATAGATCATTTTGAGTTCTATTGAAAAAAGAATACCATTCGTTCATGAGTTCAGTATCTTCAAGATTATCATTTGGATTGAGATCCCATCTCAGACTTCTGGGTGTCATTTTGGCATTTATATACATCTCAAGACTAGCTATGTCCCACCATACTCTCAGCTGCTTTTCCATTGTATGTCTAAGTTGTTTTATTAACCCGCATAGGTCTTGTGTATTTGTAACACCTTCCTGATTAAAGATACTCTTAATGTCAATATTCCTACTCCCCATATATCCGAAGATATCCATAGCTGCAGTTTAAAAAACTCCACTAAACAATAGTACAGTCTTAAAGTAATAATGAGAAATAAAAATCTATATAAAAAACCGCGCTAATCAGCACCAGGAGAGGCTTAAGCCAAATCAAAATAAAAATAAAAAGCTCTGTATGAATCTAAAGTACCTGCATGTAAAAACACTACATAGGCTGCTGCCCCCCGAACGAAAGGAAACCCCTTAGAAGGGTTCCTTTTAAAAGTGAAATTATAAGAATATTATCGGGTTAATTGGCGCTACCTAGAAAACAGGTCTCCATTACAAAAAGGGTCTTGTGGAGAATCAATGAATGGGGAGCCAGGGTACGGTCTTTGCAAAAAGCACAGTATTCCCTCTCACCCTACTTATAATGACACTGTATACTGCCAACCCCAGAATCACATAAAGAGCTAAGGACACCAAGAAAAGCCCCAGCTCCGCCCAAAGAAAGATTTGAATCAAACACTAAATGTAATAAATCTGTAGGCCATCATAGAAAAAAGGGGTCCCAAAACATTAATTACTAGTGACGGGAATTACCAATCAGACTCATTAAAATAATACTACAAAACAGTAGAAAATCAGGAACTAATGATGTTAGAACAGGCTAGGATCCTTCCCTAAAGAATATCTATTCAAACACACATTCTCAAGTATGTTAAAAATACAGGCCAAAAGATCATATGTGCCAAACTACATATGCAACCTGATGAAATTAAAAGTCAAATCGCCTGAGATGCGACAAATTACATTCAGTGGCAGGCCTATTAGCAACAATGAAGAACCCTTTATCAGTATAAGTGAAAAAAGATATATATGTATATTTAAAGTACCGTGCGCTAATGAGCAAACTGGGGCCACATAAGTGTACCCACCAGTGTGTAGTGCCGAAAGGTGACAGGCCTATTAGCAAACAGTAATGAAAAACCCTTTAACAGTATAAAGTGAAGAAGATATATATATATATATTTAAAATGCCGTGCACTAATGAACAAACTGGGGCCACATAGGTGTACCCACCAGTGTGTAATACCGAAAAGAATATATATATGTGTATATAACCTCAAACAGTATTAATATTAAATCTGTGTATAGTGAAAACCAAAAGGAAATTGAATATGTAAACAAATAACTGAAAATGTGAGCTTATCACACCCCAGAACCCAAATGGTTAAAAAATATATGTGTGTGTATGTGTTAGTGCATACAAAAAATGAAAATGCAATAATGCAAAAATTTTTTTGGCGATAAAGGCTAAAAAACACATGTGCGAAGTGCAATATCACCTAAAATGGAAATAGTGAAATAGATGAAAAAAATGAAAAAATAAAAATAAAAATAAAAATAAAAATAAAAATAAAAATAAAAATAAAAAATAAAATCTGAGGATGAGTAACAAAAACTATATATAAAACATAAGCAAAATGGCAAATATATATATGTGAAAAATAAGTCCCAAAAAAAATGAAAGTTCAATGGTATTAGTCCAAGGGATCCTAGAAAAATCCTTATAGTGACTTTTGTGCTTCCTATTCAGTCTTCACTGTGACTTCTGTGCTCCCCCACCAGGAATCCTACTCACCAGAAGTAGATACCCCTACAGGGGTTAAGAGCCTTAAGAATCAATCTCCAGATATCCCGTTCTTGGTTTAGTGATAGATGCCCGAGCCTGTGTCAGCTTGGATTCCTCAAGTCCTCATGGGGAAAAAAATGGAAGCCTCCATAGTGTAATCCGTAAAAAAGGTTTATTGGCACAATAAAAAATATGTATATAAGAGGCAAAAACAGCAAAAAATCAAAAATAAACAACCAAAAAAATATAAAAAATATACAAAATACCCACAATTCTCATAAAGTGGGCTATTGTATAGAACCACAGTTGATCAGGGGATTAAAATGAGAAACTCCCCCAAAAAATTCCAGATTAACCCCAGAAACTACCATGGGCCATATGTAATAGCATTAAGAACACAAGCGGAAAATGGAAACACTTGTTCATATACCAGGACAAACCTCCCTATAGAGGTGGTAGATCACGGCTGTGTTCCCCCTAGGATAGGGCCCTTTCCGTAGTGTTCAAAAGCGCAAACAAATCCTTCCTTCGGGGGCCGTGTGATAGATACGCGGTTTGCGTTCCACCTGCGTACCAGAACAACAACGGCAACCCGGAAGTGACGTAACAGCGTGGTTCCGTCGGACGCGTTTCGTCATAGACGTCTTCAGCGGCGGTACCACGCTACCACGTCGCATACGTTATATAGAAAAAGATTTTTTATTTAGGTGATCTGATTTTTAAATTTTAAATATATATATATATATCTTCTTCACTTTATACTGTTAAAGGGTTTTTCATTACTGTTTGCTAATAGGCCTGTCACCTTTCGGCACTACACACTGGTGGGTACACTTATGTGGCCCCAGTTTGCTCATTAGCGCACGGTACTTTAAATATACATATATATCTTTTTTCACTTATACTGATAAAGGGTTCTTCATTGTTGCTAATAGGCCTGCCACTGAATGTAATTTGTCGCATCTCAGGCGATTTGACTTTTAATTTCATCAGGTTGCATATGTAGTTTGGCACATATGATCTTTTGGCCTGTATTTTTAACATACTTGAGAATGTGTGTTTGAATAGATATTCTTTAGGGAAGGATCCTAGCCTGTTCTAACATCATTAGTTCCTGATTTTCTACTGTTTTGTAGTATTATTTTAATGAGTCTGATTGGTAATTCCCGTCACTAGTAATTAATGTTTTGGGACCCCTTTTTTCTATGATGGCCTACAGATTTATTACATTTAGTGTTTGATTCAAATCTTTCTTTGGGCGGAGCTGGGGCTTTTCTTGGTGTCCTTAGCTCTTTATGTGATTCTGGGGTTGGCAGTATACAGTGTCATTATAAGTAGGGTGAGAGGGAATACTGTGCTTTTTGCAAAGACCGTACCCTGGCTCCCCATTCATTGATTCTCCACAAGACCCTTTTTGTAATGGAGACCTGTTTTCTAGGTAGCGCCAATTAACCCGATAATATTCTTATAATTTCACTTTTAAAAGGAACCCTTCTAAGGGGTTTCCTTTCGTTCGGGGGGCAGCAGCCTATGTAGTGTTTTTACATGCAGGTACTTTAGATTCATACAGAGCTTTTTATTTTTATTTTGATTTGGCTTAAGCCTCTCCTGGTGCTGATTAGCGCGGTTTTTTATATAGATTTTTATTTCTCATTATTACTTTAAGACTGTACTATTGTTTAGTGGAGTTTTTTAAACTGCAGCTATGGATATCTTCGGATATATGGGGAGTAGGAATATTGACATTAAGAGTATCTTTAATCAGGAAGGTGTTACAAATACACAAGACCTATGCGGGTTAATAAAACAACTTAGACATACAATGGAAAAGCAGCTGAGAGTATGGTGGGACATAGCTAGTCTTGAGATGTATATAAATGCCAAAATGACACCCAGAAGTCTGAGATGGGATCTCAATCCAAATGATAATCTTGAAGATACTGAACTCATGAACGAATGGTATTCTTTTTTCAATAGAACTGAAAATGATCTATTGCAACTGATTGTAAAAAGAAGACAACATAAACTTAAGGGGATCGAAATGATTATTTCTGAAATAAAACAATCTCTAATACCCTTTAGCAAACATAAAGATTACGAAGAAAAAGAAAAAGAATTACAGGAATCGATTAAAAAATATGATTCGGAAATACAGGCCAAAAAACTAAAGAAGTTCAAGAGAGATGTAATTGATTATAACGATTTTAAAGTTTATAAATGGCAGACAGGCCTTCAAGAGCTCGCAGATGAGATCGAATTAATCCATGATAATGAGAGTCCAGACGGTTCAATGGAAATTATGAATCCAGAACAGCCAACAAGTACACCACAACCAATTATGAGAACAAATCGAATATCAAGAGATAGACCACAAAATAGACAATATGGACGTAGGAATGTTCAAATAGATGATCAGAGAAGCCACCAACAAGAGTTATACAGAGGGGATAGTCCAATCACACCTAGGTATAATGTACCCACTAGAAACAGGTACACCCCCCTGAGAGATTATTCTTACTCGCAGGACCATAGAGGCAGGTACACCCCTTCAAGAGGAGATTCACATTACGCATTTAGGCAAAACCGAGGAAATCACAGAGGGAATAGTTACCCCCAATCAAGAAATTATAGGGACTATGGGGATTTTCCCAGGAATGGACAACGAGACAGACCTCCAGGGAGATGGACTGCCAAACCATCGTACAGGAATCCAAGATGGAGAAAACAAACAGAGTACAGGGAACCCCAAGGTGTCCCTTATGGTACAATGAACAGAGAAGGACCACCTCTAGATCGCCCGGAGACATATCCCTTAGGGACACCATGGGAAGTCAACCCGGGAACAACTATGTGGAGACACAGGGAAGGAGAAAACGGACCAGGGGAAGTAGAGGAGGAAAGAAGAAACAAAAGAAGAAGAACTTAATTGGGAAGGGCATCTATAATCTAAGCGATACAACTTTCGACGATGAAGAGATAAAGATTTTGGATTTAGGACTAAAATTTGCCCCAGATAAGACATTAGACAAGTTTGAAGCATTCATTGATCTGAAAAAGTTCATGAGGAAACTGAATATTAAGAAACATTTTGCCATTAATATAGGAGGGAACAACAAGAAAGAATCCATATACGTCCAAACTAACCTTAAAAATAAATCTACATTCAATCCAAACACCCCAGGCAATCAATGCATGGGGGCCTTTAGCAAAATGGTGGAGGCCGACCTAAGAAAATTAGATAAGACTAACTATAGAAAATCTGTGAATATCTGGAAAACCATCAGAACATTAGGGAAAAAGAAAAATGTGGTCATCAGACCAGCCGATAAAGGGGGGGGTCTGGTTATCCTGAATAAATCAGATTATTTAGATGAAATGGAAAGGCTGTTAAATATCGAAAATACATATAAGAAGTTGAAAGGCAACCCTAAGCACGAGTACGAGAAGAAACTAGCCATGTTCGTGAAGAAGGGGAAAGAAATGGGAATTCTCAATGATGATGAGGCCGAGTATTTAATCTCGAATTCAACGAAAACCCCGGTAATATATTACATGCCAAAAATCCACAAGAGAATTATTAAACCACCAGGGAGGCCTATAATTAGTGGAATAAATTCCATTTTTTCACGTTTAGGGGAATATCTGGACAAATTCCTAAAACCCTTGGTCCAAGAAGGTAGATCCTATCTGAAGGACAGTACCCAATTGTTAAGAGAACTCCAAGATTTGGGAGATGTTGAAAGGCTCTTGATGGTGACCATTGATGTTAATTCGCTGTATACGAACATCGTACAGCAGGATGGCCTATTGGGCGTTGAAAAGGCTTTATATGAAAATACAGATATGCGACAAGAACAGGTTGAATACATCATCGAAGGTTTAGAGTTGGCAATGAGTTGCAATTATTTTTGGTACAATCAAAGATACTATGTTCAAACAAAGGGGGTTGCCATGGGGGCCCGTTATGCTCCTAGTGTGGCGAACCTCATGATGAACATGTGGGAGGAGGAGTATATCTACGGTAGGGATATACCTCAGTTGAGGTTCTACCGTAGATATATAGACGACCTCATCATATTATGGGATGGCACCCCAACAGATCTCGATGTATTCATGAACAATCTTGACAACAATATCTATGGCTTGACTTTTACTGGTAAATATAGTGAGCATAGTGTCGATTACCTGGACCTTCAAATTTCAAAGAAGGACGGAATCTTTTACACTAAGACATTCTTCAAAACTACGGATAGAAATAGTTATATCCCGGTTACCAGCTGTCATCACCCTAAATGGAAAAACAATATTCCGAAGGGTCAGCTGTTGAGATTAAGAAGAAATTGCCACTCTAAGGAAGATTACTATCACCAAGCAGACTTGATTATAGAAAGATTCCAGGAAAAAGGATACAAGTCGGAACCTCTATTACAACTAAAGAACAACATTGGATGTCTAGAGAGGAATTCATTACTAGAGAAACAAAAAAAGAAAGAGGTAAAGAGGGAACTAGCATTTATTACTGGGTTTAATACCCAATATCGAGATGTAGAAAAAATTATTAAAAAATACTGGCCTATACTTCAAGAAGACAAAGTATTATCTAAGGTTCTTCCCAAAAAGCCCTTGTTTGTATACAAAAGGGCCCCGACTTTACGTTCCTTCTTAGTACATAATGCTATTGACCCACCAAGACAAATAAAAATATCGAATGATCTGAAAGGTTTTTATAGATGCCAGAGATGTCTTCCATGTAAAGTTAGCAAGAAACAGCCAAGAAGGAAAGAAACTTTTAAAGCGAAGACAGATTTTAAGGAGTATAAAATAAAAGAATTAATTACTTGCCGGAGCACACATGTAACATATGTTATAGAATGCCCTTGTAATTTGCAGTATGTGGGCAGGACCACACGCCCCCTTTTCATCAGGATTAGGGAACATATTAATAATATTAAGAAAGGGTTTCCAAATCATAACCTTTCCCGTCACTTTGATGAATTCCATAAAAGAGATCCGTCTGGTTTAATATTCTATGGCATAGATTGCGTGAAAGGCAATTGGAGGGGAGGGAATAAAACCACCCTCATTTCGCAGAATGAAACCGCGTGGATATATAGGTTGGGTTCTTTGGTGCCACGGGGCCTCAACCTAGACATAGACCTCAATTGTTTCATAGCCAACCCTTAATTTGCTCTGGTTTCTTTTTTGTAAGGGGGTTCCCACATTAGCGCTAGTCACGCCCTTTAACCAGTTTATATATTCTTTACTACTATTCTTTAACCTGTAAACCCTGACATTATGATTTTTGGGGGTGTAGGTATGGAGTTTTTTGGATTATCATGTTCTAGAACACACGCATTTTGTTTACTTTGTTTCCTCTATAATAAGGTTCTGGTATCTATATCTCTGGGGCATCTCTTCTTCTGTCCCCTGTGTGTTGCATATGAGGTTTTTTTCCCATGCACATCTATATAGGTATACCCATGTGTATCTTCACATGCACTTCCTAATGCATAACCTTACAGAGATAAGCTTTGCTGATTATATCTCTGGATTTCAAACCCCGGGTTTTTCGTATTTTATAAATTATATATCTTTTGGGTATTAAACGCTAGATTTTTAGTATTATTACCACTATTTTTATTTTGTTTCATCTGCAATTTAAAGTCCACAGGAGGGAGAGGAAATACCAATCTGCATATAGATAACAATTTCTTGCACACTTATAGCAAGTTTTTGATGGAGTTTTTGCACGATGTGAAGAAAATGTCCACTGTGTAGAATTTAGCAGTGTTTTTTACAATATGACGTTAATACTGACCAACCCGTAGATAGTGAGGATTATTGCCTAATGAGCTGATCTATAATGTACCGCATATATTTCTCTTTCTGTTAATCACTTGTGTTGCTTTTGGTTTACTTTTTCAAATAATCAACATTTTTTAGAAAATCCCCCCTAGTCGCAAGGTAAAATTAATTTTTTTAATTTTTTCTAGTAGATTTTTGTGTAAGATGCACAAACATCTTCATTACACAATGAGTTAACTCTAATTGGATGAATATAAGCTTTCCTTCTGAAATATTCTTGGAAAACTGTAATCCCCCTTTTTCTGTTGTTATTATTATTTTTTAATGGTCAGTAATTTACTTAATTATATTACCTATTTTTAAAAAAAAAATTTTTTCTCTATGGTCGTTAGAGTACACAATTCAAGGTATTACTACATTGGGGCTGTATTCTCCCTTGGGATAGATCACCCTTTGAGCTGACAGTCCTGAGTGGGATTCTAATATGTGAAATTAGACTTGATCTTGATACAAAAAAATTTTTTTACTCATTACCATATATGAGTCGGTCAAAAATATTTTAATTTTATTATATATATTTTTATCCTTATCTTTTTATATGTATTTTGGAGTGTACCGAATAGTCTCTAATATTCCTCCAAAAACGTAGGAGCGAACGTTCTACTCGAGCGTAGCGGGACTATGTATTGAGCCTGTTCGATCCCAAGGGTATAAAGTGTTCTTTCGTAGTAGCTGACTAACTTTTGCGTCGGCTGATGCCCGCCCGCTTATACATTAGGTCATCCCCGTTGGTGTATGAATGAACCTCGCACTGAGAGTAATGGCCAATCAGATCACCTAAATAAAAAATCTTTTTCTATATAACGTATGCGACGTGGTAGCGTGGTACCGCCGCTGAAGACGTCTATGACGAAACGCGTCCGACGGAACCACGCTGTTACGTCACTTCCGGGTTGCCGTTGTTGTTCTGGTACGCAGGTGGAACGCAAACCGCGTATCTATCACACGGCCCCCGAAGGAAGGATTTGTTTGCGCTTTTGAACACTACGGAAAGGGCCCTATCCTAGGGGGAACACAGCTGTGATCTACCACCTCTATAGGGAGGTTTGTCCTGGTATATGAACAAGTGTTTCCATTTTCCGCTTGTGTTCTTAATGCTATTACATATGGCCCATGGTAGTTTCTGGGGTTAATCTGGAATTTTTTGGGGGAGTTTCTCATTTTAATCCCCTGATCAACTGTGGTTCTATACAATAGCCCACTTTATGAGAATTGTGGGTATTTTGTATATTTTTTATATTTTTTTGGTTGTTTATTTTTGATTTTTTGCTGTTTTTGCCTCTTATATACATATTTTTTATTGTGCCAATAAACCTTTTTTACGGATTACACTATGGAGGCTTCCATTTTTTTCCCCATGAGGACTTGAGGAATCCAAGCTGACACAGGCTCGGGCATCTATCACTAAACCAAGAACGGGATATCTGGAGATTGATTCTTAAGGCTCTTAACCCCTGTAGGGGTATCTACTTCTGGTGAGTAGGATTCCTGGTGGGGGAGCACAGAAGTCACAGTGAAGACTGAATAGGAAGCACAAAAGTCACTATAAGGATTTTTCTAGGATCCCTTGGACTAATACCATTGAACTTTCATTTTTTTTGGGACTTATTTTTCACATATATATATTTGCCATTTTGCTTATGTTTTATATATAGTTTTTGTTACTCATCCTCAGATTTTATTTTTTATTTTTATTTTTATTTTTATTTTTATTTTTATTTTTATTTTTATTTTTTCATTTTTTTCATCTATTTCACTATTTCCATTTTAGGTGATATTGCACTTCGCACATGTGTTTTTTAGCCTTTATCGCCAAAAAAATTTTTGCATTATTGCATTTTCATTTTTTGTATGCACTAACACATACACACACATATATTTTTTAACCATTTGGGTTCTGGGGTGTGATAAGCTCACATTTTCAGTTATTTGTTTACATATTCAATTTCCTTTTGGTTTTCACTATACACAGATTTAATATTAATACTGTTTGAGGTTATATACACATATATATATTCTTTTCGGTATTACACACTGGTGGGTACACCTATGTGGCCCCAGTTTGTTCATTAGTGCACGGCATTTTAAATATATATATATATATCTTCTTCACTTTATACTGTTAAAGGGTTTTTCATTACTGTTTGCTAATAGGCCTGTCACCTTTCGGCACTACACACTGGTGGGTACACTTATGTGGCCCCAGTTTGCTCATTAGCGCACGGTACTTTAAATATACATATATATCTTTTTTCACTTATACTGATAAAGGGTTCTTCATTGTTGCTAATAGGCCTGCCACTGAATGTAATTTGTCGCATCTCAGGCGATTTGACTTTTAATTTCATCAGGTTGCATATGTAGTTTGGCACATATGATCTTTTGGCCTGTATTTTTAACATACTTGAGAATGTGTGTTTGAATAGATATTCTTTAGGGAAGGATCCTAGCCTGTTCTAACATCATTAGTTCCTGATTTTCTACTGTTTTGTAGTATTATTTTAATGAGTCTGATTGGTAATTCCCGTCACTAGTAATTAATGTTTTGGGACCCCTTTTTTCTATGATGGCCTACAGATTTATTACATTTAGTGTTTGATTCAAATCTTTCTTTGGGCGGAGCTGGGGCTTTTCTTGGTGTCCTTAGCTCTTTATGTGATTCTGGGGTTGGCAGTATACAGTGTCATTATAAGTAGGGTGAGAGGGAATACTGTGCTTTTTGCAAAGACCGTACCCTGGCTCCCCATTCATTGATTCTCCACAAGACCCTTTTTGTAATGGAGACCTGTTTTCTAGGTAGCGCCAATTAACCCGATAATATTCTTATAATTTCATATCTATCAAATGCAAACCATTACTTTGAGTAAAAAAACAAAATGTCACGTTTTGAGTTTGGGAAAAATATATGTGGGAGACTCCAAAAATGTATGGAGGAAGGTGATCTGGTCTGATGTATGGAGGAAGGTGATCTGGTCTGATGTATGGAGGAAGGTGATCTGCTCTGATATATGGAGGAAGGTGATCTGCTCTGATATATGGAGGAAGGTGATCTGGTCTGATGTATGGAGGAAGGTGATCTGGTCTGATGTATGGAGGAAGGTGATCTGGTCTAATGTATGGAGGAAGGTGATCTGGTCTAATGTATGGAGGAAGGTGATCTGGTCTAATGTATGGAGGAAGGTGATCTGGTCTAATGTATGGAGGAAGGTGATCTGGTCTGATGTATGGAGGAAGGTGATCTGCTCTGATGTATGGAGGAAGGTGATCTGCTCTGATGTATGGAGGAAGGTGATCTGGTCTGATGTATGGAGGAAGGTGATCTGGTCTGATGTATAGAGGAAGGTGATCTGGTCTAATGTATGGAGGAAGGTGATCTGGTCTAATGTATGGAGGAAGGTGCTCTGCTCTGATGTATGGAGGAAGGTGATCTGCTCTGATGTATGGAGGAAGGTGCTCTGCTCTGATGTATGGAGGAAGGTGATCTGGTCTGATGTATGGAGGAAGGTGATCTGCTCTGATGTATGGAGGAAGGTGATCTGCTCTGATGTATGGAGGAAGGTGATCTGCTCTGATGTATGGAGGAAGGTGATCTGGTCTAATGTATGGAGGAAGGTGATCTGCTCTGATGTATGGAGGAAGGTGCTCTGCTCTGATGTATGGAGGAAGGTGATCTGGTCTGATGTACGGAGGAAGGTGATCTGGTCTGATGTATGGAGGAAGGTGATCTCCTCTGATGTATGGAGGAAGGTGCTCTGCTCTGATGTACGGAGGAAGGTGATCTGGTCTGATGTATGGAGGAAGGTGATCTGGTGTGATGTATGGAGGAAGGTGATCTGGTGTGATGTATGGAGGAAGGTGATCTGGTGTGATGTATGGAGGAAGGTGATCTGGTCTGATGTATGGAGGAAGGTGATCTGGTCTGATGTATGGAGGAAGGTGATCTGCTCTGATGTATGGAGGAAGGTGATCTGCTCTGATGTATGGAGGAAGGTGATCTGCTCTGATGTATGGAGGAAGGTGATCTGCTCTGATGTATGGAGGAAGGTGATCTGCTCTGATGTATGGAGGAAGGTGATCTGGTCTGATGTATGGAGGAAGGTGATCTGGTCTGATGTATGGAGGAAGGTGCTCTGGTGTGATGTACGGAGGAAGATGATCTGGTCTGATGTATGGAGGAAGGTGCTCTGCTCTGATGTATGGAGGAAGGTGATCTGGTCTGATGTATGGAGGAAGGGGATCTGGTCTGATGTATGGAGGAAGGTGATCTAGTCTGATGTATGGAGGAAGGTGATCTGCTCTGATGTATGGAGGAAGGTGATCTGCTCTGATGTATGGAGGAAGGTGATCTGGTCTGATGTATGGAGGAAGGTGATCTGGTCTGATGTATGGAGGAAGGTGATCTGCTCTGATGTATGGAGGAAGGTGATCTGCTCTGATGTATGGAGGAAGGTGATCTGGTCTGATGTATGGAGGAAGGTGATCTGCTCTGATGTATGGAGGAAGGTGATCTGCTCTGATGTATGGAGGAAGGTGATCTGCTCTGATGTATGGAGGAAGGTGCTCTGGTCTGATGTATGGAGGAAGGTGATCTG
This sequence comes from Lithobates pipiens, assembly GCF_037356315.1. Classification (NCBI taxonomy): domain Eukaryota; kingdom Metazoa; phylum Chordata; class Amphibia; order Anura; family Ranidae; genus Lithobates; species Lithobates pipiens. The sequence continues at coordinate 5,757,966 of NW_027507758.1, read as the reverse complement.
CTCTGATGTATGGAGGAAGGTGCTCTGGTCTGATGTATGGAGGAAGGTGATCTGCTCTGATGTACGGAGGAAGGTGATCTGGTCTGATGTATGGAGGAAGGTGATCTGGTCTGATGTATGGAGGAAGGTGATCTGGTCTGATGTATGGAGGAAGGTGATCTGCTCTGATGTATGGAGGAAGGTGATCTGGTCTGATGTATGGAGGAAGGTGAACAACAAAAATATCCAGAAAAAGGCATTTCAAAAAAGTTATACATTAATTTGCATTTTAATGAGTGAAATTAATATTTGAACCCTTCACAAAATAGGACTTAGTATTTGGTGGCGAAACCCTTGTTGGCAATCAAAAGAGGTCAGACGTTTCTTGGAGTTGGCCTCCAGGTTTGCACACATCTCAGGAGGGATTTTGTCCTTTTTGCAGATCCTCTCCAAGTCATTAAGGTTTCGAGGCTGACGTTTGGTAACTCAAACCTTCAGCTACCTCCACATATTTTCTATGCCAGGGATGTCCAATCTTTTTTCAAAGAGGGCCAGATTTGATGAAGTGAACATGTGCGAGGGACGACCATTTTGCCTGACATTCTTTGAACCATTAAAATTCGGTCTAAGGCCGCGTACACACGCGGGGACTGTTCGCCCAACTTTGTCCGTCAAACAAGGTTTCAGCGGACAGTTTTTCGGAAATTCCGAAAAACCTTGTTCAGCGGACTGTTCGCTGAAACTGTCCGCTGAAAGCCCACACACGAGCGGACTGTTTGCCGAAACACTGTTCAGCGGACAAAGTTGGGCGAACAGTCCCCGCGTGTGTACGCGGCCTAAGTGTGTTCGTTTGAACACTAATACACGGCCCAACAAGAATTCTCTTGCCTTTGTGGCTGTGTGTGTTGAAGAGATGAGCTTGGGGCGTGTTATTTGGATATACCGTATTTATTGGCGAATAGTATGCACCTTCACTTTAAGAGGAAAGTTTCAGGAATTTTTTTTTTTTAAATAAAAAACTGTGAAGCAAAATAAGGGTCAGTGCCCATCTGCGCGCCCACCATTGCTGGGAATGCAGCACCCACCATTGCCAGGATTTCACCCACCATTGCCAGGATTTCACTCACTATTGCCAGGAATGCAGCCACTATTGCCAGGATTTCACTCACCATTGCCAGGAATGCAGCCACCATTGCCAGGATTTCACTCACCATTGCCAGGAATGCAGCCACCATTGCCTGGAATGCAGCCACCATTGCCAGGAATGCAGCCACCATTGCCAGGAATGCAGCCACCATTGCCAGGAATGCAGCCACCATTAGCCAGGATTTCACTCACTATTAGCCAGGAATGCAGCCACCATTGCCAGGAATGCAGCCACCATTGCCAGGAATGCAGCCACCATTAGCCAGGAATGCAGCCACCATTAGCCAGGAATGCAGCCACCATTGCCAGGATTTCACTCACCATTGCCAGGAATGCATCCACCATTAGCCAGGATTTCACTCACTATTAGCCAGGAATGCAGCCACCATTGCCAGGAATGCAGCCACCATTAGCCAGGAATACAGCCCCCATTAGCCAGGAATGCAGCCCCCATTAGCCAAGAATGCAGCCACCATTGCCAGGATTTCACTCACCATTGCCAGGAATGCAGCCACCATTAGCCAGGACACACTTAACCCCTACACTGCCCCCTAGTGGTTAACCCCTTCACTGCCGGTGTTTACACAGGAGTCAGTGCATTTGTATAGCACTGATTGCTGTATAAATGACAATGGTCCCAAAAATGTGTCAAAAATGTCCGATGTGTCCGCCACAATGTCGCAATCACAATAAAAATCACCGCCATTACTAGTAAAAAATATATATAAAAAAAATATTAATAAAATGAATAAAAATGTCATAAAACTATCTCCTATTTTGTAGACACTATAACTTTTGCGCAAACCAATCAATAGACGCTTATTGCAATTTTTTTTTTTACCACAAATATGTAGAAGAATATGTGAAAGGGTTTGGCCTCAAAAATAATTTAAAATAAGGAAGAGGTGGGTAGATATAACAAGGGCTACTCCAAAATGCATATTAACTCTTGATTACCCAAAGTTTATTGGACTATTCCGGTACCCAATATCACAGAAAAAACATTAATAAAAAATATATATATCATTTATTGGAAAATATAAAAGAAATTCATAAATTACAGCAACAGTATCCAAACAATTGTTACAAATTCTAATACAATAATATTCTTGGGTAGTGCCCCCCACACAAGCGTGTAGGGGTACAATTAGTGTTGGTATAGACGTGGACCTCGACTAGTTTCGTGGCAACTGCCGCTTCCTCAGGAGGCGTCAACCCAAACATCTAAGGAAAACTCAATACAAAATTATAGTAACAGAGAATCAAAAAAGACAGTGAAGATAAAACAATAACGACATAACATTGGAGTATTTGGTTGAATCTGTGCGACTCACCAACAAAAGGGTGGCAGGCGGCATAACTGAGACACCCAGGAAAGGGTGTTCCCACTGGGGGCGGGGGGGGTATGTGTGCAGGTGACAAGATTCTATAAATGAAAATATCATAGGGGGTTACATTTATAGGTGGCACCAAAAAAAAAAGAAGAATTAAAAAAGAAGAATACGTATCTGCCTAAACTGAGGGAATAAAATGTTTTTTTTTTTTTATATATTTTTGGGGGGATATTTATTAGAGCAAAATGTAAAAAATAATGAGTTTTTTTCAAAATTGTCGCTCTTTTTTTGTTTATAGCGCAAAAAATAAAAACCGCAGAGGTGATCAAATACCACCAAAAGAAATCTCTATTTGTGGGAAAAAAAAGGATTGTCAGTTAAAGCGACGCAGTGCCAGTTAAAGCGACGCAGGAAGGGGGTAAATTCTTCCGGGGCTGAAGTGATTAACTTAGGCCGCGTACACACGCGGGGACTGTTCGCCCAACTTTGTCCGTCAAACAGTTTCGGCAAACAGTCCGCTCAAAATTAGCATGGACGGACATGGCCACACACGACGAACGAACAGTTTGCTGAAACCGTGCGCGATGACGTGAACGGCACGTACGACGGGACGAAAAATATGACGTCCTATACACTGCATTATAACTTTCGGCGTGTAAATCCTTTCTGAGCATGCGCGGAACTTAGTTTGACGAACAAGCCTACACACGAGGGGACTGTTCGCTGAAACAAAGTTTCAGCGGACAGTTTTTCGGAAATTCCGAAAAACCTTGTTCAGCGGACTGTTCGCTGAAACTGTCCGCTGAAAGCCCACACACGAGCGGACTGTCCGCCGAAACACTGTTCAGCGGACAAAGTTGGGCGAACAGTCCCCGCGTGTGTACGCGGCCTTACTAATAATAACATAACTATTACTAACTAATAAATTATACCGTATATACTCGAGTATAGGCCGACCCGAATATAAGCCGAGGCCCCCAATTTACCCCCAAAAAAACTGGCAAACTTATTGATTCGTGTATAAGCCGAGGGTGAGACATGCCTGTCCATCCCTGTGTGTGTGTCCGTCCCTGTGTGTCCGTCCATCCCTGTGTGTCCGTCCATCCCTGTGTGTGTGTGTGTCCATCCATCCATCCATCCCTGTGTGTGTGTGTGTCCATCCATCCATCCATCCCTGTGTGTGTGTGTGTCCATCCATCCATCCATCCCTGTGTGTGTGTGTCTCCATCCATCCATCCATCCCTGTGTGTGTGTGTCTCCATCCATCCATCCATCCCTGTGTGTGTGTGTCTCCATCCATCCATCCATCCATCCCTGTGTGTGTGTGTGTCTCCATCCATCCATCCCTGTGTGTGTGTGTCCATGTGTGTGTGTGTGTGTGTGTGTGTGTGTGTGTGTGTGTGTGTGTGTGTGTGTGTGTGTGTGTGTCCAGCCTACCTGTGTCCCGAGCCTGTGTCCCGAGCCTCCGTCCCGTGCCTTGCCTCCTTGCCTCCGTCCCGTGCCGTGCCTTGCCTCCTTGCCTCCGTCCCGTGCCGTGCCTTGCCTCCTTGCCTCCGTCCCGTGTCGTGCCTTGCCTCCGTCCCGTGCCGTGCCTTGCCTCCGTCCCGTGTCGTGCCTTGCCTCCCTCCCGTCCCGTGCCGTGCCTTGCCTTGCCTCCGTCCCGTGCCTTGCCAGGATCGCCGCTCTTCGGCGGCCATTCTAAAATTCAAAAGCCGCGCCTCCGCCTTCGCCTGTGATAGGCGGAACACTGAATTTCCCAGCAGCCTGTGTTCCGCCTATCACGGACATCGTCTCATCCTCGTACTACGGACGAGGATGAGACGATGTCCGTGATAGGCGGAACACAGGCTGCTGGGAAATTCAGTGTTCCGCCTATCACAGGCGGAGGCGGAGGCGGAGGCGCGGCTTTCGAATTGTAGTATGTCCGCCGTCTGTCTGCTTGATACGCTGATCGAGCAGTCAGACGGCGATGACTCGAGTATAAGCCGAGGGGGGCACTTTCAGCCTCAAAAAAGAGGCTGAAAATCTCGGCTTATACTCGAGTATATATGGTAGGTATTGGAATTTCCTTTCAAATTTGGCTGTTATGCCGCGTACACACGACTGGACTTTTCGAGGGACTAGGTCCGACGGTCTTTCCGACGGACTTTCGGCCGAGTTCCGACGGGCTTTCCGAATGAACGGACTTGGCCACACACAATCACACCAAAGTCCGACGGATTCGTACGTGATGACGTACGACCGGACTAGAATAAGGAAGTTCATAGCCAGTAGCCAATAGCTGCCCTCGCGTTGGTTTTTGTCCGTCGGACTAGCATACACTCGAACAGATTTCTCGGTCCGGCGGAGTTCCGGTGGGAAAATTTAAAACATGTTCTATTTCTAAAGTCTGCCGGATTTTTGGCAAGCAAAGGTCCGATGGAGCCCCACACACGATCGAATTGTCCGACGGAATCGTTCCATCGGACCTTTGCTGTCAAAAAGTCCGGTCGTGTGTATGCGGCATTAGTGAATGTAACGAATACAAATTTATTCCGAAGTTACGAATTATCTTAAATAACGAGTGACGCATCTAAACGAATGGACCGTAACGAATTAATAATAAATACCAATGGTAATAATGAAACCTTTTTATTATTATTAATTTGTTCCATTCCATTTTTTTAGATGCGGCATTCGTTATTTCGGATAGTTCGTAACTTCAGATAAATTTGTATTTGTTACATTCACAAACAGCCAAATTTGAAAGGAAATTCCAATGCCTATAATTTAATAGTTACCGTATTTATCGGCGTATAACACGCACTTTTTTCCCCTTAAAAGCAGAGGGAAATCATGGGTGCGTGTTATACGCCGATCCCCCGAAATTCTGAGCCTCTGGGCAGCTTTCGGCCGCCTTTGGCCGTTATCGGTGGCTTTCGGCTGCCTTCGGCCATTATCGGTGGCTTTCGGCCGCCTTTGGCCATTATCGGCGGCTTTCGGCCGCCTTTGGCCATTATCGGCGGCTTTCGGCCGCCTTTGGCCATTATCGGCGGCTTTCGGCAGCCTTTGGCCATTATCGGCGGCTTTCGGCCACCTTCGGCTCTTCTCGGCGGCTTTCGGCCACCTTCGGCTCTTCTCGGCAGCTTTCGGCAGCTTTCGGCCGCCTTCGGCTCTTCTCGGCAGCTTTCGCCCGCCTTCGGCTCTTCTCGGCAGCTTTCGGCCTCCTTCGGCTCTTCTCGGCAGCTTTCGTCCGCCTTCGGCTCTTCTCGGCAGCTTTCGGCCTTTCTCGGCGGCCGAAAGCTGCCAAGAATGGCCGAAGGCGGCCGAAAGCTGGCGGCGGCATTTAAAAAAAATAAAGAACAAATAGCAAATAAAATAGACAAGGCTGCAATGGGGGACAAGGCTGCATAAGGCTGCAATGGGGGACAAGACTGCATAAGGCTGCAATGGTGGACAAGGCTGCAATGGTGGACAAGGCTGCAGATGACACTGATGGGCATATAAATGTAAGTTTTTTTTTTTGTTTTTTTTTCCCCTTAAACTTCCCTCCTAAAAGTTTTTTTCCTTAAAATTCCCTCCTAAACTTGAGGTGCGTGTTATACGCCGATAAATACGGTAGTTATTATTGGTTAGTTCTTATTTTTTCGAATTTTACTGATTTTCTTTATTTTTTTAAGATTTTCAAATTTTTGCATTTTCGAAATTTCCAAAATCCAAAAAATTCTGAATTTGAGAATTTGGAAATTCGGAATTTGAAAATTCAGAAATTCGGAAATTCGGAATTCGAAATTCAGAATTTGAAAATGTTAAATTCAGAAATGTGAAAATTTGGAAATTCAAAAATGTGGAAATCCGGAAATTCAAAAATCTGAAAATTCAAAATTAGGACATCGGAAAAATTCAGAATTCAGAAATTTTGGAAATTTGAAAATCCGAATTTTCAGATTTCCGAATTTCCATATTGCAAATTTTTTAATTTATGAATTTTCAAATTTCTGAAAAAAAGCATAAAAATGAATGAAAGGACAGCGCTTAGCTGTGGGTGAAGCTTGTGGAATCCAGCGGGTGGCTGAGAGTCCGAGAAGTTGTTGCCATAGGAAACAGCAGTTGCTCCAAGATACAGATTGCTGAATTCAGCTTAAAGGCCCTCGTTCTGTATTGCTGTCATTCTAGTTCTATTTTTGTCTGCGGTGTTTGCCTTAATTGCTATTGCATTTGCCTAAGGGTGTCCTGTGCCCTACCCCTCTCTCCCCACTGTTCCTGTTAAGAGAAATAAAACTCTTTTTGTTAATTTTTACAAAAAGTGACTGACACCCACTATGCCTAGTAACTTGCACCCCGAGGAGGAATGTAAGTTCTCCCTGGCTCTGGGGGGTCACCATCAGGCCCTTGGAAGTTGGGAAGACCGCTACATAAATAAATCATGAATTTATCTTTGCCATCTGCCAGCAAATGCCTGAGGGATGAATCCAAGTATTTGTTAATAAATAAGCCCCTGTGTATCTGAGTTGCCGTAGGCGAGTGCTTCACACATGTTCTGTAGGGTTTGAGGATGCAAGTGCGTTCTTTGGATCCTTCTGCCCTGTGCATATCCATTTCTGATCCAAACATCGCTGGATTTCGGGTGGTTGTACTGGGATGATATACAGCTGCAGGCATCACCCCAGTACCATTTTTTTTTTTAATTTTTTTTTTAGAGACGGCAGTCGGCTCCCATGTAAAAACAATCCTAACTAGCCAGCCAGTTGGCTAAACAGCCACTGGGTTGCTTTTAAAGCAGCGGGATGTGCCCCTCTGGCCACCTTCAATGGCTTTCTCAGGTCCCACCAGGAGACCTAAGCGCCCAGCCGGCATGTTCGGCAGCTGGTCGGAGAGCCAAACAAAGCCTGGGTTGGCTTTGATTGGCTCTCAGCTACGGTAACCCGGAAGCAATGACCTGACATCACTTCCCGATTTACCTGGATGTAAACAGCACCACACAAAAGCCACACAGCCTGTCATGACCGTTTCCCCGGTGGCCTGTACACAGCCTGTCATGACCGTTTCCCCGGTGGCCTGTACACAGCCTGTCATGACCGTTTCCCCGGTGGCCTGTACACAGCCTGTCATGACCGTTTCCCCGGTGGCCTGTACACAGCCCGTCATGACCGTTTCCTCGGTGGCCTGTACACAGCCCGTCATGACCATTCCTCAGTGGCCTGTACAAAGCCCATCATGTCTGTTCCCACGGTGGCCTGTACACAACCCGTCATGTCCATTCCCCCGGTGGCCTGTACACAGCCTGTCAAGTCCATTCCCCCGGTGGCCTGTACACAGCCTGTCAAGTCCATTCCCCCGGTGGCCTGTACACAGCCTGTCAAGTCCATTCCCCCGGTGGCCTGTACACAGCCTGTCAAGTCCATTCCCCCGTGGCCTGTACACAGCCTGTCATGTCTGTTCCCCCGGTGGCCTGTACACAGCCTGTCATGTCTGTTCCCCCGGTGGCCTGTACACAGCCTGTCATGTCTGTTCCCCCGGTGGCCTGTACACAACCCGTCATGTCCATTCCCCGGTGGCCTGTACACAGCCTGTCATGTCTGTTCCCCCCGGTGGCCTGTACACAGCCCGTCTGTCAGGGATGGCTCAGCCCTTCCTTCTCTGGGCTGGCTACTCAGCTGTCAGCTAATTTCCAGCTCTCATCTCTCTCCACAGTTACCAGCTGTTCCTGATCCAGCTCGTCTGACCTGCCTACTTAAAGCTGTCCAGCTCACTTCATCTCTGCCTTCACCGTGGTCACATCACAAGAAACCATCTCCTGCGGTTCTGTTTAAAGACTGGCTTGCTGACATCCCTTCTGGCTCCTTATCCTGCTTGCTGTTGCTCTACTTGGATCCCTGACTTCTATCCTGGCTGATTACCCAATCTGGTTATTGAACTCTGGCCTGGCTGACTACTCGATTCGGTTACTGGACTCTGGCTATGCTTTGACTATGCTTACTCTATTTACCTTTTTATTTAATAAACAAGAGTGATTTAATTGTACTTCTGTATTGGTCTGATTCATGGTTTCTTACACCGTCATGTCTGTTCCCCCGGTGGCCTGTACACAGCCCGTCATGTCTGTTCCCCCCCGTGGCCTGTACACAGCCCGTCATGTCTGTTCCCCCAGTGGCCTGTACACAGCCCATCATGTCCGTTCCCCCGGTGGCCTGTACACAACCCGTCATGTCTGTTCCCCTGGTGGCCTGTACACAACCCGTCATGTCTGTTCCCTCAGTGGCCTGTACACAGCCCATCATGTCCGTTCCCCCGGTGGCCTGTACACAACCCGTCATGTCTGTTCCCCTGGTGGCCTGTACACAACCCGTCATGTCTATTTCCCCTGGTGGCTGTACACAGCCCATCATCTCTGTTCCCCCGGTGGCCTGTGCATAGCCCGTCATGTCTGTTCCCCCGGTGGCCTGTACACAACCCATCATGTCTGTTCCCCTGGTGGCCTGTACACAACCCATCATGTCTGTTCCCCTGGTGGCTGTACACAGCCTGTCATGTCTGTTCCCCTGGTGGCTGTACACAGCCCATCATGGTTGTTCCCCGGTGGCCTGTACACAGTGTGTCATGGCCTTTCTCCTTAGCTTGCAGTAACCTTTTTCCACACCAGCTGCAGAAACATCTCCCTAATCCCCATAACACTCCTGCTGTCCAGTGGCTACATATGGACATTCATTTTTCTTCGCAGGCTTCTATTTTATTAATTAAGTTTAGACGTGATACCGGCTTCATCGCTGATAATAAGTTGTGTGATATCCGTACATCTCTCCCGCTGTCATCTGCCGGTCTGCTCGTAGTACAAAGCTTACTGTTAATGAGTTATTTAGTGGAACAATAAACCCGGGGGGACTTTAATGATGCGAGGAAAGGAAAAGTTAGCTGTAGAGCTTAAATGGCTGATTCAGAGCTTTTGACTTTATACTTTCGTCTTGGAAGTTGGCCAACGTCCAGAGTGGCATGGAGATATATTGCTCACCAGATGACAAGGTAAGAGGACTTTGGGGTGTTCTCTTCCATCAATGAGGAGACAGCTTATAGCGAGATAACTGCTCTACACGGATACAATAAATTTAAATGACCCAACTCGGCAGAAATCCTTTATTCCATCGGGAGTGTCGTTAACACAGCGTAGCGAAGTATAGTTATGAACACATCTTGTGATACAGCTCGTCAGGAACAGCTAAACAAGAATATATGGTGGAGGTTGGAAGATTCTGGAATCTCCCTGTATCATGATCCTGGTCTGCAATACTGAATATATGTAGGCAGGAGTAGTTCCACCCCAGGCACAGGTGGTGCTGTTATGGCAACCACCATGACGGTGGGGTGGAGAATCAGAGGAACTCCATAGGCATCCTCAAGGAAGCAGCCATCCCATAGGCGTTATCAGGGAAGCAGCCATCCCATAGGTGTTATCAGGGAAGCAGCCATCCCATAGGCATCATCAGGGAAGCAGCCATCGCATTGGGCATCATCAGGGAAGCCGCCGTCCCATAGGCGTTATCAGGAAAGCAGCCATCCCATAGACATCATCAGGGAAGCAGCTATCCCATAGGCATTATCAGGGAAGCAGCCATCCCATAGGCATCATCAGGGAAGCAGCCATCCGATAGGCGTTATCAGGGAAGCAGCCATCCGATAGGCGTTATCAGGGAAGCAGCCATCCAGTTGGACACTACTGTGCTGGATAATCTCTTTGGCCATCTTTAGTGTGGGCAGTGCTAATAAATACCACTGTCCCATTGCAGTTGGCGCCCATTTGCCTAGTGGTTAGGTCAGCGTCAGAAACATACTAGTGAGGGAGAGTGTGACTAGCATACGAGAAAGGTTCCAGTGGTGGAGGGACAGAGTAGGGACTGCATGACATGAGCTAAGAGGTCCTTCTGCCTTTTGGGTGCCTTTGCATCCATACTGCTTGAGCCTGCTCCTTCATCAGGTTCTGTGGGGCGCTGTAAGAGTTTTAGAGTGTCTTCTATAACACTGAGACTGTATTCGGCAAGACCTTTTGTAAAGTATTGCTGTGCCGGAATTAGCTGTTTTATACAGGTGTAGCACCCTCTAGTGTGCTACTAGTGTTAGTGTAGGTCAATTTAGGTTTATAACTCATGGTACATTATGTGAGTCTGTAATTGGGTCGGGTTACTGCGGGTCAGGCTGGATGGATCTACAGATCTAGATCTCTGGTACCTCCCCCTGGATCTAGAAGCTTGCAGAAGCTTCTGGAAGTTAGTGAGCAGAGGCCCCGTGGTTCTGATCTGCATGCTTGAAGAAACTCGGCCAATCCCCAGGCATAAAGAGAGTCCCGGAGCAATAGACACAAAGGACATCAGCGCAGGGATGGCATGACAGTCGCTGCCTTAAGGATGGTCAGGTTGCAGCTTTAAGATAAGGGGAGTGTTTTAGGGGCTGGGCGGCGCTCAGGCAAAAAATATGTTGGGAAGGAGGAAGTGACGTCAGTCGGGAGCTGTGGAGGAAGCAATTCCCACCCACCCGCCCTGATTATTAGGGTTTGGGTTTACAATTATGCGTTCCATGGACGAGGCAGTCTTTTGGGTCGCTGGAAGAGGAGAAGGAGAGGTACATGTATGGAACATGTAGTACCCATCCATAGGATGGGGGTGGTTATTGTACTTCCAGGTTAAAGTGGTTGTAAACCCTTACAAACCACTTTGACCTACAGGTAAGCCTAGATTAAGGCTTACCTGTAGGTCCAAGAAATATCTCCTAAACCTATACGGTTTAGGAGATATTTGCCCGAAGACAGGCAGGCGCACTGAGCGCGGCATTTCCAACAATGGAGCAGCCGCGCGTGTCGGCTCCCGTGCGCATGCGCGGGAGTGATGTCATCGCGGCTCCGCCGAATGACAGTGGCGGAGCTGCGAGACCCCACCGAAAAGATGGATGCGCCGGACTACAGGGGACAGCGGTGACATCGCTGGCTCCTGTGTCAGGTAAGTGACACATAATGGACTACTATGCGATGCGATGCGATGCGATGCGATGCATAGTAGTCCATTATGCTTTGCCTTTGCAGGGAATGAAAGAGGAAGTAAACCCATCAGGGTTTACTTCCTCTTTAAGAGGGGTTAACCTGGAAGGATAAAAAAGGGTAGGTCACTCTTGACTGGTTGGGTACCGCCTCCGAGTCCGGGGTTTCCGACTGGAGGCAAGAGTTCAAAGTTCAAGGTAGTTGTCACAGTGACCATTGGTTGGTGTTTTCCCCTATTCATGACCCATTTAAAAGGATTTTGAAGTTATGGTTTAAAAGTCAAAGAAGTTGTGTATCAAACTTTATATTTTATTAATAAAAGGCCGGCTGGCCATTTACTCCACACCTTGTTGGGTCTTTTGTTTATAGGGTTTGTGCCCGGGTAGTGGGATAAGGTTATCTGGTATCTAGGCTGAAGTCCTACATATGTCATGTCTTGGCAGGGTGGCTAGGTCAGCCATTAAATATGGTGGAGCTATGCCAGCAGTTGAATTGATGGAGTGCTAAGGAGGCTGCCGGTGGCCTAGGAGTGGTCCCCTAGGTCCCCCCAGGCTGAGCTCAGGCTGGCTGGGAAGAATCCTTTCAGCATCCGGTTTGAGAAGGAATCTTGCCTAAGGGCAGCAGGGAGCAAGGAGGACAGAGCGAGTACATCAGTACACTCAGGGATTCACAAGGGGAGAGACTGCCAGATGTAGCAAAGGACAGCGATGCGCTTAACCCTTTATTCCTTGTCCTAGGAGATCTTCAGAGCAGCCAGGTGGGCTGTAGACAACCAGCCAAGGGGTCTGGTAGTATCTGCAGGCAGTGGAGCTGGGAGCAGTTCTGCAGAGGAGAGGAGATACTCTTGTGTGCGGTTTGTCAACATTTTGTGCTATTTTCCAAAGGGGACTAAGAGCTTCTAGTCCGCAAGGGACTTTTTCTAACTGATCCTGATTGTGTCCAGGAGGGAGAGGAGTCCAGGATCTCTTCTCTGTACATAGGGAGGAAGTTGTCTTCATCTGTTGTTTTAGTAACATTGGCCATCCCATAACCCCTCTACCCCATCCAAGTTCTTATCCCTAATAAAAACACCAAAAAACAAGCCCAGGGACTGATTTATTGTATCCGGATGCAAGTTAAAAAATGCGTGTTGCCTGGCTTTGCAGGAATAGGGGAGCCAGTTATCAGCAGCCCCTGCAGGGGTAGTACTACACAGGCCTGTTGCCACCTTGTTGGAACTTTGTGTTATTACATTGTGCTGCATTCCCTTTCCCTCCATGTACATTTTCCCACTATGGTTAGCGAATACCTCATCACAGTCCAAGCCACTCCCTGGACTACAGCTGCATGGACCAGGCTGTCATTGACAGCCACTCGCATACAGCCAGGGCTGCAGCTTTTCTCCTTCTCCTCTGCTAGGCGAGGAGAGAGGAGAGAGGACAATGACTGCTGCAGGACTGTGTGCTGCCAGGGAAAAGCCCCACCCACCACCCGAGAAAAGAAGAAGAAGAGGGAAATGCTGCCTGGGAAATGCCAGAGCCTGCTGGGAGGTGCAAGGGCTTTTGGGAGATGTAGTTCCCTGAGGGAATGAGCCTTTACTGCAGATTACCTCTGGAGCTACAGAGTCCAGCATTACCAGAGCCAAACTTTTAAAATGGCGGGATCCTCCTAAACTCCCCCCTTGAGGCACCATTCCATCAATCCGAACACTGCAATATACTACCCTCTCTCTCCTCATGTAAGAGGGACTTTCAATGTGTCACAGGGAGGGTAAATCATGTGACGAAACGTGTAGGGCGGAGCGACGTGCTGACATCATTGTGTGTTCCAGGAAGTGCAGGACACTTCTGTTTTATCCGACCGGCAAAGTTTACCATGCATAAAAAAAATGTTGCGCTGAAATCCTCAAAATAACAAAAAGTCCAAACTGTACTGTACAGCCCAAAATGACAAAATCAAAATGCAAAAACACTGTGAAGTTTGATTCAGCTGCTTGTATGTAGATGATCCAAAACTTTTTTGCGGAAGGGAGTTAGATAAGATACGAGGCCACTAATTAAAATTAGAAGAAAAGAGGTTTAACCTTAAACTACGTAGAGGGTTCTTTACTGTAATGCCCCCGTACACACGGTCAGAAATTCCGATGGAAAAAAGTCCGATCGGATTATGTTGTCGGAAAATCCATTCGTGTGTGGGCTCTATCGGACTTTTTCCATCGGAATTTCCGATGGAAAAAGTTTGAGAGCTGGATCTAAAATTTTCCCACAACAAAACCCGATCGGACTTTTGAATTTCCGAATTCCGACGGAAGTGCCACGCATGCTCAGAATAAATTATGAGATGAAAGCTATTGGCTACTGGCCTCTCTATAGTCCTGTCGTACGTGATTTACATCACCTCGTTCTGAACGATCCGATTTTCCGACAACTTTGGGCGACCGTGTGTATGCAACACAGGTTTCGTCCAAAATCTGTCGGGAAAAATCCAACGGATTTTGTGGTTGGAATATCCGACCGTGTGTACAGGGCATAAGAGCGGCAAGGATGTGGAATTCCCTTCCACAGGTGGTGGTCTCAGCAGGGGGCATCGATCGTTTCAAGATACTATTAGATAAGCACCTGAACGACCGCAACATACAGGGATATACAATGTAATACTGACATATAATCACACAACATACATGATATACAATGCAACACTGACATATAATCACACAACATACATGATATACAATGTAACACTGACATATAATCACACAACATACATGATATACAATGCAACACTGACATATAATCACACAACATACATGATATACAATGTAATACTGACATATAATCACACAACATACATGATATACAATGCAACACTGACATATAATCACACAACATACATGATATACAATGTAACACTGACATATAATCACACAACATACATGATATACAATGCAACACTGACATATAATCACACAACATACATGATATACAATGTAACACTGACATATAATCACACAACATACATGATATACAATGTAACACTGACATATAATCACACAACATACATGATATACAATGTAACACTGACATATAATCACACAACATACATGATATACAATGCAACACTGACATATAATCACACAACATACATGATATACAATGTAACACTGACATATAATCACACAACATACATGATATACAATGCAACACTGACATATAATCACACAACATACATGATATACAATGCAACACTGACATATAATCACACAACATACATGATATACAATGTAATACTGACATATAATCACACAACATACATGATATACAATGTAATACTGACATATAATCACACAACATACATGATATACAATGCAACACTGACATATAATCACACACCATACATGATATACAATGTAACACTGACATATAATCACACAACATACATGATATACAATGTAACACTGACATATAATCACACAACATACATGATATACAATGCAACACTGACATATAATCACATAACATACATGATATACAATGTAACACTGACATATAATCACACAACATACATGATATACAATGTAATACTGACATATAATCACACAACATACATGATATACAATGTAATACTGACATATAATCACACAACATACATGATATACAATGCAACACTGACATATAATCACACAACATACATGATATACAATGCAATACTGACATATAATCACACAACATACAGGTATATACAATGCAACACTGACATATAATCACACAACATACATGATATACAATGTAATACTGACATATAATCACACACATGGGTTGGACTTGATGGACTTGTGTCTTTTTTCAACCTCACCTACTATGTAACTATTGCCTATGAAGAGGATTTGATGCACTTTATTTCCATCCTATCACCTATGAGGAGGATTGGTCTTCAATTTCTTACAAACTCTCGTTTTCTTTTGAGAACCTCATTATATATCAGTGTACGTGCACTTGGGCTTTGATGCACACGGGTGTTACTAACTGTATCATGTTATACTGTATATCAGCCTTTCTCAACCTTTTCACCACAGAGGAACCCTTGAAATAGTTCTCCGGTCTCGGGGAACCCTCTGCTAAAAATTAGAAATCTACAACTCATGATACATTAGTGTGATGGTCATTGGGAAGAATGGTCCTCACACTTGTGGTCAGTGGGAAGAATGGTCCTCACACTTGTGGTCATTGGGAAGAATGGTCCTCACACTTGTGGTCATTGGGAAGAATGGTCCTCACACTTGTGGTCATTGGGAAGAATGGTCCTCACACTTGTGGTCATTGGGAAGAATGGTCCTCACACTTGTGGTCATTGGGAAGAATGGTCCTCACACTTGTGGTCAGTGAGAAGAATGGTCCTCACACTTGTGGTCATTGGGAAGAATGGTCCTCACACTTGTGGTCATTGGGAAGAATGGTCCTCACACTTGTGGTCATTGGGAAGAATGGTCCTCACACTTGTGGTCAGTGGGAAGAATGGTCCTCACACTTGTGGTCAGTGGGAAGAATGGTCCTCACACTTGTGGTCAGTGGGAAGAATGGTCCTCACACTTGTGGTCATTGGGAAGAATGGTCCTCACACTTGTGGTCAGTGGGAAGAATGGTCCTCACACTTGTGGTCATTGGGAAGAATGGTCCTCACACTTGTGGTCAGTGGGAAGAATGGTCCTCACACTTGTGGTCAGTGGGAAGAATGGTCCTCACACTTGTGGTCAGTGGGAAGAATGGTCCTCACACTTGTGGTCAGTGGGAAGAATGGTCCTCACACTTGTGGTCATTGGGAAGAATGGTCCTCACACTTGTGGTCAGTGAGAAGAATGGTCCTCACACTTGTGGTCAGTGAGAAGAATGGTCCTCACACTTGTGGTCAGTGAGAAGAATGGTCCTCACACTTGTGGTCAGTGAGAAGAATGGTCCTCACACTTGTGGTCAGTGGGAAGAATGGTCCTCACACTTGTGGTCAGTGGGAAGAATGGTCCTCACACTTGTGGTCATTGGGAAGAATGGTCCTCACACTTGTGGTCAGTGAGAAGAATGGTCCTCACACTTGTGGTCAGTGAGAAGAATGGTCCTCACACTTGTGGTCAGTGAGAAGAATGGTCCTCACACTTGTGGTCAGTGGGAAGAATGGTCCTCACACTTGTGGTCAGTGGGAAGAATGGTCCTCACACTTGTGGTCAGTGGGAAGAATGGTCCTCACACTTGTGGTCATTGGGAAGAATGGTCCTCACACTTGTGGTCATTGGGAAGAATGGTCCTCACACTTGTGGTCATTGGGAAGAATGGTCCTCACACTTGTGGTCAGTGGGAAGAATGGTCCTCACACTTGTGGTCAGTGAGAAGAATGGTCCTCACACTTGTGGTCATTGGGAAGAATGGTCCTCACACTTGTGGTCATTGGGAAGAATGGTCCTCACACTTGTAGTCAGTGGGAAGAATGGTCCTCACACTTGTGGTCATTGGGAAGAATGGTCCGCACACTTGTGGTCAGTGGGAAGAATGGTCCTCACACTTGTGGTCAGTGGGAAGAATGGTCCTCACACTTGTGGTCAGTGGGAAGAATGGTCCTCACACTTGTGGTCATTGGGAAGAATGGTCCTCACACTTGTGGTCAGTGAGAAGAATGGTCCTCACACTTGTGGTCAGTGAGAAGAATGGTCCTCACACTTGTGGTCAGTGAGAAGAATGGTCCTCACACTTGTGGTCAGTGAGAAGAATGGTCCTCACACTTGTGGTCAGTGGGAAGAATGGTCCTCACACTTGTGGTCAGTGGGAAGAATGGTCCTCACACTTGTGGTCATTGGGAAGAATGGTCCTCACACTTGTGGTCAGTGAGAAGAATGGTCCTCACACTTGTGGTCAGTGAGAAGAATGGTCCTCACACTTGTGGTCAGTGGGAAGAATGGTCCTCACACTTGTGGTCAGTGGGAAGAATGGTCCTCACACTTGTGGTCAGTGGGAAGAATGGTCCTCACACTTGTGGTCATTGGGAAGAATGGTCCTCACACTTGTGGTCATTGGGAAGAATTACCTCCTTACAGATAGCTAAAAAGATCAATGGTGTCGGTGGGAACTTATCTGAGAGGGAGGAATAGAGAGTCCCGGAGCAATAGACACAAGGACATCAGCGTAGGGACGGCATGACAGTGCTGAACTGCATGTCATGGTTATGCAGTGATCTTCCTGTGTTTGCTTACCTTCCCTCATGTCTTCAGACTAAGAAGCCAGCTACTTCCCACCTGGTGGTTTTTATAACCTCTCCTCTAAGCATGGCTCCACCCCAGGCCCTATCAGGGAGCCCTATATAAACCTGTGCACTGCAGGGCTCAGTGCTGATCAACCATTGTGTATTCCTTTGTGTATTAGCTTCCTGTTTCCTGTCGTGTGCTCTGCTACTGATTTCCGTTACCGACCTTGGCGTGTTCTGACCATCCCTGCTTGCCTGTGACCCTGACCTATTGGCGTGTACCCGACTATTCTGTTCTGCTTGTGGCCCCGACTTTGGCTGGTCCCTCACCATCCCTATCCTCCTGTTCCCTACTGTGGGTGTGAGCTGGGGGACCCTGGGGGTCGCGACCTGGAGCCAGTTGCAGCCAAGACCATCTTCACCACTTGAAGCTCTGGTGAACACCAGCTGGCTCTTAGATTCCGCGCCCCGGGGAATCTTACGCTCTTACCCCAGTGGGATCTGTCCCCCGTCTGCAGCCGTCAGCCGTAGGGTCCACAGCCTAGCGGTGCACCCCCAACCCTATGGTGTGCACCTGTCACCTGGGCTCTAGGTTACCTGACAGTTTGATCAGCCATGGACCCGGCTGACGTGCCGCTTCCTGCAGATGATCCATTGCAGAGCTTAGTTCGGCGACTTGAGACCCAAGAATCGCATCAGACGCAGGTGATGCAATTCCTTCAGGATTTGGCATCCCGTTTTGAACAGGTTCAGGCCTCATTAGGACCCCCAGTTCAACAACCTCAACCGCTATCTGCGACTGCACCTATCGCACCAGTCGCATCCACGCATTCATTAGTACTGCCAGCTCCGTCCCGTTTCTCTGGGGACTCCAAGGCCTGCAGGGGCTTCCTCAGCCAATGCACAATTCATTTTGAACTTCAGCCCCAAAACTTCCTGTCCGATCGGGCAAAAGTCGCATATATCATATCCCTCCTGTCCGGCGAGGCGTTGGCTTGGGCCGCCCCTCTGTGGGAACTGAATGATCCAGTGGTTTCTAGCCTGTCTGATTTCTTGAAACTTTTTCGGAATATCTTCGAGGAACCAGGTCGTGTCTCCTCAGCGGCTAGCGCTCTTTTACGTCTCCGTCAAGAGGCCGCTTCTGTGGGACAGTATGCTCTTCAGTTCCGTATCCTCTCAGCTGAATTGAGCTGGAATAATGAGGCCCTAGTTGCAACCTTTTTACATGGCCTCTCTTGAGTGAAGGATGAATTAGCGGGAAGATCCCTTCCTGCTGATCTGGATAGTGTCATCACCTTGTGTAACCAGATCGATATTCGCTTTCAGGAGAGGGCCCTGGAAAAAAGACGCCAGCACTCCCCGTTCTTTAGGCAGCCTGAGTCCCCCAGTCCCTTCTCCTCGATTCGAGGAGCACCCCCTGCCTACCGAGGAACCTATGCAGTTGGGCTGGACTAAGTTATCTCCCGAGGAACGCGCTAGGCGCAGAACTCTGGGCCTATGCCTCTATTGTGGGGCCAAAGGTCATTTCCGTGACACTTGTTCTCTTCGTCCAGAAAAACGCTCAGGGCTAATACATCTGGAAGGTGGAGTATTAGACCCTGAAATATCACCTTCACCTTCTCGTCTTCTCCTTTCTGTGTTGCTTCATGTCGGTGCTTCCTCTCGTTCGGTCTCAGCACATCTTGATTCCGGAGCCGCTGCCAATTTCATGGATTGGGAAACTGCATCCTCCATGAGACTTACCCTTTTGCCCCTTACAACACCATTGGTGGTCTTGGCGATTGATGGCACGGTTCTCCCAGGGGGTCCTATCCGCTTCCAGACTATTCCTGTTAAGATGTCAGTAGGGACACTCCACCAGGAGTGGATATCCTTCCTTGTCTTACCTAAGGCTTCATCTCCTATCATATTAGGTCTTCCTTGGTTTCGGCTCCATTCTCCACACGTTGACTGGTCTGCTGGACGGATCCTGGCTTGGGGTTCCTCCTGTTCCTCTTCCTGCCTACTCAAGGGTACCCCAAAGGAGAGACTTCCCGTTACCACCATCCCAGTATCTTCTGCTTTTTCTGCTGTATATGGCGATCTCTGGGACGCGTCCTGCAATAGTCGGACTGGTGCACTCTCTGGGTCATGTGATACTCTGGATGAGGAGCCCACCTATGAACCTGAGTCGATCATTCGCTCCAGTTCGCATAACCATTTACCTCTGCCTGTCCCTAATCTCCCTTGGACGCACAGCCAGGCTAACTTGTCTGCAAGTTCCAGAGTCACTATGCCTTGTGATGCGATTGAGATGGTCGCCACATCTGACAATACTAATCAGTCGGCCTCCACACCACTTATGCCAGTCCAGCCCATGCCCTATGAGCTTCCTGCTTCTTGTTCAGGACCTTCTGTGACCCAGCCTCACCCTACTACTACTATGTCCGTTCAACCCCATTTAAGAGGCTCAATCCATCCTTTGGATAGAATACCTCATTCGGCCAGGAGGGGTTTTCAATCTTTTTCTCAGGGTTCTGTTTGTGTTTCTGCTATCCAGCTTAAATCTTGCGACATGTCACCCTCTAACCAACCTGACCTCAGGGATCCACTGACCTCTGCCCAGTTTGGTGGTCCTGTGATGGATGCCCAACTTAACTTTAAGGGTGAGGGGGTCCCTGCTCAGACTCCTGATCTTCTCATGCCCTTACCCATTCCTAAAAAGCCTTTAGTCCCCAACTCCTCTCGTCCTCTCCCTACCTCTGCTTTGGTTTCTGAGGATAATCTAAAATACAAGGTTAGTCAAGTTTTGGATTCCCGGCTCCGTAAAGGCATTCTTCAATACCTCGTACTTTGGAAAGGGTTGGGTCCTGAGGAGAGGTCTTGGATCATTGCATCTGAGGTCTTTGCTCCCTGTCTGTTAAGGAGGTTCCATCTGGAGTTTCCCTTTAAGCCTGGACCCAGGCAGGGAAGGGGGAGGCCTCGTAAGAGGGAGGGTACTGTCATGGTTATGCAGTGATCTTCCTGTGTTTGCTTACCTTCCCTCATGTCTTCAGACTAAGAAGCCAGCTACTTCCACCTGGTGGTTTTTATAACCTCTCCCCTAAGCATGGCTCCACCCCAGACCCTATCAGGGAGCCTATATAAACCTGTGTACTGCAGGGCTCAGTGCTGATCAACCATTGTGTATTCCTTTGTGTATTAGCTTCCTGTTTCCTGTCGTGTGCTCTGCTACTGATTTCCGTTACCGACCTTGGCGTGTTCTGACCATCCCTGCTTGCCTGTGACCCTGACCTATTGGCGTGTACCCGACTATTCTGTTCTGCTTGTGGCCCCGACTTTGGCTGGTCCCTCACCATCCCTATCCTCCTGTTCCCTACTGTGGGTGTGAGCTGGGGGACCCTGGGGGTCGCGACCTGGAGCCAGTTGCAGCCAAGACCATCTTCACCACTCGAAGCTCTGGTGAACACCAGCTGGCTCTTAGATTCCGCGCCCCGGGGAATCTTACGCTCTTACCCCAGTGGGATCTGTCCCCCGTCTGCAGCCGTCAGCCGTAGGGTCCACAGCCTAGCGGTGCACCCCCAACCCTATGATGTGCACCTGTCACCTGGGCTCTAGGTGACCTGACACTGCACAGTCGCCGCTTTAAGGATGGTTAGGTCGGAGCTTTAAGATAGGGGGAGTGGTTTCAGGGGCTGGGGCGGCGCTCAGGCAAAAAATATGTGTGGAAGGAGGAAGTGACGTCAGTCTGGAGCGGTGGAGGAAGCGATTCCCACCCGCCCTGTATTTAATAAGGATTGGGTTTAAAATATGGGTTCCCTGGACGAGGCAGATTTTTTGGGTCGCTGGAAGAGGAGAAGGAGTGGTACATGTATGGAACATGTAGTACCCATCCATAGGATGGGGGTGGTTATTGTACTTCCTGGTTAAGAGGGGTTAACCTGGAAGGGTAAAAAAAGGGTAGGTCACTGTTGACTGGTTGGGTACCGCCTCTGAGTCCGGGGTTTCCCACTGGAGGCAAGAGTTCAAAGTTCAAGGTGGTTGTTCACAGTGACCAGTGGTTTGTGTTTCCCCTATTCATGACCCATTTAAAAGGATTTTGAAGCGATGGTTTAAAAGTTAAAGAAATTATGTATCAAAATGTATATTTTATCAATAAAAGGCCGGCTGGCAATTTACTCCACACCTTGTCGAGTCTTTTGTTTATAGGGTTAATGCCCGGGTAGTGGGATAAGGTTATCTGGTATCTGGGCTGAAGTCCTACATATGTCATGCCCAATGCTGAAGGAACCCCTACAACCTCTGGAGGAACCTTGGTTGAGAATCACTGCTGTATAGGTTGGCACTAGAGATATACAATGTTTTGTTATATTCAGTGGCGGCCGCTTTTGTGTGACTTTAGCGAATGAATATTCGCTAATGTCTTCCTGTTTTCTCCTCCAATCAGGAAGCGTGTCCTGAGACCCCATTGGTCGGGAGTCTTAAGACCCCCCATTGGCCAGGAGTCAGAAGACCCAATTGGCCAGGAGGAGAAGCGACGGTCGGGACATAGAGGAGACGGAGGGATCAGGTCGTTGCTTTTATCAGCAATTTGTTCACCTTTAACCGCTTGCCGACCGCGGCACACAGATATACGTCTGCAGAATGGCACAGGCAGGCAAATGGGTGTACCTATAGGTCCCTTTAAATTTGCCACCTATTGGGAGCGTGCGTCCCTAGCGGCGCAAGAGCGCGCCCGCCGCATGCCACGAGAGCGTGCCCACCGGTTCCCGGGAACTCGATGTTTACCGGGTACCCGCGATTGTGGTGTGGAGTGTAAGAACGGGGCGATGCCTTTGTAAAAGAAGCCATTTCCCTGTTCTGCCTAGTTACATGACAGAGATCTACTGCTCCTGGTGATCGGGAGCAGTGATCGCTGTCACGTCACTGGAAGCCCACCCCCCCCCACACACACACAGTTAGAACACCTCCCTAGGACACACCTAACCCCTTGATCACCCCCTAGTGTTTAACCCCTCCCCTGCCATTGTCATTTACACAGTAATCAGTGCATTTTTATAGCACTGATCGCTGTATGAATGAATGAATGAATGAAATACTTGTATAGCGCACAATGCGAACTGAATCGCCTCTAGGCGCTGTGGCGAGCTTTGATCATCTGCTAAAAGAGGAAGGTCTTGAGTTTTTTTCCTAAAAGCCAGGTCTATAAATCACAATGGTCCCAAAATGGTGTCAAAAGTGTCCGATCTGTCCACCGCAATGTCGCAGTCCTGATAAAAATCTCAGATCGCCACCATTACTGAGAAAAAAAAATTACAAAAAAAAAAAATGCTACAAATCTATCTACTATATTGTAGACGCTGTAACTTTTGCGCAAACCAATCAATATACGCATATTGCAATTTTTTTTTTACCAAAAATATGTAGAAGAATACCTATCAGCCTAAACTGAGAATTTTTTATATATATATATATATATATATATATATATATATATATATATATATTTTTTTTTTTTTTTTTTTTTTTTTGAGGATATTTATTATAGCAAAAAGTAAAAAACATTGCTATTTTTTTCAAAACTGGCGCTCTTTTGTTGTTTATAGCGCAAAAAAATAAAAACCGCAGATCAAATACCACCAAAAGAAAGCTCTATTTGTGGGGGGAAAAAAGGGACGTCAATTTTGTTTGGGTGCAACGTCGCACGTCAGCGCAATTGTCAGTTACGGCGACGCAGTGCCGAATCGCAAAAAGGGCTCTGGTCAGGAAGGGGGTGAAATCCTTCCGGGGCTAAAGCGGTTAATACTCACGATTTCCTGTATAAAGAAATGACGCAATGCCTCCGAAGAAGGACTACAAGGTCCGAAACATGTTAGGCGTGATTTGCGGTATTTGCTCTCGCTAGTTCCATATCAATGTTTACTTGAGTATATTTGTTATTTGTTACACACATTTTATATGTAACTTTTCTTGCTATTTGCAATTTTATTGTATGTTTATAATAAAATACCTTTTTTTTTTTTTTACTACATTTCCTGGTCTGTCTATAAAATCCAGAGGGGTATTACCGTGCCGTTCAGCACTAGGTTTTCCTTTTTTTTTTTTTTTTGTCTTTTATTGGATCAGACGGACCAGGAGTTTATACACACACTGCCAATCCCCGCCTTCATTACACATGTGTGGTATCGCTGCGATCGCCAGGGGCAGGAGAATTTATTTTGGGTTGTTCCTTGGTGGTAGGTTATGGCAGTAACAAGATATATACTAAATACGTCAGCTATGACTTAACCCTTGTACACACGATCGGATTTAACGCAGACAAAACCTCAGGCTTTTGTCCGAAGGCGTTGGCCTGGATTTTGTCTTGCATACAAACGGCAAGGAATTGTCGGCCAACAAACACGCACGTAGTGACGTACTACGCGTTTTTTTCATCTCTTTAGTGCCACCCTTTGAGCTCCTTCTGCTAATTTCGTGTTAGTAGAAGTTTGGTGAGTGTTGATTTGCGCTTTTCATTTCGTGCTTTTCATTTCGCGCTTATCAGTTGGATTCTGAACAGCCGTTCGTCAACCAGACATGTTGCGGAATCGGAGGAGATAACATGTTATTTATTATTGGCCTTGGAGTTATTGCTTTGACCCAAGTCCAGCCCAGGAACAGGAGGAGGAGTTCTTGGACCTTGGTTGCTTTACCCGCCGAGCGTACGCAGATATGCGTACTCGGCTTCCGGGGGTTATACCGGGATGATGCCCGCACCTGCAGGCATCATCCCGGTACCGTTTTTTGCAGCAGGCGATTGGCTATCCAGGCATAACAACCGATGCGGCTAAAAGCCGCTCGGCTGTTATGCCGGAGGAGCGGGAGGGGACGTCCCCCCCTCCCGCCGCCTCTCGCCGCTGTTACCGGTGCTCCCGCTCGATCGGGAGCACCGATCAGTGATCCGATGCCTCCGGCTGCTGCGGAGGAACTGGAACGAAGCTGTAATTGGCTTCGTTCCAGTCTCCTCATCGTAAACACGGAAGCGACGTCATGACGTCACTTCCCGTTTACTCGGCTGCCAATGGCGCCGGTTTTAAAAAAATATCCGGTATTCAGAATCGCCGTTTTCGGCGATCTGAATACATTGAAGTGTAAAGGAAGGGTGGGGGGTCTTTTAGACCCCCGATCCCTCCATAAAGAGGACCTGTCACCACCTATTACTGTCACAAGGGATGTTTACATTCCTTGTGACAGCAATAAAAGTGATCAATTTTTATTTATTTTTTTAAAAACAATTTAGTCATTTTAAAATAAATAAAATAAATAAAAAAAAATAAAAATTTTTTAAAGCGCCCGCCGTCCCCGCGAGCTCGCGAAGCAAAGAAAACGCATACGGAAGTCGCGCCCGCGTATGTAAACGGTGTTCAAATCACACATGTGAGGTATCACCGCGATCGTCAGAGCGAGAGCAATAATTCTAGCACTAGACCTCCTCTGTAACGCTAACCTGGTAACCGGAAAAAAAATTTTAAGCGTCGCCTATTAAAATTTTTAGGTACTGTACTTTGTCGTCAATCTACAAGTGCGCGCAATTATAAAGTGTGACATGTTTGGTATCTATTTACTCGGCGTAACATTATCTTTCACATTACGCAAAAAAATTGGGCTAATTTTACTGTTTTGTTTTTTTTTTACTCATGAAAGTGTCACTTTTCCCAAAAAGTTGCGTTTAAAACACCACTGCACAAATACCGTGTGACATAAAATATTGCAACAATCGCCGTTTTATTCTCTAGAGTCTCTGCTAATAAAATATATATAATGTTTGGGGGTTCCAAGTAATTTTCTAGCAAAAAATATGGATTTTAACTTGTAAACACCAAATTCCAAAAATAGGCTTAGTCATGAAAGGGTTAATCGTGACCAATTCTGTCATATGCCTTTGCTGTGGGAGCTCCAGGAGAATAATCCGGATGGTTTTCGGAATTATCTCCGGGGGACGGACCCCTGCTTTCACCAACTCTTGCCATTGACGACTCCCTATATTAAGAAGAAGGACACATGCATGAGGCTTTTATTTTATTTTTTGATTGAATAATAATTTGATTTGGTATATTGTCTATATTTTTGGATGCATAGAATGCACTTTTTGGTTAAGTTCTATTGGCAGATATCATGTCTAATTTTATTTCTTTTCTTTTTTTAATGCACAAAAAAAAATTTGCGTAGAATAATCCTTGGCGATGTGTTTTACTTCAAATGACAGTTTGGGAGTGACCAATTCTGTCATATGCCTTTGCTGCGGGAGCTCCAGGAGAATAATCCGGAGGATTTTCGGAATTATCTCCAAGTGACGGACCCCTGCTTTCACCAACTCTTGCCATTGACGACTCCCTATATTAAGAAGCAGGACACATGCATGAGGCTTTTATTTTATTTTTTGGTTGAATAATAATTTGATTTGGTATATTGTCTATATTTTTGGATGCATAGAATGCACTTTTTTGGTTAAGTTCTATTGGCAGATAGCATGTCTAATTTTATTTCTTTTCTTTTTTTAATGCACAAGAAAAAAAAAATGTGTAGAATAATAATTGCCGATGTGTTATATTTCAAATGACAGTTGGGGAGTCGGCAGTTATTTAAAAAAAAATACAATGTAACATTGACAAGGGACACCAACATAGTTGTATCTTTGATCTTAAAAACTACAGATAAAAAAAAGAATCAATAATAATATTATTCTTGATATCGCTAGAAAAAAAAAAAAGCCTTTGAAAATTTGTTAACTCCATCAGTATCACCAGCAAAGCAGCTTCATTATTATCCCATTATAGAAGAAGAGAATTGTGTGCTGGATTTCCGGATTTCATAATTTGCCGCGTCACAAATGTGAATTCTCCATTACGATCGCTAGTTTACAAGACCGATCGTTTCTGCTTCCGAGCAATGCGCGTTTGTACTTTGGACTTTTGTCCGACGGACTTGTGTACACACGCTTGGAAAATCCGACAACAGACATTTGTCCGCGGAAAATTTTAAAACCTGCCATCCAACATTTGCCCGCAGGAAATCCGACAACAATTGTCCGATGGATCATACAAAACGGTCGGATTTTCCGCCAACAGCCCCGTCATCGCACAATTCCCGTCGGAAAATCAGATCGTGTGTACGAGGCTTAATTGCTAAGGAAGCGTGAAACACGTTTGCTGGTGATGCTGTTTCCCCTCTATTGGTGTCTTTGGAAATGTTTTTATAGACTTGCTGAAATAAAGGTGATTTTACTGGACGTGCCGCCAACCAGAATTCTTTTTGCTCACAGCAAGAAATATATTGAGGTCACGTGCTCAGCGTCATATCCAGAGGTTGTCTTTGGGAAATAGACGTATGAGTGCTGCCAGCATTGCTGCAGAGGTTGTAGGGGTGGGGGGGTCAGCCTGTCAGTGCTCAGACCATACGCCGCACACTGCATCAAATTGGTCTGCGTGGCTGTCATCCCAGAAGGAAGCCTCTTCTAAAGATGATGCACAAGAAAGACCACAAACAGTTTGCTGAAGACAAGCAGACTAAGGAGATGGATTACTGGAACCATGTCCTGTGGTCTGATGAGACCAAGATAAAGGTATTTGGTGTCAGATGGTGACAAGCGTGTGTGGGGGCAACCAGGTGAGGAGGACAAAGACAAGTGTGTCTTGTCTACAGTCAGGAATGGTGGTGGGAGTGTCATGGTCTGGGGCTGCATGAGTGCTGCCGGCACTGGGGGGCTACAGATCATTGAGGGGACCATGAATGCCAACATGTGCTGTGACATACTGAAGCAGAGCATGATCCCCTCCCTTCAGAGACTGGGCCGCAGGGCAGTATTCCAACATGATAACCACCCCAAACCAATGGCGGTGCGTCCATAGAGGGTGCAGGAGCCCCGCCCCCTCTCTCCTGCACCCGTCAATCTTCAATAGATAGATTCATGCATTGTATGAATCTATCTATTGTCGCTGCTGCCGCCCCCTATTCAGGTGTCCTGCCCCTTGTCGGGCGCCGGGCATCTGAATTATCTGGACTATCAGGAGTGCGCTAGTAACAACAAAAAAGACAGCGGCTTCAACGATCAGCTCTTACTAGCCAAAAGAAGACCATCCTCAAACATAAATACTATACGTAATAAAAGGCCTTTGTGGTATCGCCAACATGATAACGACCCCAAACACACCTCCAAGGTGACCACTGCCTTGCTAAAGAAGCTGAGTAGTGATGGCCCGAACCTCCGACGGGACGTTTCGCGAACGCGGACCGCGAACGAGGCCGACCGTTCGCGAAACCCAAAGGATAGAGGGCACTGACATCAGCAGCGTGACATAAAGCATTAACACCAGCACCGTGACATACAGCATTGACAGCAACACCGTGATAGAGAGCACTGACATCAGAAGCGTGACATTAAGCACTGACATCAGCACCGTGATATACAGCACTGACAGCAGCACCGTGATAGAGGGCACTGACATCAGAAGTGTGACATACAGCACTGACATCAGCACAGTGATAGAGAGTACTGACATCAGAAGCGTGACATTAAGCACTGACATCAGCACCGTCATATACAGCACTGACAGCAGCACCGTGATAGAGGGCACTGACATCAGAAGCGTGACATACAGTACTGACATCAGCCCAGTGATATACAGCACTGACAGCAGCACCGTGATAGAGAGTACTGACATCAGAAGCGTGACATTAAGCACTGACATCAACACCGTGATATACAGCACTGACAGCAGCACCGTGATAGAGAGCACTGACATCAGCAGCGTGACATACAGCACTGACAGCAGCACCGCGATAGAGAGTACTGAATCAGAAGCGTGACATTAAGCACTGACATCAGCACCGTGATATACAGCACTGACAGCAGCACCGTGATAGAGGGCACTGACATCAGAAGCGTGACATACAGCACTGACATCAGCACAGTGATATACAGCACTGACAGCAGCACCGTGATAGAGGGCACTGACAGCAGCACCGTGATATACAGCACTGACAGCAGCACCGTGATAGAGGGCACTGACATCAGAAGCGTGACATACAGCACTGACATCAGCACCGTGATATACAGCACTGACAGCAGCACCGTGATAGAGGGCACTGACATCAGAAGCGTGACATACAGCACTGACATCAGCACCGTGATATACAGCACTGACAGCAGCACCGTTATAGAGGGCACTGACATCAGAAGCGTGACATACAGCACTGACATCAGCACCGTGATATACAGCACTGACAGCAGCACCGTAAGCAGCCCCAGGAGTAAGTCAGCACAGCACAGGGATGGTGTGATCCCCTTATAATAAGAACCCCCAGGAGTAAGTCAGCACAGCACAGGGATGGTGTGATCCCCTCATAATAAGCAGGCCCAGGAGAAACTCAGCACAGCACAGGGATGGTGTGATCCCCTTATAATAAGCAGGCCCAGGAGAAACTCAGCACAGCACAGGGATGGTGTGATCCCCTCATAATAAGCAGGCCCAGGAGAAACTCAGCACAGCACAGGGATGATGTGATCCCCTCATAATAAGAACCCCCAGGAGTAAGTCAGCACAGCACAGGGATGGTGTGATCCCCTTATAATAAGAACCCCCAGGAGGAAGTCAGCACAGCACAGGGATGGTGTGATCCCCTCATAATAAGCAGGCCCAGGAGAAACTCAGCACAGCACAGGGATGGTGTGATCCCCTCATAATAAGCAGGCCCAGGAGAAACTCAGCACAGCACAGGGATGGTGTGATCCCCTCATAATAAGCAGGCCCAGGAGAAACTCAGCACAGCACAGGGATGGTGTGATCCCCTCATAATAAGCAGGCCCAGGAGAAACTCAGCACAGCACAGGGATGGTGTGATCCCCTCATAATAAGCAGGCCCAGGAGAAACTCAGCACAGCACAGGGATGGTGTGATCCCCTCATAATAAGAACCCCCAGGAGAAACTCAGCACAGCACAGGGATGGTGTGATCCCCTTATAATAAGAACCCCCAGGAGGAAGTCAGCACAGCACAGGGATGGTGTGATCCCCTTATAATAAGAACCCCCAGGAGGAAGTCAGCACAGCACAGGGATGGTGTAATCCCCTCATAATAAGCAGGCCCAGGAGGAAGTCAGCACAGCACAGGGATGGTGTGATCCCCTCATAATAAGCAGGCCCAGGAGAAACTCAGCACAGCACAGGGATGGTGTGATCCCCTTATAATAAGAACCCCCAGGAGGAAGTCAGCACAGCACAGGGATGGTGTGATCCCCTCATAATAAGCAGGCCCAGGAGAAACTCAGCACAGCACAGGGATGGTGTGATCCCCTTATAATAAGAACCCCCAGGAGTAAGTCAGCACAGCACAGGGATGGTGTGATCCCCTCATAATAAGAACCCCCAGGAGGAAGTCAGCACAGCACAGGGATGGTGTAATCCCCTCATAATAAGCAGGCCCAGGAGAAACTCAGCACAGCACAGGGATGGTGTGATCCCCTTATAATAAGAACCCCCAGGAGTAAGTCAGCACAGCACAGGGATGGTGTGATCCCCTCATAATAAGCAGGCCCAGGAGAAACTCAGCACAGCACAGGGATGGTGTGACCCCCTCATAATAAGAACCCCCAGGAGGAAGTCAGCACAGCACAGGGATGGTGTGATCCCCTCATAAGCAGCCCCAGTAGAAATATGACACCGCTCAACCTCTTCAAAGAGGAGGGTAGGGGCATATATACACTTTTGTGGACCAAGCAGGTTGTGTGTTAGTGATTAGCAGACTGTACATCAGTCCCTATACCAATGAAGGACTGTTGCAGTATAGGGCAGCGGTCAGCAGTGGTGCACCTCAACCCTATCTATTGTGGACCGATAGCGGTCCTTACAGAACAGCAGACTGTACCGCACTCAACCCTATGTACTGTAGCACCCTAGACCAAGTTACCAGTCCTTATAGGAACTTTTGTGGACCAAGCAGGTTGTGTGTTAGTGATTAGCAGACTGTACGTCAGTCCCTATACCAATGAAGGACTGCTGCAGTATAGGGCAGCAGTCAGCAGTAGTGCACCTCAACCCTATGTATTGTGGACCGATAGCGGTCCTTACAGAACAGCAGACTGTACCGCACTCAACCCTATGTACTGTAGCACCCTAGACCAAGTTACCAGTCCTTATAGGAACTTTTGTGCACCAAGCAGGTTGTGTGTTAGTGATTAGCAGACTGTACGTCAGTCCCTATACCAATGAAGGACTGCTGCAGTATAGGGCAGCAGTCAGCAATGGTGCACCTCAACCCTATCTATTGTGGACCGATAGCGGTCCTTACAGAACAGCAGACTGTACCACACTCAACCCTATGTACTGTAGCACCCTAGACCAAGTTACCAGTCCTTATAAGAACTTTTGTGGACCAAGCAGGTTGTGTGTTAGTGATTAGCAGACTGTACGTCAGTCCCTATACTGCTGAAGGACTGCTGCAGTATAGGGCAGCGGTCAGCAGTGGTGCACCTCAACCCTATCTATTGTGGACCGATAGCGGTCCTTACAGAACAGCAGACTGTACCGCACTCAACCCTATGTACTGTAGCACCCTAGACCAAGTTACCAGTCCTTATAGGAACTTTTGTGGACCAAGCAGGTTGTGTGTTAGTGATTAGCAGACTGTACTTCAGTCCCTATACCAATGAAGGACTGCTGCAGTATAGGGCAGCGGTCAGCAGTGGTGCACCTCAACCCTATGTATTGTGGACCGATAGCGGTCCTTACAGAACAGCAGACTGTACCGCACTTAACCCTATGTACTGTAGCACCCTACACAGACCAAGTTACCAGTCCTGATAAAGAGCTTTGTGGAACAAGTGAGTTGTGAATGATTAGCAGACTGCAGCAGAAGGGCAGCAGTCAAGTATAATATTCTTTCTATATTTGGAAGAAAGAATATTATACGTGTACAAGCCTATTACCATACCACTGATACCAGTCCTGAAAAGAACCTTTGTGGAACTAATAGTAACAGCAAGTCTTTAAACTGACCCTCACTGCCTGACACACTGCTTCCTTCCTGTCCCTATACAAAGTGGCAAAAAAGAGGAGCCTGGAACAATTACTGGTTACTGGAATAGCTCTTTTGTGGACCTGATAGTAACAGCTAATGATGATGATGATGATGATGACGACTAATCTGGCTGTCCCTGCAGCACACACCGTCCTTTCCCTTTCTCTAAACTGACAAAAGACACTCAGGCTGCTGCAAGAATCAGTAGCACAGCAAACCTATATACACCTAACACCTATACCAGTCCTGAAAAGAACTTTTGTGTACCAAATAGCTAGCGTTTTATCTGTCCCTGCTCCACACAGCAACCTTTCCCTATAGTGACAGAAGAAACAATGTAAAATGGCCACCGGATCGGGTGTATTTATAGGTTAGGGGGAATGTCCAAGTGTCCATGTGCTGTCATGTCTCAATTGGCTGTCCTGTACCCCATGATAGACGTGTCATCATAGGTCAAAGTTCTTTTACACATTAAACACGTAAGTCCGCCGGGGCGAACGACGGCAAAAGGCGAGCGATTGAGCGGACCGCGAACGACCGAAATTCGCAACGAAACGACCGCCAGGCGAACCGTTCGGCCATCACTAAAACTGAGGGTAAAGGTGATGGACTGACCAAGCATGTCTCCAGACCTAAACCCTATTGACCATCTGTGGGGCACCCTCAAATGGAAGGTGGAGGAGTGCAAGGTCTCTAATGCCGCTTACATACGATCGGACTTTCCGGCGGACCAGAGTCCGTCGGACAATTCGATCGTGTGTGGGCTCTAGTGGACTTTTTCATCCCAAAAGTCTGGCGGACCTAGAAATAAAACTGGCTTCAAATCTTTCCTACGGACTCGAGTTCGAAAAATCCGGTCATCTGTATGCTACTCCGATGGACTAAAACCGAAGCTAGAGCAGCTATCGGCTACTGGCTATGAACTTCCTTATTCTACGTCATCACGTTCGAATCCGTCTGACTTTTGGAGTGATCATGTGTGGCCAAGTCCTTTTCGTTTTGAAAGTCCGGCGGACCTCATCTGCAAAGTCCGTCAGATTGTCCGCCGGACCAAGTCTGTCGAAAAGTCTGGCCATGTGTCATCATGGGGGAGGGGAAGAGGACTCCAGTGGTGACCTGTGAAGCTCTGGTGACCTCCATGCCCAAGAGGGTGAAGGCAGTGCTGGAAAATAATGGTGGCCACACAAAATATTGACACTTTGGGAAAAAATTTGGATATTTTCACTTAGGGGGGTGTACTGACTTTTTTGTTGCTAGTGGTTTAGACATTAATGGCTGTGTGTTGAGTTATTTTGAGGGGGCAGGAAATTTACACTGTTATACAAGCTGTACACTCACTACTTTACATTGTAGACAAGTGTCATTTCTTCAGTGTTGTCACATGAAAAGATAGAAGAAAAGATTTACACAAATGTGACTGAGGGGTGTACTTATTTTTGTGAGATACTGTATATATAAATATATCTGTAGCACTGACCCCCGAAGGAGCGGCTGATTTAATTGGGCTTCCCGTTACCTTCTTCACCTCGTGCTTGTCTAGGGGGTTTCCTGAGGTAGATGGCCCAAGAACTGCAGAGACACCAGATCCACTCGAAGGGATTTTTATTTGCAAGAGAAGTAATTAACGAACAAAGTCTCTCAACGTAGGGTTAGAGGGTTTAGGTGAGAAAAAGTCCAGGTACCCTTAGTGCTGAGTCAGTTTGGAAAAACACATCTCTCATAATAGGAAATCCAGAGAATAGCCACTCACAGCTGGATCCTCACCTTCATTGGATAGTCCTTCTCTCACCAGGCCTAGCAGCCAACAAGGTTTTTATATCAGATACAAGTCTCTGCCACAGACTTGGTGTAGAACACTTTGGTAAAACTGAAAAGTTTGTAGACAACTTGTAGAACCCTCGTATGGTACCAGTATCTTGCAGCCGGTCCGGCGATACCACACGAGATTGGATTTACTTGGGGTCTTCCAACTTGTCCAGGCTTTTGTTGAGAAGCCAACCTTTGTGTGGCCTTCTCCCGAAGAGTCCTCCCCTAGAAATCTTCGCAGTTGCTGGGCCTCTCCACTAACCGAGACGGCACCGGACCCCCCTCCGAATCCTTCCTTCAGCTTCCTTACCTCGGGCTAGCCAGCCCCGAGGTTTGAAGTCGGGTGGATCCGCACCCCAGGCCGTGACAGCCCTGGGGGCTGGTCAGGAGGACCAGGACCAGTCAGAAAACACTTCTGGACCGGATCCCCCGAAACTTGACATCAGCACCTTAAGTATCCTCTCCCAGAAGGCACAGCAAGAGTGACACTCCCACTGGGCTGGTTCCGAGAGAGAGTAACCTTAACCACTTAAGGACTGCCTCATGCCGATATACGTCGGCAGAATGGCACGGCTAGGCACATTCACGTAGCGGTACGTGATTCTTTAAGTGCCCAGCTGTGGGTCGGGAGCGCGCCGCCGGCAGCACGCTCCCAACCCGGTCCTGTGCTCCGTGACTGTTGCCGCGGGACCAGCGGACCCGATCGACGCTGGTGTCCCGCGATCGGGTCACAGAGTTGAAGAACGAGGAGAGGTCTGTGTAAACAAACCTCTCCTCGTGCTTCCCTGTGTGGCCGTCACCGATCGTCTCTTCCCTTTGATAGGGAAGGATGATCAGTGACGTCACATGCCAGGCCACGCCCCCCTACAATAAAAAAAAAGACACATAACGTCATACATAACCCCTCCCCGCCCCCTAGTGGTTAACTCCTTCACTGCCAGTGTCATTTACACAGGAATCAGTGCATTTAAATAGCACTGATTTCTGTATAAATGACAATGGTCCCAAAAAGGTGTAAAAAATGTCTGATGTGTCCGCCATAATGTCGCAGTCACAATAAAAATCGCTGATCGCCGCCATTACTAGTAAAAAAAAAAAATATTAACAAAAATGCTATAAAACTATCCCCTATTTTGTAAACGCTATAACATTTGCGCAAACCAATCAATAATCGCTAATTGCGTTTTTTTGTTTTTTTTTACCAAAAATATATAGAAGAATACGTATCGGCCTAAACTGAGGGAAAATAAATGTTTTTTTATATATTTTTGGGGATATTTATTATAGCAAAAAGTAAAAAATATTGAATTTTTTTCAAAATTGCCGCTCTATTTTTGTTTATAGCGCAAAAAAAAAAAAAACGCAGAGGTGATCAAAAGCTCTATTTGTGGGGGAAAAAAAGGACGCCAATTTTGTTTGGGAGCCACGTCGCACGACCGCGCAATTGTCAGTTAAAGCGACGCAGAATCGCAAAAAAGGGGCCTGGTCCTTTGGCTGCAAATTGGTCCGGGGCTTAAAGCGGGAGTCCGCCGGGACTCCGCGTTTTTTTTTTTTTTTAAAGCCAGCAGCTACAAATACTGCAGCTGCTGACTTTTAAAATAGTGACACTTACCTGTCCAGCGCGCCTGCGATGTCGGCACCCGAAGCCGATCTGTAGATCGTTTCTCGGGTGCTGCCGCCGCCATCTTGGGTATGGGAATCAGGAAATGGAGCCTTTCGGCTTCATTTCCCGGTTCCCTACTGCGCATGCGCGAGCCGCGCTGCGCAATAAGGACGGTCCCCGCTGCCTCTGGGATCTGTGTGTTTTCCCAGCAGGCAGCGGAGCACTTGCGGAAAGGGGCGGGCACTTGCGGAAAGGGGCGTAATCTACGCCCCTTTCCGCAGAGAGCTATCCCGGAAGTGGGTGCATTTACCTGGATTATCCAGGTAACTGCACCCCCCTCCCCCCTGAAAGGTGCCAATTGTGGCGCCGGAGGGGGGGGAGGATTCCGATGAGCGGAAGGTCCATTTTAGGGTGGACCTCCGCTTTAAGTGGTTAATGCACCCAACTAGACGTGCGTTCTGCACCCTGCCATGGTGACAGCGCCACCTATGGTCAGGCAGAACACCAGGCAGTCCAGCTAGACTGGTGCTGAGGTCGAAATTTTTTAGAACAATTGAACCCAAAACCAAACTGCGGTTCAAGGGTAAGGTTAAATGACAAAACACATAGCGCGTGCTCTTCAGGAGCCGGCGCTACATATATATATATATATATATATATATATATATATATATATATAGTGATGGACGAACTTCCGACGGGACGTTTCGCGAACGCGAAACGCGAACGGACACAAACGTTCGCGAAAACGACCGTTCGCCGCGGGCTCCATTGACTTCAATGGGAGGCGAATTTCGCAAACCTTTAGGTCGAATTTGCGGCCACGGGGTAATTATTAGGGGGTAGCACGTAGTCCCACCACCTGGACAATAGCATAATACATGTATGAGGTGAATTTGGGATCGATAACTACAAGCATTTTTTTTTTATTTGGGAAATTGTTCTGACAATTCAGGACTATGGAGCTAATGAAGGCAATGGAGGAGAGGGAAGGTCAGGGACCAGGGTAGGCAAACAAGAGGGTGCAGGAGATACAGAGCACTGACAGCAGCACCGTAATACAGAGCACTGACATCAGCACCGTGACATACAGCGCTGACAGCAGCTCCGTGACATACAGCGCTGACAGCAGCTCCGTGACATACAGCGCTGACAGCAGCTCCGTGACATACAGCGCTGACAGCAGCTCCGTGACATACAGCGCTGACAGCAGCTCCGTGACATACAGCGCTGACAGCAGCACCGTGACATACAGCGCTGACAGCAGCTCCGTGACATACAGCGCTGACAGCAGCTCCGTGACATACAGCGCTGACAGCAGCTCCGTGACATACAGCACTGACAGCAGCTCCGTGACATACAGCGCTGACAGCAGCTCCGTGACATACAGCGCTGACAGCAGCTCCGTGACATACAGCGCTGACAGCAGCTCCGTGACATACAGCGCTGACAGCAGCTCCGTGACATACAGCGCTGACAGCAGCTCCGTGACATACAGCGCTGACAGCAGCTCCGTGACATACAGCGCTGACAGCAGCTCCGTGACATACAGCGCTGACAGCAGCTCCGTGACATACAGCGCTGACAGCAGCTCCGTGACATACAGCGCTGACAGCAGCTCCGTGACATACAGCGCTGACAGCAGCACCGTAAGCAGCCCCAGGAGGAAGTCAGCACAGCACAGGGATGGTGTGATCCCCTCATAATAAGAACCCCCAGGAGGAAGTCAGCACAGCACAGGGATGGTGGGAGCCCCTCATAATAAGAACACCCAGGAGGAAGTCAGCACAGCACAGGGATGGTGGGAACCCCTCATAATAAGCAGCCCCAGTAGAAATATGACACCGCTCAACCTCTTCAAAGAGGAGGGTAGGGGCATATAGTACGGTGTGCTTTTTTGGGTCAGGGAAGTGAGCCAAATGAATTAAGAAGGTCTGTGTGCTTGATTCCAAAAATTGTTTATAGACATATACATGGTCTACTGATCACATGTGTTGAATTCCTCCGAGATCCATGCCTCATTCATTTTTAGAAATGTGAGGTAGTTAACACTGTGGTGAGCTAGGCGAGTACGCTTATCGGTCACAATCCCCCCTGCTGCGCTGAACGTCCTTTCGGACAGGACACTGGATGAGGGGCAAGCCAACAGTTCGATTGCAAATTGGGCAAGCTCTGGCCAGAGGTCAAGCCTGCCCACCCAGTAGTCTAGGGGTTCATCACTCCTCAGAGCGTCCACATCGGCCGTTAACCCAATGTAGTCGGACACCTGACGGTCTAGGCGTTCCCTGATGCTGGATCCGGATGACACCTGTCGATGGGTCGGCTGAAAGAATGACCTCATATCCGAAGTCACCAACACATCTTCAAACCGGCCTCTTCTTGCAGGCGCTGTTGGATTGGTACCCGCAAATCCTTCTCTGGGAGTGGGAATTGCTCCTCTGCCAGCGCACGCAAAAGCAGAATGCAGCATTTCTCGAAGCAAGGCCTGGAAGTGCTGCATTCTGACAGCCCTCTGCGACGGCGGTAACATTTCCGCCATTTTGTGTTTGTACCGGGGGTCTAAGTACGTTGCCACCCAGTACTGGTCCTTGACCCTCATGCTTTTTATACGGGGGTCCCTATTAAAACACTGGAGCATGAAGGCCCCCATTTGCACTAAAGTGGAAGCGGTGTGGTGGCCTGGCTCCTGCTCATCATCCAGGATAATGTCGTCCTCTTCATTCTCCTCTCCCCATCCTCGCACAACAGGGATCCCAGAAAGGTTTAAAGCATGCTCTTCTTGCTCCTGCTCATCCGCCCCGGCACCATCCTCCTCTGACTCCTCATCAGACTCCTGTTGTTGACTTGTCTCAGATAGAGTAGCCCCCCCTGGGAATTCATCCAGCATTGCGACTTCCTCATCTTCCCGCTCCTGCTCCTCCACAGCCTGATCAATGACACGACGCAATGCACGCTCCAGAAAGAAGGCATAAGGTACCATGTCACTGATGGCGCCATGGCTGCGACTGACCAGTTTGGTGATCTCCTCAAATGGCCGCAGAAGTCTGCATGTGTCGCGCATGAGCAGCCACTGGCGCGGTGAAAAAAAACCCAGCTCCCCAGAACCGTTTCTTTCGCAGAGTTCATACAGGTAGACGTTAACTGCACGTTTCTGCTGGAGCAGCCTATCAAGCATATAGAAGGTTGAGTTCCATCGCGTCGGGCAATCGCAAATAAGACGTCTGACCGGCAGATGGTGTCGCCGCTGAATGTCAGCAAGGCGAGCCATGGCCGTGTAAGATCTTCTGAAATGGGCCGAGATTTTCCTTGCCTGCCGCAAGATGTCCTGGACCCCAGGGTATTTGACAAGGAATCGCTGCACGACCAAGTTTAAGACGTGTGCCATGCACGGCACGTGCGTGATTTTGCCCTGTTTCAATGCGCTAAGCAGATTGGCACCGTTGTCACACACCACTTTACCAACTGTCAAATTGAGCGGTGTTAGCCACTCATCTGCCTGTGAACGCAAAGCTGAAAGGAGTGCCGGGCCAGTGTGGCTCTTTGCTTCCAGGCACAACAGACGCAGCACGGCATGGCAACGTCTCACCTGGCATGTGGAATAGGTTCTGGGGAGCTTGGGCGGTGCAGTGGAAGAGACGCTAGCAGCGGAAAAGGAGGAGGCAGCTGAGGAGGAGAGGGAGGAGGATGGAGTAGGAGGAGGAGAAGAAGAGTCAGGCCTGCATGCAATCCGTGGCGGTAAAACCAAATCTACACGGGTGCCACGGGTTACATGCTTGACGGCCGTCAGAAGGTTCACCCAGTGGGCAGTAAAACTGATATACCTTCCCTGCCCGTGTTTGCTAGACCACGTGTCTGTGGTCAGATGTATCTTGGCACCGACACTGTGTGCCAGAGATACATTCACTTGCCGCTGAACATGGCCATATAGCTCTGGGATGCCCTTCTCTGAGAAATACTTCCTTCCTGGGACCTTCCATTGTGGTGTTCCAATGGCCACAAATTTGCGAAAGGCCTCCGAGTCCACCAGTTTATATGGCAGTAGTTGGCGGGCTATGAGTTCTGACAAGCCAGCCGCCAACCGTTGGGCAAGAGGGTTATCCGGCGTCATCATTTTTTTACGCTCAAACATTAGGCCCACGGAAGCCTGCCTTTTTGCAGAAAAATGTGAGCTTGGCGTGATGGAAGGTGGAGTGGAGGACAATTGTGAGGAGAGAGGAGAAGGAGAAGTAGAAGACGAGGCTGGACGGTGAGAGCCTGCAGTGTGGCTTTGTGTGTTCCGTTGCTCCCACTGGGCTCGGTGATGGCTGCTCATGTGCCTTCTTAAGGCGGTCGTCCCTAGGTGAGTATTGGGCTTACCGCGACTAACGCGTTGACTGCAAAGATTGCAGATGGCAACGCTATTGTCAGCAGCGGACACGTTAAAAAAAGCCCACACTGCGGAGCCATGTGCCGGTGTCCTGGGAGCGCCAGATGTGACCGTACATGGTCGATGACTCGCTCCTGATACATTTGCAGTCTGCTTTGTCCCTGCTGTGCAATGTAAGTCATTGCTGCTTCTCCTCCCTATCTGCTGGTCCATATCTCCCTCTGAACTCCCCTCCTCTTCCTCTCTTGTGGGCACCCACGTGACATCACTAGACACGTCATCATCAACGTCACCTTCCCCACCGCTATAAGTAGAGTAGGCAGCAACACCGGGGACCAACCTCCTCCTTGGGCTGATCTGGGTACTGGCGTCAGACTGCTGAGTAGCGCTTGTTGCTACCTCCTCTTCCTGATCCAATACCAAGAGTGGCTGCGCATCAGAAATGTCCTCTTGATATGGATCGGAAAATAATTCCAGTGACTCAAGCGGAAGGTATGTGGTGGTGGTGGTGGTGGTCGTGTTGTTGGTGGTAGTGTCTTTGGGGGTGCACATAGCAGAGAGTGAAGAAGAGGGTGCAGATCGAGAGGATGAGGAGGGTGCAGAAGAGTAAGGCTGAGCGAGCCACTCAACCAAGTCTGGTGCATCCTTTAAAGTAATTGAACGCACCTTCTGCAACTTCCCACTTTGGCTCAAGCCTGTTGCTCCTGCCCTACCCCTACCACCCCTGCGGAAGGGCCTGCCTCTTCCTCTGCATGTCATTTTTTAAATGACCCTGTGACAAAACTCTTAGTCCCTATACCGCTGAAGGACTGCTGCAGTATAGGTGAGCGGTCAG
This sequence comes from Lithobates pipiens, assembly GCF_037356315.1. Lineage (NCBI taxonomy): Eukaryota > Metazoa > Chordata > Amphibia > Anura > Ranidae > Lithobates > Lithobates pipiens. The sequence goes on along the minus strand of NW_027507758.1, from coordinate 5,717,662 downwards.
CAGTGGTGCACGTCAACCCTATCTATTGTGGACCTATAGCGGTCCTTACAGAACAGCAGACTGTACCGCACTCAAGCCTATGTACCGTAGCACCCTATACCAAGTTACCAGTCCTTATAAGAACTTTTGTGGACCAAGCAGGTTGTGTATTAGTGTTTAGCAGACTGTACGTCAGTCCCTATACCGCTGAAGGACTGCTGCAGTATAGGGCAGCGGTCAGCAGTGGTGCACGTCAACCCTATCTATTGTGGACCGATAGCGGTCCTTACAGAACAGCAGACTGTACCGCACTCAAGCCTATGTACCGTAGCACCCTATACCAAGTTACCAGTCCTTATAAGAACTTTTGTGGACCAAGCAGGTTGTGTATTAGTGTTTAGCAGACTGTACGTCAGTCCCTATACCGCTGAAGGACTGCTGCAGTATAGGGCAGCGGTCAGCAGTGGTGCACGTCAACCCTATCTATTGTGGACCGATAGCGGTCCTTACAGAACAGCAGACTGTACCGCACTCAAGCCTATGTACCGTAGCACCCTATACCAAGTTACCAGTCCTTATAAGAACTTTTGTGGACCAAGCAGGTTGTGTATTAGTGTTTAGCAGACTGTACGTCAGTCCCTATACCGCTGAAGGACTGCTGCAGTATAGGGCAGCGGTCAGCAGTGGTGCACGTCAACCCTATGTATTGTGGACCGATAGCGGTCCTTACAGAACAGCAGACTGTAACGCACTCAGGCCTATGTACCGTAGCACCCTATACCAAGTTACCAGTCCTTATAAGAACTTTTGTGGACCAAGCAGGTTGTGTGTTAGTGATTAGCAGACTGTACGTCAGTCCCTATACCAATGAAGGACTGCTGCAGTATAGGGCAGCGGTCAGCAGTAGTGCACGGCAACCCTATGTATTGTGGACCGATAGCGGTCCTTACAGAACAGCAGACTGTAACGCACTCAGGCCTATGTACCGTAGCACCCTATACCAAGTTACCAGTCCTTATAAAAACTTTTGTGGACCAAGCAGGTTGTGTGTTAGTGTTTAGCAGACTGTGCGTCAGTCCCTATACCGCTGAAGGACTGCTGCAGTATAGGGCAGCGGTCAGCAGTGGTGCACGTCAACCCTATCTATTGTGGACCGATAGCGGTCCTTACAGAACAGCAGACTGTACCGCACTCAAGCCTATGTACCGTAGCACCCTATACCAAGTTACCAGTCCTTATAAGAACTTTTGTGGACCAAGCAGGTTGTGTATTAGTGTTTAGCAGACTGTACGTCAGTCCCTATACCGCTGAAGGACTGCTGCAGTATAGGGCAGCGGTCAGCAGTGGTGCACGTCAACCCTATGTATTGTGGACCGATAGCGGTCCTTACAGAACAGCAGACTGTAACGCACTCAGGCCTATGTACCGTAGCACCCTATACCAAGTTACCAGTCCTTATAAGAACTTTTGTGGACCAAGCAGGTTGTGTGTTAGTGATTAGCAGACTGTACGTCAGTCCCTATACCAATGAAGGACTGCTGCAGTATAGGGCAGCGGTCAGCAGTAGTGCACGGCAACCCTATGTATTGTGGACCGATAGCGGTCCTTACAGAACAGCAGACTGTACTGCACTCAGGCCTATGTACCGTAGCACCCTATACCAAGTTACCAGTCCTTATAAAAACTTTTGTGGACCAAGCAGGTTGTGTGTTAGTGTTTAGCAGACTGTGCGTCAGTCCCTATACCGCTGAAGGACTGCTGCAGTATAGGGCAGCGGTCAGCAGTAGTGCACGGCAACCCTATGTATTGTGGACCGATAGCGGTCCTTACAGAACAGCAGACTGTAACGCACTCAGGCCTATGTACCGTAGCACCCTATACCAAGTTACCAGTCCTTATAAGAACTTTTGTGGACCAAGCAGGTTGTGTGTTAGTGATTAGCAGACTGTACGTCAGTCCCTATACCAATGAAGGACTGCTGCAGTATAGGGCAGCGGTCAGCAGTAGTGCACGGCAACCCTATGTATTGTGGACCGATAGCGGTCCTTACAGAACAGCAGACTGTACCGCACCCAAGCCTATGTACCGTAGCACCCTAGACAGACCAAGTTACCAGTCCTGATAAAGAGCTTTGTGGAACAAGTGAGTTGTGAATGATTAGCAGACTGCAGCAGAAGGGCAGCAGTCAAGTATAATATTCTTTCTATATTTGGAAGAAAGAATATTATACGTGTACAAGCCTATTACCGTACCACTGATACCAGTCCTGAAAAGAACCTTTGTGGAACTAATAGTAACAGCAAGTCTTTAAAATTATCCTCACTGCCTGACACACTGCTTCCTGCCTGTCCCTATACAAATTGGCAAAAAAGAGTAGGCTGGAACGATTAGCTGGAACAGCTCTTTTGTGGACCTGATAGTAACAGCTAATGATGATGATGATGATGATGATGAAGAAAGACTAATCTGGCTGAGCTGTCCCTAAAATAGCAGCATACAGCGCTCTGTCCCTTTATCTAAACTGACAAAAGAAACTCAGGCTGCTGACCTAACACCTATACCAGTCCTGAAAAGAACTTTTGTGTACCAAATAGCTAGCGTTTTCTCTGTCCCTACTCCACACAGGATCCTTTCCCTACAGTGACAGAAGAAAGAATGTAAAATGGCCACCGGATCGGGTGTATTTATAGGTTAGGGGGAATGTCCAAGTGTCCATGAGCTGTCATGTCTCAATTGGTTGTCCTGTAACACATGATAAACGTGTCACGAAAGGTTAAAGTTCTTGTATACATTAAACACGTAAGTCCGCCGGGGCGAACGACGGAAAAAGGCGTTCGAACCCGCGGACGGCGAAAGTCGGAAATTCGCCGCGAAACGACCGCCGGGCGAACCGTTCGGCCATCACTATATATATATATATATATATATATATATATATATATATATATATATATATATATATATATATATAATGACACCTACAATACACTACATGGGGACTATAAGAAAAGGAGGAGGAAGTCTCTCGGATACATTTCTTTACACACATTACATTGTAGCAGTTTTGTCTCCTCTGTACTGTTATATATGTTACATGCTGGAATCCTCCATTCATGTGTATCGGTCCGGATACAATGACAGGAGAACGTGACTAATATGTGAGCGATCGCAGGAATGATTCACAATGATCACACCTACACCGGAATGTATTCATTTACACCAATCTGTCAACGATGTGATAGGAATCTTCCAGGAGGGAGAACATTGTACTCCTTCTACACCACATGGACCCGATTCTCCTCTATGGAATTGTATTGAGTGAATAAACTAGCACCTGATAATTATATATTACACAGGATTTATACAGTGCCAACGGTTTGCTCAGTGCTTTACAAAATGCAGGAAAACAGTGCAGTCCCAATACCATTCACTGAGAGGGTGAGGAGGGCCTTGCTCGTCAGAGCTTGCAATCTAAAAGGAAGGGGTAAATGATGCAAAAGGTAATAACTGTATGTGGGTGGGCGGGGGGGGGGGGGGGGGTCAATGGATAAAGTAAAAGTAAAGTTTATTAATTTCCCTTAGAAATCCCTGCCCTTCTCCCCATTCTTCCCAGTATCCATTGCTCGGGCATAAGCGGCCAATCGCCAGACCCAAACACTGTCATGTGGGGAAAAAGGAAAATGAACCAACGACGTTCTGTTTCAAGTGCTGGTTTATGCTTTGACAAACCTCGTTAGACCCAATCTGTTCAGACAGTCTGGTCGCCGGCTGACTCGGCATCATCCACAGGCAGCTTTACTCTTTAATAAGACACAGAAGTTGAAGCCGACGCAACTGACCTTCAGATAAGTGCAGAACACAGGATGCTTTTGCAGCCTTTTCGAAGTGCAAGAAGACATTGACTTTCTAGACTTTGTTTCTGGGGAGGACTAACACTTTACTAAGGGAGCAGGGAGGAAACCGTGAGAGTCTAACTAAAGCTGTCCCAGGCAGCAGGGTGCAGCACACAGGGCAAGGGCAGGATAACAGCTGGCAGTGTCTGGCAGCAAGCAAAACACTAGAGCAAGAGGCTCTAGTGGGGGGGGGGGGGGGGGTTTAACCACTTCAATACCGGGGGGCACATATACACCTTCCTGCCCAGACCAATTTTCAGCTTTCAGTGCTGTTGCGCTTTGAATGAGAATTGCGCGGTCATGATACGCTGTACCCAAACTAAATTTGTTATCATTTTGTTCCCACAAATAGAATTTTTTTTGGTGGTATTTGATCACCTCTGCGGTTTTTAATTTTCTGCTAAAAAAAAAGACCTAAAAATTTGAATAAAAAAAAAGTTTTCTTTTGTTTCGTTTATAAAATTTTGTAAATAAGTACGTTTTCTCCTTCACTGATGGGCAGACGGGCACTGATAGGCAGCACTGATGGGCACCGGTAGGTGGAACTGATGGGTGGCACTGAATGTTTTTTTGTTTCTGTTACAAAACTTTGTAAATAAGTATTTTTTCTCCTTTGCTGATGGGCACTGATTGAGCTGCACAGACGGGCCAGATAAGGCGGCACTGATGGCCACAGACGAGGTGGCACTGATGCGCACTGATGATGGGCACTGATATGCAGCACTGATGGGCAGCACTAAAAGGCGGCACGGGTGGGCACTGATAGGCGACACAGATGGGCACTGATAGGTGGCACGGATGGGCATGGATGGGCACTGATAGATGGGACTAATAAATGTTACTGATGGATGCCAATCAGTGCCAAACAATAATGCCTGCCAATCAGTGATGCCAATTGTGGGCACTGATTGGCATCCATTGTGGGCACTGATTGACATCTCTGGTGGTCTAGGGTGGCATACCTGGTGGTGAATAGTGGTGGCATATATGGTGGTCCTAGTGGCATCCCTGGTGGTCCAGTATGGGCATCCTCAGGGGGGGGGCTGCACTGATAATCAATTAGCACAGACCACCCTGTCAGAGGAGCAGCCCATCGGCTCTCCTCTACTCACGTCTGACAGATGCGAGTGAGGAAAAGCCAATCACCGGTGTTTACACTGTGATTAACCGTGATTGGACACGGCTGATCACATGGTAAAGAGTCTCTGTCTCTTAGATGAGTGTTGCAGGGTGTCAGTCTGACCATCGATCGGCGTTATTGTGCACCCCCGGGAGCACGCACCGGCTTGATACCCTGCCGGGTGTCATATGACGTACGGACAGGATATTGGAACCACTTTGCCGCCGTCATTTTGCGGCAAGCGGTTAAATACCCTCCCAGCAGCCATCATCAGGTGGAAGCTGATTACTGGGTTCTGCTGGCTGCTGGGAGACACCAGAACTACAACTTTCTGCTCTGGGAAGCAAAGTGACACCAGTACATGATCCAGGTCCGGACAGCGCCGCCCTCTGCATCATCAAAGAACCAACTACCACCAGGAGAAGATCAAAGAGGAAAGGGACTGCATGTATCACATGCCTGGAGACATCTGAAAAAAAAAAAACAAGATATAAACTAAAAATAAAGGAAGACATATGTCCAGGGGGACCTATGACCGGTAATTTGGCATGCAAGGGCTAAGCCTATAGTTCGGCTATAAATGATCTCTGTATTCCTGAGCCTGTTAATGTAGTCCCTGGAGACCCCATTGATGCTTCTGTAGATCCATCTTTTCTATAACTGCCTGTCTTTTGCCAGTTATTCCTGGAAAGTTGTGCCATGAGTGCCGGAGATTTAGCTGCACAAATAACGGTGATTATCAATAGCGGGTTGATTATTGCAGCCTCCGGCTTAGTGAATTATGAAAGCTGGAACTGGCAATCTTCGCCCAAATCCAATCACCGGGGGGGAGTGATTGGATGGGATTTATAAGCCGTCTTCTGTTATCTGACAATAGTTTTGCTTATTACAATGGATATTGATCTTTTCCTGCAGAACCATTTTCATCTGCAGAAAATTGCCGCTTCCAGATCAATCAGGAATATCTAATAATGACCGTTGGCTTTTTATCTTAGATGGCAGTCACGTCTATAATCAGAGACTTACCTGCCAAGTCCATGCTCATAGGTCTATTTTTCCCTGATATTCACTGGTAGAGTACATCTGAAAAGTAGGAAGCAGAGCCTGCATATGAAATGTACTAAAATCCCTGCCCCCCCCCCCCCCCCCCCCCCACCAGTTTTTCCATGCTTAAGATATAGTAATACAATTTGTTACTTCAAATTGATGCAACTTTAACCTTTTTTTCTACCGGGATCATTTTTATGACGTTAAAAAATCATTTTAGGCCTGAAGAGATTAGGTAAACCCAGGCATGTACTGGCCATTGGGACTACTGGGAGTTTCCCGGTGGGCCGATGGCTCAGTGGGCCACTCTGATGTAAGGGGGTGCTGACGGGACACTCTGATGTAAGGGGGCGCTGATGGGACACTCTGATGTAAGGGGACTGGTAATGGGGCACTCTGATGTAAGGGGGCTGGTAATGGGACACTCTGATGTAAGGGAGTGCTGATGGGACACACTGATGTAAGGGGGTGCTGATGGGACACACTGATGTAAGGGGATGCTGATGGGACACTCTGATGTAAGGGGGTGCTGATGGGACACTCTGATGTAAGGGGGTGCTGATGGGACACTCTGATGTAAGGGGGCTGGTAATGGGGCACTCTGATGTAAGGGGGCTGGTGAAGGGACACTCTGATGTAAGGGGGCTGGTAATGGGGCACTCTGATGTAAGGGGGCTGGTAATGGGGCACTCTGATGTAAGGGGGCTGGTGATGGGACACTCTGATGTAAGGGGGCTGGTGATGGGACACTCTGATGTAAGGGGGCTGGTGAAGGGACACTCTGATGTAAGGGGGTGCTGATGGGACACTCTGATGTAAGGGGGTGCTGATGGGACACTCTGATGTAAGGGGGTGCTGATGGGACACTCTGATGTAAGGGGGTACTGATGGGACACTCTGATGTAAGGGGGTGCTGATGGGACACTCTGATGTAAGGGGGTGCTGATGGGACACTCTGATGTAAGGGGGCTGGTAATGGGGCACTCTGATGTAAGGGGGCTGGTAATGGGGCACTCTGATGTAAGGGGGCTGGTGATGGGACACTCTGATGTAAGGGGGCTGGTGATGGGACACTCTGATGTAAGGGGGCTGGTGATGGGACACTCTGATGTAAGGGGGTACTGATGGGACACTCAAAATGTAAGTGGGCCGTTCTGGATGAAGTCCAGGGCCAAATTTCTGTCCCAGTCCAGCCCTGGGTAAACCCCCCTCCAAACATTTTATGTTTTCTGAAAGCACACACTCCAGAGTGGGGGTTCCCCTGGACCACAGACTGGCACCGTTCCGTGGCATGTTTGCAGCCGAGCCACGAAAGGCTGCAATGTCAGAGGTGCAGCGAGTGTTCAGAGCGATAACATAATCTCTCACCGTCCTCCCAGCATCACTGCTGTCCCGCCCTCACTCTAAGATAGGACTGAATCCAGCAACTGCACATCTGCCGGTTTCCTCCACTCGGAAAGCCGTAGTGTCGGGGAGCGGCTACAAGAAGAGGGTGTAATGCCGCGTACGTACAAGTGGAATGTCCGACAGAAAAAATTCAGACGGAAGCTTTTCATCGTATATTCCGATCGTGTGTATGTGACGGACCTAGAAATAGAACATGTTTTAAATCTTTCCGACGGAACCAATTCCTATCGGGAAAACCGGTTGTGTGTACGTGGCATAAGTCTTTGCCCTTGTACACATGATCGCAGATTCCGACAACCAAATCCGACGGATTTTGTCCGAAACTGTTGCATACACACGGTCGGACAAAGTTGTCGGAAAATCCGATCGTTCAGAACGTGATGACTTTATTTCGTTACGATGGGACTACGTTCAGGCTAGTAGCCAATAGCTTTGATGTAGGAATTTGATCTGAGCATGCGTGCCACTTTGTCCGAGGGCTTACACTGCAGGAAAAAAAAAAACCTTAACATTTACCTTTAAATTATTAAAGTGACAAGCTGCATCTGGTATTTTTGTTTGGTGGCAGGATAGTGGAAAGCTGCATCTGGTGGCAGGCCGCAACACTGGGAAGCTGCATCTGGTGGCAGGCCACAACCTGGGAAGCTGCATCTGGTGGCAGGCCACAACCTGGGAAGCTGCATCTGGTGGCAGGCCGCAACCTGGGAAGCCGCATCTGGTGGCAGGCCGCAAACTGGGAAGCTGCATCTGGTGGCAGGCCACAACCTGGGAAGCCGCATCTGGTGGCAGGCCGCAAACTGGGAAGCTGCATCTGGTGGCAGGCCACAACCTGGGAAGCTGCATCTGGTGGCAGGCCGCAACCTGGGAAGCTGCATCTGGTGGCAGGCCGCAACCTGGGAAGCTGCATCTGGTGGCAGGCCGCAACCTGGGAAGCTGCATTTGGTGGCAGGTCGCAACCTGGGAAGCTGCATCTGGTGGCAGGCCGCAACCTGGGAAGCTGCATCTGGTGGCAGGCAACAGTGGCAGGTAACAAGTTGCATCTAGTGGCAGGTGACATGGCAAGTGACAAGATGCATCTGGTGGCAGGTGACATGGAAAGTTACCCGACCAACCATGGGGGGGAAGGTGGTGGCTGCGGGTGCACTGTTTTCCGCCCCCGCCCCCCCCAAAAAAGAAATTTACTACCAGCCGCCACCGATTTGTACGTGAATGTATGTGGGGGTATGAGGCTCAATTTTTTTGGAGGGGTGGGGGCAAACAGTGCACCCGCAGCCACCACTTTCCCCCCCACAGTTGGTCGGGTAACTTTACATTTACTTTTTTCTCCATCACATAAGGGACAAAAGGTTTTTTTTGTAATGCATTTTTTTTTTGTAACAAGCTCTCTTTAATGAGACAAAAAAAAACCTGATGTCTCACCTGTCTTTCAATGCTCCACTAGTTTCTTCCTAAACTTGCAGGGGAAAATAACACCAAGTTTACACGCCGTTTCCAGGTCATAGATCAGCGAACAGACTTTCAATGTTCTCCCTTACCTCTACCCGGGGGGCGCCAGTGTGGGCACCCACCACACCAGTACTAAGTCTACTGTGTCCTAAGTAAGGGCACATGGAACCCGAGAAACATTGCAGAGGTGCATGGGGGGGGGGGGGCTGATGCTTATGAGCTGCCGGATCGCTTCCATCTGACAGTCATGGGATTGTGTGCAAAACCCTCTGCTGTTGTAAGTTAATGTGCTTATCTTAAAAAAAAAAAGCACAAGCAACAATTCTAGCACTACACCTCCTCTGTAACTCTAAACTGGTAACCTGTAAAAAAAATAAAATAAATTAAAGCATTGCCTATGGAGATTTTTAACCACTTCAGCTCCGGACCAATAAACACCTTAAGGACCAGAGGTCTTTTTGCAATTTCGCACTGCGCTGCTTTAACTGGTAATTGCGCGGTCATGCAATATTGCACCCAAACGAAATTTGCGTCCTTTTCTTCCCACAAATAGAGCTTTCTTTTGATGGTATTTGATTGCCTCTGCGATTTTTTTTTTTTTGCGATATAAATGGAAAAAGAGCGAAAATTTTGAAAAAAAAAGATATTTTCTTCTTTTTGTTATAAGAAAAATCGAATAAACTAAATTTTAGTCATACATTGAGGGCAAAATTTATTCAGCCACATGTCTTTAGTAAAAAAAATGTCAATAAGCGTATATTTTTTGGTTTGCGCAAAAGTTATAGCGTCTACAAACTAGAGTACATTTTCTGGAATTTACACAGCTTTTAATTTATGACTGCCGATCTCATTTCTTGAGGTGCTAAAATGGCAGGGCAGTACAAATCCCCCCCAAATGACCCCATTTTGGAAAGTAGACACCCCAAGGAAATTGCTGATGGGTACGTTGAGCCCATTGAATATTTATTTTTTTTGTCCTAAGGGATTGAATAATGACAAAAAAAAAAAAAAAAAAATTTTTTTTACAAAAAGTTGTCACTAAATGATATATTGCTCACACATGCCATGGTTATATGTGAAATGACACCCCAAAATACATTCTGCTGCTTCTCCCGAGTACGGGGATACCACATGTGTGGGACTTTTTGGGAGTCTAGTTGCGCACGGCACCCCGAAAACCAATCACCACCTTCAGGATTTCTAAGGGTGCAAATTTTTGATTTAACTCCTCACTACCTATCACAGTTTCGAAGGCCATAAAATGCCAAAATAGCACAAAACCCCCCCAAATGACCCCATTTTGGAAAGTAGACACCCCAAGCTATTTACTGAGAGGCATGTTGAGTCCATGGAATATTTTATATTTTGCCAAAAGTTGCGGGAATATTACAAACTTTTTTTTTTTTGCACAAAGTTGTCACTAAATGATATATTGCTCACACATGCTATGGGCAGAAGTCAAATTACACCCCAAAATAAATTCTGCTGCTTCTCCCGAGTACGGGGATACCACATGTGGGGGACTTTTTGGGAGCCTAGTTAACTAGCTACCTAGCGACACTAGCGACATTGATGCAGCGTTCAGAAAAATTATCGCTTAGTGACACTGGCAAAAGGGGGTGAAAGGGTTAACTAGCGGAAATCAGGGGGTTAAAACCATTATTGGGTAGTATATCGGGGTACCTAGCGCTATAAAAACCTGGCGGTGAACCTAAAAAAATAACTAGCTACCTAGCGACTGTAGCGACACTAATGCAGCGATCAGAAAAACGATCGCTTAGTGACACTGGCAAAAGGGGGTGAAAGGGTTAACTAGCGGCAATCAGGGGGTTAAAAACATTATTGGGTAGTATATCGGGGTACCTAGCGATATAAAAACCTGGCGGTGAACCTAAAAAAATAACTAGCTACCTAGCGACACATGCAGCGATCAGAAAAATGATCGCTTAGTGACACTGGCAAAAGGGGGTGAAAGGGTTAACTAGCGGCAATCAGGGGGTTAAAAACATTATTGGGTAGTATATCGGGGTACCTAGCGCTATAAAAACCTGGCGGTGAACCTAAAAAAATAACTAGCTACCTAGCGACTGTAGCGACACTAATGCAGCGATCAGAAAAACGATCGCTTAGTGACACTGGCAAAAGGGGGTGAAAGGGTTAACTAGCGGCAATCAGGGGGTTAAAAACATTATTGGGTAGTATATCGGGGTACCTAGCGATATAAAAACCTGGCGGTGAACCTAAAAAAATAACTAGCTACCTAGCGACACTAGCGACACATGCAGCGATCAGAAAAATGATCGCTTAGTGACACTGGCAAAAGGGGGTGAAAGGGTTAACTCTAGGGGCAATCAGGGGGTTAAATCTTTATTGGGGGGTGATAGGGGGCTACCCTGGACCTAACACTAACTGTCCTGACAGTTTTTACTGTCACAACTGACACTGAATGCAGTGATCAGTAAAGAAATGATCAATGCAATCAGTGACACTGTGACTGGGGGGGGAGGGGGGGCGGGGGGGGATCGGGGGGCGATCGGGGGGGGGATCGGGGGGGGTTTGTGTGCCTGTGTGTACCTACATGTCAGTGTAGTGTTCGTGCAGCCTTACTTTTACTCTTCTCCTCGTAGTCCGGTCAAAAAGACCGCCCCGAGGAGAATGACATCACTTCCTCCTTCCTGTGTAAACAATACACAGGGGAGGAAGCTTCTCATTGGCCAGGAGCGATCCAGAGGGGGTGGCCGAAAACCAACGGCCATCCCCTCATCACGGAGCGCTCCTGGACCGAATCGGACCGCCGTAACCATCGGGAGGGGGTCCGATCGGACCCCCCACCCGCTGGAAGGCAATCACGTAGATGTACGTGATTATGCCTGCCTGTGCCATTGTGCTGACGTACAATGGCAATATGGCGGTCCTCAAGTGGTTAAAGAGGAGGGCCGTTTAAAAAAAATAAAAAATTAAGGAAGAGGATTAGGATTATGTGCCTAGCAACAGGCATTTCTGATAAGTAAAAAAAAAAAAATTTCTCCTTTTTTTTTTTTTTTTTTAGATTTTTTTGTAATTTTTAATGTATTTTTTTTTTTTCAGGGTGGCCCTCCACTTTAAGTACTGAAGTTTGGCGCCATTCCAAGAGTGTGCGCAATTTTAAAGCATGACATGTTGGGTGTCTATTTACTCGGCGTAACATCATCTTTCATATTATACAAAAAAAAAAATGGGCTAAATTTACTGTTTTTAATTCATGAAAAAAACGCGTTTAAAAAATCGTTGCATAAATACCGTGCAAGATAAAAAGTTGTAACATCTGTCGTTTTATTCTCTAGGGTGTCTGCTAAAAAAAAAAAAAAAAAAACATATATAATGTTTGGGGGTTCTGAGTAATTTTCTAGCAAAAAAAAAAAAGATTTTGACATGTAGGAGAGGAGTGCCAGAATAGGCCCCGGTATGGAAGTGGTTAAAGGGATGCAGGGGCAGCAGGAAGGGGTTAACTGCGGGGCAAACTGCGGCAAACACTATTGACCGGTTTCCTTTGAAGCATATGTCGGTTATATGAAGAAAGAAGCTCATCCATTGTGCAACTTTGATAATAACATTGACAATTGTCAAGACATATAAAAATATAAATCTAGCTATTTGGAATTGCTGCCATATACTTCAGCTCTGGAGAGAACACCAGGGACATCTCCTTTAGGCTCTTCTCCACAAACACTTGTTTGGTGGATGTTTACGGAGAATTCGGTGACAATGGGAAGCCAGGAATGACATTATCGACATTGACGTTTGCACAATCCTTCCGCGCCGTCTCAATGGTTAATTAAATTTCATTTGAGAAGAGCGGGTTGATTTGTCCTTTTCTTCCCGTTCCTTTAGAGACCGACGCGGAAGACGTAGTTTAATCATCATGTTCCTGCAACTTCATCACTTTATCTGAGCCGTCCTTGACACGGGCGCCATCGCGCCGCAGCTGGCCCCCGGGGCATTACATTTTTTTATTTTATTTATGTCGGCAGACAGAAACTTTAGTCGTTCTCCCGCGTTATCATGCGCAATAATTACAGCTTTGGTAATGGAGGCGCTGTCGAGGGTTGGGGCCTTGACTACCCTACGAGAAGTCATTAGGGGGCGCTGTACGGAGCCGGGGCAGAGATGTTGTTGATAAATACAGGGGGGGGGGGGTGTAACATACCTGGTGGTGGAGCCTGACATGCAAGGGTAGCCTTCTCTTACACCTCTGGCTCTGGAGCCCTGTTAAGGTAACAGGTGGGCACACGTGCCAGCTTGGCCGCTGCTGATGAGTTGGCTGTGCGTCCGGGAACAGCAGGGAAGACAGGCCGGATGCCCACTGGAAGAAGGACTGAAGCAGGAGACTCAGATGTGGAATGTCCATAAGCAGGGTCAGGCACTCCGGGTCGGGCAGGTCAGTCACAGACAGGAGAATAGTCAGAAGTCAGGTCAGGGTCAGTAACAGTGAAGAGTTGTGCAGGTGACGTTTCTGGTGGGGTCCCCCTTACACCAGGGCCCAATCAGAGTCCCCATTACATCAGAGACCCCCTTACATCAGGTTCCTCACCAGAGTCCATATTACATCAATGTCCCCATCAGTGTTCTTTCCTGCATCAGGGTCCTCATCACAGTTCCCATCAGAGTAGCCCTACATTAGAGACCCCTTACATCAGGTTCCTACCAGAGTCCCCCTTACATCAGAGACCCCTTTACACCTGGTTCCCCATCTAAGTCCTCCCTTACATTGGTATTCCCATCAGAGTCCCTCTACATCAGAGACCCCTTACATCAGGCTCCCCATGAGAGTCCCCTCTTACACCAGAGTCACCATCAGAGCCCCCCTTACATCAGAGGCCCCCTTACACCAGGTTCCCAATCAGAGTCCCCTTACATCAGATACCCCTTACATCAGGTTCCCTATCTAAGTCCTCCCTTACATTGGGGTCCCCATCAGAGGCCCCTTACATCAGGTTCCCTATCTAAGTCCCCGCTTACATCAGGTTCCCAATCAGAGTCCCCTTACATCAGAGACCCCTTGCATCTGGTTCCTTATCCAAGTCTTGTTTACATCAGGTCCTCATCAGAGCCCCCCTTACATCAGGTTCCCCATCAATCAGAGTCCCCTTACATCAGAGACCCCTTACATCAGGTTTCCAATTAGAGTCCCCTTAAATCAGGTTCCTTATCTAAGTCTCATTTACATTGGGTCCTCATCAGAGCCCCCATTACATCAGAGCCCCCCCGTACATCAGAGGCCTCCTTACATCAGGTTCCCCATCAATCAGAGTCCCCTTACATCAGAGACCCCTTACATCAGGATTCCATCAGTGTCCCTCTACATCAGAGACCCCTTACATCAGGATTCCATCAGTGTCCCTCCACATCAGAGACCCCTTACATCAGGTTCCTATTAGAGTCCTCCTTTACACCAGGGCCCCTATTAGTGCCCCTACATTAATATATATATATATATAATTTTACATACTGTCACCAGTCAGTGTCCCTGGCCACCACCACACCAGTTATACGATGGCGCTGCACTGGTGACAGGATGAAAACAAAAAAAAAATAATGTGAAAAAAACTATTTTTTTTTCTCCATTTTCCAAATATTTGTGACAAAAAATGACAACTTCAAAAAACTGGGGGTGATTTGGTGGGTATTTGTACTGGGGGATGATATGGGGGGTATTTGTACTGGGGGATGATATGGGGGGTATTTGTCCTGGGGGGTGATTTGTGGGGGTATTTGTCCTGGGGGGGTGATTTGTGGGGGTATTTGTCCTGGGGGGTGATTTGGGGGGGTATTTGTCCTGGGAGGTGATTAGGGGGGGTATTTGTACTGTCCTGGGGTTTTCTGGCCTTAAGATATGAGATTGTCCGTCGGGACATCATGATTGCTTTTCAGATATAAATCCCATAGTTTGTGGACTCCGTAACTTTCCAGAAAACATTTTGGTCAAAATTTATTTGCAACACTTTTTAACAGAAACACTACCAAAAGAAAACTCTATTTTTTCTGTAGGTAAAGAAATGATAAAAATATCACAGGTGTACAGTGTTAGATGGCCGCGCAATTGTCATTCAAAGTGTGAGAGAATGAAGGGAAGCTCATATAAGGGCTCCTCCAAATAGTACCCTTGAGCGTGATGATGGGGACTATTGCAGATGTAATAATCACAAATAATAAAAAAAATTGATATCACATTTATTTAACACATATTTGGGACAATACAAAATATACATCAAAAGCAAAGCAGTAATTGTTCAACAGATCTTCTTCAGTATAAAATACTAGGGTTTACAGATTTACACGTTGGTGTGGGGACACGTTGGTGTGGGGACACGTTGGTGTGGGGACACGTTGGTGTGGGGACACGTTGGTGTGGGTACACGTTGGTGTGGGGACACGTTGGTGTGGGGACACGTTGGTGTGGTGACACGTTGGGGTGGGGACACGTTGGTGTGGGGACACGTTGGTGTGGGGTTGGACGTATTCCTCGACCGGTTTTCGCGGCTGCATGTCGCTTCCTCAAGAGGCGTCGCCCATAACATCTATAAAAAGACATAATCTTTAAAACCATTTTATCAAAAATTCATTCTATACTATCAAAAGCAATTAGTAGAACATTGCACCTGGAGTATTTATATAGAACCTTTTGTGACTCCCCCAGAAAAATCAACCCTCGGTGGCAACACTTGAGACACCCTACACTGGGGTAACACGGGGGGGGGGGGGCAAAGGACGGAGAGATAAAAACCAGCTAATAATGAAACTTAAATCAGTCGAATAATAAATCTCAAGCACTAATAAATTGCCCCCGGACAAAATAAATATTGAGGTGCTTAAGATGAGAATAAAGAAGGGGAAAAAAAGAGGAAGAAAAGGGGATTATTTATTTATAGTTAATAAAAGCACCCAAATAGCCATGACAGACACCAGTGTAGTCCATGGGTCAAGATAAGCAATCATTTAGAAAGTTTGTATACTAGCTGAGAATGTTATTAACGTTCCCTATAAGGGCCTTGGAATTAATTGCCAACCAGGATAGGCAACGTCCTTTAAGAGTAGAGGCCCCCAAGGCCAACTGGTCTAAGCTGACAGGTCATCCGGGGGTATCTACCAACAAGGATCTCAATAGAGAGGCAATATAAAAAGAATCAATACCGTTGTACACTATTCAAACTAATTGGGGTAAAAATTTCCAATAAATCATTATTGACAAATGTCAGTAATGAGAAAGGTGAGGCCAATCTGGCACCACAACAGCCATCAAGCCTCACCTCCCATGCCATCCAAAAGAAAGATAAAGTCTAGATACCGAAAAGGAAGAAAAAAAAGGGAGAACAACCCATGTCTCTGTAAGGCCGCGTACACACGGGCGGATTGTCTGCCCAACTAAGTTCGTCAGACAATCCAACAGACAGTCCGTTCAAAATTTGAATGAACGGACTTGACCACACACGATGAGCAGACAGTCCGCTGAAAACGAGCGTGATGACGTGAACGGCACGTACGACGGGACTAGAAATACGATGTCCAATACACAGCAATGCAACCTTCCGCCGTGTAAACCCTTTCTGAGCATGCGCCATACTTAGTCCGTCCAACTAGCCTACTCACGAGCGGACTGTCCGCTGAAACCAAGTTTGGACGGACAAAACCAAGTTTGAACGGACAAAATTACGGAAATTCCGTAAGACTTTGTTAGTCAGACAGTCCGCTGAAAAAGTCCGCTGAAGCCCACACACGAGCGGATTGTCCACTGAAACACGGTTCAGCGGACTAAGTTGGACAGACAATCCGCCCGTGTGTACGCGGCCTTAGGCCGTGTACACACGGGCGGACTGTTCGCCCAACTTTGTCCGCTGAACAGTGTTTCAGTGGACAATCCGCTCGTGTGTGGGCTTCAGCGGACAGTTTCAGCGGACAGTCTGACGAACAAAGTTTTTCGGAATTTCCGTAAGACAGTCCGCTGAAACTTGGTTTTATCCGTCCAAACTTGGTTTCAGCGGACAGTCCGCTCGTGAGTAGGCTAGTTGGACGAACTAAGTATGGCGCATGCTCAGAAAGGGTTTACACGGCGGAAGGTTGCATTGCAGTGTATAGGACGTCGTTTTTCTAGTCCCGTCGTACGTGCCGTTCACGTCATCACGCACGTTTTCAGCGGACTGTTCGTTCATCGTGTGTGGTCAAGTCCGTTCATGCAAATTTTGAGCGGACTGTTTGTCGGATTGTTTGACGAACTAAGTTGGGCGGACAGTCCGCCCGTGTGTACGCGGCCTTAGTGTTACCTTGTTTTACCTTGTTATATGGAATACAACATCCAGTCCTGGTTGGTGCCGCTCTAACACTGCGCTCCAACGAGCGCCTTAAATGCCCCCAACCCGGAAGAATAGGGGCGTCACAACGGCGTCCCACAGAACCAACAACGTGCGTAGTGCGCATGCGCTAAACATAGGCTGCGCGTGCAACGCCCTGACACTGAAGGATGACATAGTCAGCGTCATAAGGAAAGAGGAGGGATGGGGAAGTGTCGCCCGCTGGAAAGGACGCCAGCCCTCCCCAGCCTGACTCACGGGCAGGAACATTTCCGGGTCTGGTCCACCCAGTGAGCGCGCGCAAGTCAGAGACTGCGCACGCACATTCCCTTTAAGGTAATGACACTACTTGGTGTCATATAAGGGAAAGAGAGGGCGGGCGGGGGCCCCACCCCCGCCCGGATTATATTTGAGCTAGCCCACCTTCCCCTGGATAACCACGAGTCCGCCACTGGGGGGAGAATAAACTCCTCAAGCCCCCCCCACCCGGGCCATCAGGGAGAGCCACACAGGTTCAGACAAGCACTTACACAAAATATAAACAATGAATCATAAATACCCGGGGGGCCTGCACCAAATTAAAGGGAAATGGCAATGGAGCGTGCCCCCCAGTAATACATACAATTGAGGTGGCTTGAGGAGTTTATTCTCCCCCCCCCCGTGGCGGACTCGTGGTTATCCAGGAGAAGGTGGGCTAGCTCTAATATAATCTGGGCGGGGCGGGCCCGCCCTCTCTTTCCCTTATATGACACAAAGTAGTGTTATTACCTTAAAGGGAATGTGCGTGCGCAGTCTCTGACTTGCGCGCACGCACTGGGTGGACCAGACCCGGAAATGTTCCTGCCCGTGCGTCAGGCTGGGGAGGGCTGGCGTCCTTTGCAGTGGGCGCGCTTCCCCATCCCTCCTCTTTCCTTATGACGCTGACTATGTCATCCTTCAGCGTCAGGGCGTTGTGCACGCAGCCTTTGTTTGGCGCATGCACACTACGAACGTTGTTGGTTCTGTGGGACGCCGTTGTGACGTCACTATTCTTCTGGGTTGGGGCATTTAAGGCGTTTGTTCGAGCGCAGTGTTAGAGCGGCACCAACCAGGACTGGATGTTGTATTCCATATAACAAGGTAACACTAAGCCCTTGTACACACGGGTCGGACATTCCGACAACAAAATCCGCCGGATTTTGTCTGACGGATTTTGTCCGAAACTGGTGTTGCATACACACGGTCGGACAAAGTTGTTGGAAAATCCGATCGTTCGGAACGTGATGACGTTATTTCGTTACGACGGGACTACGTTCAGGCTAGTAGCCAATAGCTTTGGTGTAGGAATTTGATCTGAGCATGCGTGGCACTTTGTCCGATCGGGAATTCTCTACACACGATCGGACCATGTTGTCGGAAAATTTTATAGCCCAGCTCTAAAATTTTGTCGGTCGGATATTCCTGACGGAAACAGTCCGATGGAGCCCACACACATGGTCGGATTATCCGACAACATGGTCCGATCGGACATTTTCCGTTGGAATGTCCGACCGTGTGTACAAGGGCTTACAGAGACATGGGTTGTTCTCCCTTTTTTTTTCTTCCTTTTTGGTATCAAGACTTTATCTTTCTTTTGGATGGCATGGGAGGTGAGGCTTGATGGCTGTTGTGGTGCCAGATTGGCCTCACCTTTCTCATTACTGACATTTGTCAATAATGATTTATTGGAAATTTTTACCCCAATTAATTTGAATAGTGTACAACGGTATTGATTCTTATCTATATTGCCTCTCTATTTAGATCCTTGTTGGTAGATACCCCCGAATGACCTGTCAGCTTAGGCCAGTTGGCCTTGGGGGCCTCTACTCTTAAAGGACGTTGCCTATCCTGGTTGGCAATTAATTCCAAGGCCCTTATAGGGTACGTTAATAACATTCTCAGCTAGTATACAAACGTTCTAAATTATTGCTTATCTTGACCCATGGACTACACTGGTGTCTGCCATGGCTATTTGGGTGCTTTTTTTTAACTATAAATAAATAATCCCCTTTTCTTCCTCTTTTTTCCCCCTTTTCCCCTTCTTTATTCTCATCTTAAGCACCTCAATATTTCTCTCGTCCGGGGGCAATTTATTAGTGCTTGAGATTTATTATTCAACTGATTCAAGTTTCATTATTTCATTCATAGCTGTTTTTTATCTCTCCATTCTTTGATGTTCGCCCCCTAGGGGGTCACCCCAGTGTAGGGTGTCTCAAGTGTTGCCACCGAGGGTTGATTTCTCTGGGGGAGTCACAAAGGTTCTATATAAATACTCCAGGTGCAATGTTCTACTAATTGCTTTTGATAGTATAGAATGAATTTTTGATAAAATGGTTTTAAAGATTATGTCTTTTTATAGATGTTATGGGCGACGCCTCTTGAGGAAGCGGCATACAGCCGCGAAAACCGGTCGAGGAATACGTCCAACCCCACACCAACGTGTCCCCACACCAACGTGTCCCCACACCAACGTGTCCTCACACCAACGTGTCCCCACACCAACGTGTCCCCACACCAACGTGTACCCACACCAACGTGTCCCCACACCAACGTGTCCCCACACCAACGTGTACCCACACCAACGTGTCCCCACACCAACGTGTCCCCACACCAACGTGTCCCCACACCAACGTGTCCCCACACCAACGTGTCCCCACATACTTGTAAATCTTTAAACCCTTGTATTTTATACTGAAGAAGGTCTGTTGAACAATTGCTCTCCCAGTACAAATACCCCCCCCCAAATAACCCCCAGGACAAATACCCCCCCAAATCACCCCCCAGTACAAATACCCCCCAAATCACTCCCAGTACAAATACCCCTCCAAATCACCCCCCAGTACAAATAGAGAGTATGAATGTAGGGTAAGTGGGATTATTACGGTGCCAATATGGATATAGAGTTATGTCATAAAATGACCAGTGTCCCAAGAGTTTAAATATTATACATAGAAATTTTTTTATAAATACAACAAAGCTTTATTGAAAAAACATTTTTAAAATAAAATATTCTGTGTAAAGCCAGATATTTTTACAAGAAATACCAGAATACATAGATAAAAATTCAATCCATTCAGTTTAGGTTGTTGGTCAAGAGAATCCCGACATGTTTCGCCATAATCATGGCTTCTTCAGGGGAATAAATTCTTTGACCCAAAGAAGAATGAATAGTAGCCCTGGCTCATACACAAGCCCACAGTCGGTGGAGCCCTCCCACAAACGGGAGGAGAGAATGTAACAGCCAAGCCTTAGGTCCCACCCATAGTGACAATTACAAGTTGATGTAAAGGATTAGTGTTGGGAACGCTAAAAGTATTGCAGCAAATTTTTTTGTAGAAAGGACTTTAGGATAACATAAAGCTTAGCCTAAGGCTGTTTAAGCGTCTTCATCAATCAAAGACAGGGGTTGGTATCCAGCAAATGAGCCCAACCAGGACAGGGCTAGATAATAAGCAATGTTGCTTAGTATGGCCCCTTTCCACCTACGCCACAGACATCAGCGTTCCCAGGAAGCCAGCCAACCCCCAGTACAAATACCCCCCCAAATCACCCCCAGGACAAATACCCCCAAAATCACCCCCCCAGTACAAATACCCCCTCATTCACCCCCCAGGACAAATACCCCCCAAATCACCCACCCAGGACAAATACCCCTCAAATCACCCCCCCAGTACAAATACCCCCCAAATCACCCACCCAGGACAAATACCCCCCAAATCACCCCCCCAGTACAAATACCCCCCAGGACAAATACCCCCCCCCCCAAATCACCCGCCAGGACAAATACCCCCCAAATCACCCCCAGTACAAATACCCCCCCATTCACCCCCCAGGACAAATACCCCCCCAATCACCCCCAGGACAAATACCCCCCATTCATCCCCCAGTACAAATACTCCCCAACCCCAATCACCCCCCAGGACAAATACCCCCCAAATCACCCCTTTTTGAAAAGTAGACAGTCTAAGGTGTTTAGTAAAAGGCATGGCGAGTTTTTTGAAGTTGTCATTTTTTGTCACAAGTATTTGGAAAATAGAGAAAAAAATATATATTTTTTTTCACATTATTTTTTATTTGTTTACATCCTGTCACCAGTGCAGCGCCATCGTATAACTGGTGTGATGGTGACCAGGGACACTGACTGGTGACAGTATGTAAAATTATATATATATTAATGTAGGGGCACTAATAGGGGCCCTGGTGTAAAGGAGAACTCTAATAAAAAAAAAATAAAAAAAATAAAAAGACTCCAGAAATAAACATCTTGTATATTATTCCCATAATAGTTTTTCTTCCCTAAACTGAAAGCTGTGATTTTTTTGTGGTTCCCATCATTCAGAATCAACACAGAGAAACGGCTTCCTTGTTTTATTTCTCCATTGCCGCCATTTAGCATAATAGATTTTTTATTTATTTTTTCATAATAATGCAAATTGTTTACATTGTCATGTAAATGGAAAAATTCTCGGGGCAGAAATGTGAATTAGCATTCAAAAAGGCATCGTTGTATTTTGTCATTGTGATTGGATTACAGAGAGCCGAGTCACCGAGATACCTAAAATCATTCCAATGAAAAAGACTGAGTTAGGGAGATAATGCTAATTATCAATCTATTAGAGCTGGGTGATTTTCTAAAAAAAAAAAAAAAAAATCTGCGATTTAAAAAAAAAAAAAAAAAAACTTGATTTCGTGATTTGAATCGATTTTTTTTTTTTTTTTTTTATGGACACTGCATCAGTCCTGAGGAGCTGCAGGCAGGATTTTTGTAGGCAAGGCCGCGGCTTCGCGGACTAGGCCGAAGCCGCGGCCTCACCTAAAAACTCCTGCCTGCAGCTCCTCAGGATCGGCGGCGAAAAAAAAAAATCGGTTTGCTGAAATTTTGAATCGATTTGACCTCTCAAGTTAAATCAAGATTTAAATCGATTTTTTTTTCCCCAGCTCTACTATCTATCTATCTATTTATCTACTGTATATGTTAGCATGTTAATGTGGAGCAAGGAAAGCAAAATAAAAAGCATACTAAACTTCCCGTATCTTCTAGTATAAATCCAACATGCCAATCATTAAAACCTCATACAAGCTCTAACATGTTGATTCCATTTCAAAAGTTATTTTAAAAGCTGCAACCCTCTTTAACCCCTTCCACACCAGGCCCTTTCGGTCTGGTATGGACTTTGAGGGACACCCCACACCAAAATGTAAAAAAAAAAAAAAAAATGGCATGGGGTCCCCCCCAAAATCCATACCAGACCCTTATCTGAGCATGCAACCAGGAAAAAAAATGGCATGGGGTCCCCCAGAACCAGGCCACATGCCCTCAATATGGGGGGGGGGGTTCTGGGCACAAGGGCCTCTTCCACACAAAGCTGGGAACATTCCAAACACCCCCCCCCCCATATCAGGCCCTTTGGGTCTGGTATGGATTTTGAGGGGAACCCCATACCAAAATGTAAAACAAAAATGGTGTGGGCCCCCGAAAATCCATATCAGACACATATCCCAGCATGCAGCCAGCGGGTCAGGAAAGGGAGGGGACGAGCGAGCGCCCTCCCCCTCATATCAGGCCCTTTGGGTCTGGTGTGGACCAAACTGTAAAAAAAAAAATGGCATGGGGCCCACCCCAAAATCCATACCAGACCCTTATCCGAGCATGCAGCCAGGAAACAAAATGGCATGGGGTTCCCCAGAACCAGGCCACATGTCCTTAATATGGGGGGGGGTTCTGGGCACAAGGGCCTCTTCCACACAAAGCTGGAAACCTGCCAAATGCCCCCCCATATCAGGCCCTTTGGGTCTGGTATGGATTTTGAGGGGAACCCCACGCCAAAATGTAAAAAAAAAATGGTGTGGGCCCCCCAAAATCCATACCAGACACATATCCCAGCATGCAGCCAGTGGATCAGGAAAGGGAGGGGACGAGCGAGCGCCCTCCCCCTCATATCAGGCCCTTTGGGTCTGGTATGGACCAAAATGTAAAAAAAAAAAAATGTCATGGGGTCCCCCCCAAAATCCATACCAGACCCTTATCCAAGCATGCAGCCAGGAAACAAAATGTCATGGGGTCCCCCAGAACCAGGCCACATGTCCTTAATATGGGGGCGTTCTGGGCACAAGAGCCTCTTCCACACAAAGCTGGAAACCTGCCAAACACCCCCCCCCCCATATCAGGCCCTTTGGGTCTGGTATGGATTTTGAGGGGAACCCCACGCTAAAATGTAAAAAAAAAAATGGTGTGGGCCCCCAAAAATCCATACCAGACACATATCCCAGCATGCAAACGAGAACAGAACTGAAAATGGGTCAAATAACGGTGAAGTGGTCCAATCCCTATATACTTATCAAAAAAAAGGCTTCCCCCTGAATGGGTGGGATTTTAAATGCTCATTTAAAATCCCACCCATTCAGGGGGAAGCCTTTTTTTTATATATATCCCAGCATGCAGCCAGCGGGTCAGGAAAGGGAGGGGACGAGCGAGCGCCCTCCCCCTCATAACAGGCCCTTTGGGTCTGGTATGGACCAAAATGTCAAAAAAAAATGGCATGGGGTCCCCCCAAAATCCATACCAGACCCTTATCCGAGCATGCAGCCAGGAAACAAAATGGCATGGGGTCCCCCAGAACCAGGCCACATGCCCTCAATATGGGGGGGGGGTTCTGGGCACAAGGGCCTCTTCCACACAAAACTGGAAACCTGCCAAACACCCCCCATATCAGGCCCTTTGGGACTGGTATGGATTTTGAGGGGAACCCCATGCCAAAATGTAAAAAAAAAATGGTGTGGGCCCCCAAAAATCCATACCAGACACATATCCCAGCACGCAGCCAGCGGATCAGGAAAGGGAGGGGACGAGCGAGCGTCCTCCCCCTCATATCAGGCCCTTTGAGTCTGGTATGGACCAAAATGTAAAAAAAAAAAAAAATGACATGGGGTCCCCCCCAAAATCCATACCAGACCCTTATCCAAGCATGCAGCCAGGAAAAAAAATGGCATGGGGTACCTCCAAACCATACCAGGCCACATGCCCTCAATATGGGGGGGGGCTGGGGACAAGGGCTTCTTCCTCACAACGCTGGCTGGTGGTTGTGGGGGGTCTCCGGGTGGGGGGCCCCTAGAACCCGGTACAAATGTACCCCTAGACATTCACCAAAAATGTGTAAAAAGTGAATAAAGACTCCACAAGAGTTTTTGACGATTCATTTATTTAAAAAAAAATTTTTTATATTTTTTACGATACGGAGAGCAAATGAAATGTCACACTTTACAGTTTTCCCTTACTTTCATGACTCGATTTTGTAGGAAAACCCAGCGCGTCCGATATGTCCAAATTTTCCAGGAATTACACAGAGCGCCTTCTTCACCATAATACAAACTTCTCTCTTCTTCACCTCCGTCTCTGGATCACAGGCAAAGAAAAGGAACTCAACGTTTCCCCCTCCAAGTCAATATATATTTATTATTCCTAATTAATTTTTGCGATGAATAATAAGAAAACACGGCGAGAAAACATAAAATATTCCAAAAGCTCCAAGGGGATAATTTACACCAGTACAGTTTTGCAAAAAAAAAAAAAAAATATATAAAAATCCAGCGAACATATATTAGGGAGTAGAACATAAAAATGTTGGATATATTACCGGGTGTAAATATTCTTTATTTGGTGTCAGTTCCCGATGATCTACCGAGCTTCTAAAATTACTGAATGAAAAGAGAGAACAAAATGTGCTGGAGATGGAAGTCGCCTGTAAATCTCCACCGTCGGCTTATTACCTGGATGGGTACAATAACCCCAGTGACACCTTACTGGAATCGATCGGAAGTTGAAGAGACCTTCGTAGGAACAGAATTAGGCGCGGCCCAATAAAAAGGGCAAAAACAGCAATGAGGGCGTGTAAAGTACGAGCCAATAAAATGTTATATTAGACAGATAATATCCAACAATTTGGGACTTTCATGGTACCGAATTCAACAGATACTTGTTAGGGTTCATTTGGACTTGTGGTTAAGGGACATTATATGCATATGGTTAAGCTGCAGTTTTTGTGCCCCGCCCCCCCCCCCCCCCTCCCATCCAACCGTCCTCTCTTAGCCCTTGTACACACGGTCGGAGGTTCCGTCGGAATGTGTCCTATCGGAGCGTTTTGTCGAATATTTTGACTGTGTGTGGTCTGCTTCGGACTGTTTCCGTTGGAATATCCGACGGACCAACTTGCCGGTAATATTTTTCGACAAAATGCTCCGATCGGACATACTCCGATAGGGCTGAAACAACTAACCGATTAATCGACAACTAATCGATTATGAAATTAATTGATTCATATTTTCATAATCGATTAATCAGCCAATAACAAAATGGGGTTAAAGTTAGAGTCTGTTGATATTTACCAGATTGACCCTTTAATAGTATATATCTCCTCCAATAGTATATGCAGTACATCTCCTCTAATAGTATATACACTATATATCCTCTAATGGTATATACACCATCTCTCTCCTCTAATGGTATATACAGTATATCCCCTCTAATAGTATATGCAGCATATATCCCCTCTAATAGTATATACACTATATCTCTCCTCTAATAGTATATACAGTACATCTCTCCTCTAATGGTATATACAGTACATCTCTCCACTAATGGTATATACAGTATATCCCCTCTAATGGTATATACAGTATATCTCTCCTCTAATAGTATATACAGTATATCTCTCCTCTAATAGTATATACAGTACATCTCTCCTCTAATAGTATATACAGTATATCTCTCCTCTAATAGTATATACAGTATATCCCCTCTAATGGTATATACAGTATATCTCTCCTCTAATAGTATATACAGTACATCTCTCCTCTAATGGTATATACAGTACATCTCTCCTCTAATGGTATATACAGTACATCTCTCCTCTAATGGTATATACAGTATATCTCTCCTCTAATATATACAGTATATCTCTTCTGTCTGTTATTCTCAGAGTGGATTAGATATTTTGCTCCCTAACCATATAGTTGGTTATTTATATTCACCACTGCATATAGAGATATTTAAAGCGGAGGTCCACCCTAAAATGGACCTCCGCTCATCGGAATCCCCCCCCCCTCCGGCGCCACAATCGGCACCTTTCAGGGGGGAGGGGGGTGAAGTTACCTGGATAATCCCGGTAACTGCACCCACTTCCGGGCTAGCTCTCTGCGGAAAGGGGCGTACGTTACGCCCCTTTCCGCAAGCGCCCGCCCCCTTCAGCAAGTGCCCCGCTGCCTGCTGGGAAACACACAGCTCCCAGAGGCAGCGGGGACCGTCCAGATTGCGCCGCGCGGCTCGCGCATGCGCAGTAGGGAACCGGGAAATGAAGCCGAAAGGCTCCATTTCCTGATTCCCATACCCAAGATGGCGGCGGCAGGACCCGCCAGACGAGCGAGCGATCGGCTTCGGGTGCCGACATCGCGGGCGCGCTGGACAGGTAAGTGTCACTATTTAAAAGTCAGCAGCTGCAGTATTTGTAGCTGCTGGCTTTTAAAAAAAAAAAAAAAAAACGCGGAGTCCTGGTGGACTCCCGCTTAAAGAATAAATCGTTTTTTTTTTAAACTTTACATATTAACTAAATTATACACCACACTTTTTTTTAATGTTATTAACCGATTAATTGAAACAATAATCGGCCAACTAATCGATTATGAAAATAATCATTAGTTGCAGCCCTATACTCCGATCATGTGTAGCGCACTCCGACGGACAAAGTGCCACGCATGCTCAGATCAAATTCCTAGACCAAAGCTATTGGCTACTAGCCTGAACGTAGTCCCGTCGTAACGAAATAACTTCATCATGTTACGTACAATCGGATTTTCCGACTACTTAGGCCGACCGTGTGTATGCAACATCACTTCCGGACCTCCTCCGTTATTAATCCATCGGAATAATCTCCGACCGTGTGTACAAGGGCTTATAGTGGAGCAGG
This sequence comes from Lithobates pipiens, assembly GCF_037356315.1. Taxonomy (NCBI): domain Eukaryota; kingdom Metazoa; phylum Chordata; class Amphibia; order Anura; family Ranidae; genus Lithobates; species Lithobates pipiens. The sequence goes on along the minus strand of NW_027507758.1, from coordinate 5,690,469 downwards.
GGAGGAGAGTAGGGGAGGCCCAAGAGCATCAGTCAGCAATAAGGCTGTGCAGCAGGGGCAGCCCGTGCATTGCGGCCGCGTGGGGTGTCGCCCCCCACTAACACCTTCGCTGCCCACTCTATCCAATTCATGCGCCCGGTATCCTTAAAGGGGCGTGGCGCATGAATTACTATGGCGGGGATAGGCGGGGGGGGGGTGTATTTTGAAGCACCTGAGGCTCTAATAGGCTTCAAAATAGGGTGGGCTCGGGGTGCAGAGAATTGCGTCCGGAGCCCACTCAGGTGAAAGAATATTTGTTGTTGCAACACTGATCATCATCCCGGCCAATCAGGAAGCTGGTCTGAAACCCGTCAACCCGATTACACGGCAGAAGAGGAGAGGAAGCTGCAGCCCGATCCTGACGTGCCCCCCGATCCCCCCGCCGATATGTGCCGCAGATCCCCGCCTGATGTGCCCACCGATCCCAGCCTGATGTGCCCGCCGATCCATCCGCTGATCCCCGTCCGATGTACCCACCAATCCCCGATGCTGATGGGGTTAGTGCTGGTGGAACGGCAGGCAGCACGGGGGGGGTGGGGGGGGTCTTAAGGTAGCGCTGGGGGGTGGTTGTCTGCCTCCCACCCAATCTAAAAATCTCAAACAGCCACACCATAGCAGATAATTCTGCCCCCCCCCTCTTTTTATGGGTCCCGGGCCCCTGGGTCCCATATCTAAGCTGAGATCAGATCTCCAGACCAGGATGTCCATCATCAACACCTGCAATGAAATCAAACATTTTAGCACAAACATTTTCATCTTTATAACTCCAACAGGATCCAGAGGAAGATGGAAGATCATTGTAAGTGTTGTACATCTTGCACTTAATAGGAAAAAAAAAAAAAACTAATTCTTGATCCCTAATGGCAAATCAGATAAATGCCACGGATCAATATTTTACAATCATTTTCTTTAGAAACCCAAGAAACCTCTTAGATTTTGTTCCTTTAGGAAAACATCCAAGCCTTTTTAAAAGACATTTCTACTTATCTGCTAAAACTCATTTGAGTTGAAGACTATGACATATATTCACCTTTCTTGTGCTGTCAATACATATATTTTTTTGCATGTAATCAACCATTGGATCCATTGTCTGAACCAACCACGTAAAGTATTTATTACCCCAGCACTTCATATTCCTGATTCCATATACTTTTTGAAAAAGTCTCCTGTTCTCTTTGTATTGCTTCCTTTGTGTCAGGGAATCCCTGTGAGATGTCTGGCACATGGCATCCCCAGAAGAACGGCTAACAGGTGTGTGGTTGCGCATGCGCACGTGCGCAGACACATCTCCTCTTGTGCTAGACATGCTATTTAAAGGGAGCTCATTCTCGTATCCTTTGCTGACTGATCTTCACTGATCCTTTGTATCCTTCGTATCCTTTGCGGACTGATCTTCAGCTGTGTCCTGTATCCTGACTGATCCCGCATGTTCTTCCTGTTGCTTACCTGACGTGTTCCTTGACCTTCACTATGGATCCTGCTTCTGAAGGCCTCTTGAGCCCATATAGGGAATGAGAGCCTTGACTGATGGGGGAATGGCCAGGTGCCGGACAAGTTAGTTGAGTGGTCACCAAAGATTGGTGGAACTATGGGGGGGATGGGCTGGGCCTGCACTCAGAAAGTATTGCCCTAGGGAATTCTGTGTGTCAGAGAACTCACAGTGCTAATGCCCATCTCCGTGCCGCAGTGGCTAATTCCCATTCCGCTAATGCCAATGGACATTGTCAGAGAACTCACAGTGCTAATGCCCATCTCCGTGCCGCAGTGGCTAATTCCCATTCCGCTAATGCCAATGGACATTGTCAGAGAACTCACAGTGCTAATGCCCATCTCCATGCCGCAGTGGCTAATTCCCATTCAATGGCCATGCGCGGTGTCCCCGACAGAGGCGAACGAGTTCCGGAACGAATGCGCGCACTCAATAAGAACGCATGCGCGCACTCGCACACCCCATGCAAACACGTGGGCGCACTCACGCACACGCACACTCACGTCCAGCCAATCTTGGCGCATGGCGCCCTATATAAACAGTGTATCTGCCTGATACCAGTGTTGGATCGTCTTCAGCTTGTTCCTGAGTTCCTGATTGCTGTTTGACCTGTTACCTTGCTCCTGACAAACCCAACTTCCTTGACCATTCTCTTGGATCACCCCTTCCTGTTATCTACCTTTACTGATCTACAGACCTCGGCTTGGATTCTCTACTACAGCTCCGCTTCCTTTAGTATTTGTATGTGCAGATACGGTGAGCACTGCTGTCTTCTTTTTGGTAATTGATTTGGATTTTAATTTTGCATTGATGGCGGCCTTCAGATTATCTGCATTGTTGGGTCTGGTGTCTCTCATCTTCCTCTTGACAATATCCCACAGATTCTCTATGGGGTTTAGGTCAGGCGAGTTTGCTGGCCAATCAATCACAGTGCTATCATGATCATGTGACCAGATATTGGTAGTTTTGGCAGTGTGGGAGGTGTCAAGTTCTGCTGGAAAATGAAATCAGCATCTCCATAAAGCTGGTCAGCAGAGGGAAGCATGAAGTGCTCTAGAATTTGTTGTAATTATGATGAAGAAATAACCATCTCTCATAAGTTTAGGATAGGGATATATGGTTGCAAAGCGGTTAGGTCTTAACATGGCGGTGAACTAAAGGTCACCCTGACTTCATACATTTCCCAAACCATCCGAGTTTACATAACCAAACTAATTGCAAGGCAGAAACCAAAAGAATTGTACATGTCTTTGGTGGGTAGATAAAGAGACCCAACCCTGCAATGAAGGATTACTCGTATATGAGTGAAAGAATAAGAAAACACCATTGTTTTTCCAGGTGAGACGAGCCACAAACAATGTCTTACAAGAAAATTGTGGCGGATGTTTACCCAGGTTGACACTTCTAAATATGGTAAATGAGACAATACTTAAAGTTCCACAGTACTGGAAGTTCCGCTCATCTGATCCCTCCCCCCCTCCGGTGCCACAATCGGCACCTTTCAGGGGGGAGGGGAGTGCAGTTACCTGGATAATCCAGGTATCTGCACCCACTTCCGGGATCAGACCGCCGCAGATGCCCTGCCCCCCCCCCCCCGTTGAGTTCTGGGAAACACACAGTTCCCAGGACACAGCGGGGACCAGCAGCGACGCGCAACGCGACTCGCGCATGTGCAGTAGGGAACCGGGCAGTAAAGTCGCAATGCTTCACTTCCCGATTCCCTGACAGAGGATGGCGGCGGGGGCAGCAGAGAGACGAGCGATCGCTCGTCATCTGCCGCCAACATCGCTGGACCCTGGAACAGGTAATTGTCAATTTATTAAAAGTCAGCAGCTGCAATATTTGTAGCTGCTGGCTTTTAATATTTTTTTTTTTTAAAGGTGCAGAACCACTTTAATAAATATCAGGCTTGTCTACTTAAAATCCTAAACTATGTAAGAATCCAAATACATCAACTATATCTATGGACATTCTATAATGAATGTCATAATGTGCCTAATATGCCTAAAAGGATTTATTACATTTTGGTTATACGTTTAGGGCAATCGTTTATTGAAAATCATACCATCTATGCAGATATCCCATAGTTTAGACTCCAGGTATTATTTATACAGCTAAAAATCTATCTAAATATTAATTGTGTCTGTACAAAGTTCTTTTCAAACATTTCTGAGAGACATAATTCTGTCTACTCAGTGATATTTTAAAATGCATATGATTATAAGTCATTCAAATTATATATTATATTCCAGGTCATAGAAACAACTATGACTTTAGTGTCTGCTGACCCAATGATTAATCTGGCATAAGGTAAAAATATAATATTTTGATGTAGAACAAATTAGAAGTAAGAATTGGTTTAAGAAACAATCACTGTTATGAAAGACATATAAATCATGACTACATCTGCATAAAAATATACATATAGCATGTGTTGTTCCAAGATAAATAAGTATTCATAGGACAGTGATGGCGAACCTCGGCACCCCAGATGTTTTGGAACTACATTTCCCATGATGCTCAACTACACTGTAGAGTGCAAGAGCATCATGGGAAATGTAGTTCCAAAACATCTGGGGTGCCAAGGTTCGCCATCATTGTCATAGGATATACAAGAATTATACGTTTATCCATATAGATAATCATTTTATGTGATCAAAATTATACTGAGTGTATTGTATATTGTACCGGTTACCAGAGTCCCTGAATAATATAGATATATATTGATCAGCACCAATATACAAACAGATACACATTATGAAAATAGATCATATTATTTAACAGATAGTTCAGAACACGTTTTTCTGCCCTCAGACATGCCTAGCGTTTGATAGGTAATATTACGTGAATTCAGAAAAGGTTACTCATTAGATCTTTTTCCAACCAATGGAAATGAAGTCATACCTTTTGGGCTGAGCTTATTATAATTTTTATGATCCTATTGTCGGAGATGGTATTTAGGAGCCACATAGATGCCGTGGAAAAAACTAAATCGCCCACTCAATCGGACACGCACACACACAAACTCCACTTATCAACTCATACCTCTCCATTCATGAAGGTTCCTGGACACCTTATACTTTGAAACTCGGAGGTCACAAGAAATAATTCCCCTTTAGGAGTAGCCATTTTGAAAGTCAAGACAGCCATTCTAAAAACTCTGGTAATAACCAGAAATTCTGACCAGTAGCTATTTTGGGAACGGGTAATTATGTCGTGTTGATTTTTTACCTTATATTCACTTGTGTTCTCTTAGATATTGATTTATTAAGTATAATACAGTTGATAATTATTCTCTTGAATCAGTAACCGCTTTGTCGTTTTTTTTCTCTAAAGATTTCTTTTTACAATATTTTTCATTTGCAGTCGCCATTTTATTGACATAACAAATGTCTAATTTTATTTCGCGTTGTTAACCACTTACTTACCCGCAGTATAGTAACGCTTGAAATTGTGAAAAAAAAAACAGACGTTTCTTTGTCTTATTGCCATTTTTACAAGGTTATTGATTCTACAGGGACGTTTATCATTGCCGTGTCCTTTCAAAAGTACTACACTCCCGTTTAGCGGGTGTTTCAATTGATATTCAAGCTTTTATGTGGCACAATTATTATTTTAATTCTATGTAACATTTGTTTTGCCAACCAATCTGTATATAACTATTTTGTATGGTTATATGTCTGGGAAGTTTATCATTGCTGCACCAAAGATACAACACTCCCATTAGCGGGTGTTTGAATTGAGACTCTTAATTTTATGTAGCACAATCGGTATTTTAATTTTATGTAATATTTGTTTTTGTCAACCAATATATATATATATATATATATATATATATATATATATATATATATATATATATATATATATATATATATATATATATAACTATTTTGTATGATTACATGTCCGGCGAATAAATGTCATATTTTTAGAATGTGGTCGTATTCAGTGGCGTAACTAGAACTTTCAGGGCCCCGATGCAAGAAACCATGAAGGGCCCCCCTGAACCCCAGCCAGGGCCCTTCCCTCCGAGTCCGGCGGTGAAACTGACCTTTGTGAGCCCTGTAGTTCCACCACTGGTATCAGTATTTTTTTTTTTTTTTTTAGGTGCCCCATTGGGGAACTGTCCCTAGGCAGGATGAGGTCCCCGTCCCCAGAAGAGATGAGGTCCTTTTCTCCAGGGCAGATGAAGTTACTGCCCCCAGGTGAGAAGGGGGTATGTAATGGTGTGTGGGGGATGGGGTCCACTCACTCACCATGACCAAGCTGTAGGCCGCGCACTCATCCATGTTGGCCTGGGCTCCATCCAGTGTGCTGGACGGGCGATCAGCATATCTCCCAGAAAGACCTTTCATCATCTGTGTATGACGGGGGAGGAGGGGGGGCTGGCAGACAAGCCTGCAGTGTCCTCCGGGGGGCTCTCATAGGGCTGCGTGCTTAAAGTTTGTTTACCCGGGAGAAGTAGTGTGGGCCAGACTCGGGGTGGGCGGGACTCTGGCTGGGGAGAACAGACATCGGACTGAGCGGCAATGCATGGAGCAGGAGAGGGATACTCTGAGGAGCCGGCTGAGGACACAGGTCATGCGGGGAATGCACAACTAAAGAGCAGCTATATGTAGAGGGGGCTGCATGGGCCCCCTTCATCACAGGACCCGGTTGCGGTCGCGACTGCTGCACCCCCTATAGTTACGCCCCTGGTCGTATTTGATCCTGTATGTTAAAAAGATTATCATTTAAAAATTACTCAATCATAAATACCATGCAGGAAAATTACCCTCATAAGCACGACAACTTTCATGGTAGAGAGCTGCGCTGGCTTTGGATTTGATAAAACACAGCGGACCAGCAGATGACGCGGTTCCCCAAATCACCACTGACTGTGGAAACTTCACACTGGACCTCATGCAACTTAAATTCTGTGCCTCTCCATCCTTCCTGCAGACTCTGGGAGCTTGATTACTAAATGAAACACAAAATTTACTTTCATCTGAAAAAAGGACCACTGATCAACAGACCAGTCCGTTTTCTCTTTAGCCCAGGTAAGACGCTTCTGACATTGTCTCTGGTTCGGGAGTGACTTGTAACAAGGAATTGGACAGTTGTAGCCCATGTCCTGGATACGTTCTCTGAGTGGTGGTTCTTGGAGCACTGACACTAGCCGTAGTCCACTCCTTGTGAATGTCCTCCAAATGCTTGAATCGCCTGTGTTTCACAAGCCTCCCAAGGTTGCAGTTATCCCAGTGGCTTGTGCACCTTTTTTCTATCACACTTTTTCCTTACACTCAACTTTTCATTAATATGCTTGGATACAGCACTCTGTGAACAGCCAGCTTCTTTAACAATGACCTTTTGTGACTTACCTTCCTTGTGAAGGGTGTCAATGACTGTCTTCTGGACAACTGTCAAGTCAGCAGTCTTCCCCATAAATGTGCCACCTACTGAACCCGACTGAGAGACCATTAAAAGGCTCAAGAAACCTTTACAGGTGTATTGAGTTGATTAGCTGATAAGCCATAGACAGGAGCTAGCCATGGTCAACCAGCATGTTGAGCGGGGGGGCCACGCGCCCTGCACCTGTTGGTACCGCTTGCGGTGCACACGCTCATCAATGCCTGGGACCAGACAGGGACTGCATCATTAGGATGCATTAGCCCAAGGTAAAGGGCATTTTCCAATTGACCCTTGATGGACTGATCTTAGCAGAGGTTTCCTAAGACCTGACCACCACTGTAAGGGGGGCATTCTTCCCAATGACCACCAAGGAAAGAGGCATTTTCCCAATGACCCCCTGATGAATTAATCTTAGCAAAGGTTCCCTAAGCCCTTGTACACACGGTCGGAGAATCCGTTGGAATGTGTCCTATCGGACTGTGTTGTCGGATAATCCGACTGTGTGTGGTCTGCATCGGACTGATTCCGTCGGAATATCCGTCGGACCCAATTTTCCAACTTGTTGGAAATATTTTCCAACCAACTGGTTCAATCGGACATACTCCGATCATGTGTAGAGAATTTTGATCGGACCAAGTGCCACGCATGCTCAGATCAAATTCCGACATCAAAGCTATTGGCTACTAGCCTGAACGTAGTCCCATCGTAACGAAATTACGTCATCACGTTCTGAAAGATCGGATTTTTCGACAACTTAGTCCGACCGTGTGTATGCAACAGTTTCGGACAAGATCCGACAGGCAAAATCCGACGGACAAAATCCGACGGATTTGGTTGGCAGAATGTCCGACCGTGTGTACAGGGGCTAAGACTTGACCACCAATATAAAGAAGGCATTCTTCCTATTGACCACCAAGGTAAGGGGCATTTTCACAGTGACCCCTTGATGGATTAATCTTAGCAGAGGTTCCCTAACACCTGGAAATGGGGTAAAAAAAGGTTGAGAAAGGCTGATCTAGGCAATATTTCCTAAACTATGGTTTGTGACCCAAATTGGGTTGCGGATGTAGCTGCTACTTGAATGTGTAAGGAAGTTTGTCCAAGCGCAAAATCAGTAGATTAGTAGACTATGACTGACAGTATAGACACATATGGGGAACTAGAGTACATGCATGATGGGGGAGGAAGGAATTGTATGTACATTTCTGAACTCTGCCATATAGTACTGAAAGAGACCGATACCAATTCAAATTCAAATACTTACACTGGCTGCATCAGAAAAAAAAAATCCGGATGTATTTTGAATACAGCACTACATTATTTTATGTATTTTTATCTGCCTGGTGTTTTGCTTTAAACTGTTTTATAGATATAAGCTTTGGAATGTTGCTCAGGAATCTACACTCTGTTATAATTATAATTATTGTTTTATCAACACTATGTTAGCTTTATCAACTTCAGTATCCTAATTTTAAATAAAATAGAATTACATAGTTAAAGTAAGGCAATAGCCCAATTTATAAATAAAAAAAATAATGAAAATGTAACGGCACCCCTAATATAAAGGGGGTTAACGCCGTTTACGATGTTCCCTCTCCTAGACACACATCCACTCGCTACCAATATCCACAGCTAAACGACCCTTTCCTATAGGAGCCGACCCCCTCTGGCAAAAAGACGAGACGCACTCTGTCTCTTCTGTAGTAGGAATGAATTTATTAAAGAGCAACATTGTAACTTTATACACAATTCAAGGCACATGCTTTAACATGAACAAGGGCCCAGCTCCACCCACACATCCCAAGACTCAACACCTCATCCTGACGTCTGCTAGGCTTCAAACGATCCCACCCAATACACATCTTTTCACAAAGGGTTGGTAGCCAGTCTGTCTGGCACTTTACAATACACACAAGGACAGACTTAAATGAACAATAGAAATGCAAAACAACTTAATTCCTCACAGCAATGATACTTAACCCCCATATACAGTATACATCCAAACTATATACAATGTATATACAGCCTTGAATATGGCTATCACAGACCATATCAGGGGTTTCTTTTATTCACCCTGTGTCCAAAGTGACCCCACTGTCACAGAAAGCATAACTAAATATACCATATTTATCGGCATATAACACACACTTTTTTCCTCTTAAAAGCAGGGGAAAAATCGGGAGTGCGTGTTATACGCCGATCCCCCGCAGTTCTGAGCCTCTGGGCGGCTTTCAGCTGCCTTCGGCTCTTCTCGGCAGCTTTCGACCGCCTTCGGCTCTTCTCGGCGGCTTCCTGTCGCCTTCGGCCGTTCTCGGTGGCCGAAAGCTGCCGAGAACGGCCGAAGGAAGCGAAAAATGCCAAGAACGCCTGAAGGCAGCCAAAAGCTGCCGAGAACTACTGCACGCCACCGAGATACACAGGACATCCGGCTCTGTATCTCGGCGGCGGCATTTAAAAAAAAAAAAAAAAAAGAGGCAAATAAAACTGACAAGGCTGCAATGGTGGACAAGGCTGCATGACAAGGCTGCAATGGTGGACAAGGCTGTATGACAAGGCTGCAATGGTGGACAAGGCTGCATGACAAGGCTGCAATGGTGGACAAGGCTGCATGACAAGGCTGCAATGGTGGACAAGGCTGCATGACAAGGCTGCAATGGTGGACAAGGCTGCATGACAAGGCTGCAATGGTGGACAAGGCTGCATGACAAGGCTGCAATGGTGGACAAGGCTGTATGACAAGGCTGCAATGGTGGACAAGGCTGCATGACAAGGCTGCAAATGACACTGACAAGGCTGCAATGATGGACAAGGCTGCAATGATGGACAAGGCTGCAGATGGACAATGATAAGGCTGCATTGATGGGCATTTAAATGTAAGTTTTTTTTTTCCATAAACTTCCCTCCTAAAAGTTTTTTTCCTTAAAATTCCCTCCTAAACTTGGTGTGCGTGTTATACGCCGGCGCGTGTTATACGCCCATAAATACGGTAGTTTTGGACAGAGTGGCAATGGATTAGAACATCTATTAGGTTTTTATTGCTGTCTTTGTCTCCATTGGGGAGATTCACCCTAAAACCCTGAAAGTTAACAAATGTTGGGTTGTCCCCGGAAAAGTAATAGAAGGGAAATCTTCTAGGGTCACCAAGGAATTTACATAATTTTCAGGAATTTCATCTCCCCAATGGGACACAGATTGTGAAAAATATACTGATGAGAGTTATAACCCACCCTTACTCTATCCAAAATGAAAAAAAAAAAAAATTGCCTATAGTTCTTCTGTCACGAGGGCCACGTACCTGATGTGAGACCGAAGTAGTGGGGAGGCCTCCCTTGCACCTCGGGTCCTTAAAGCCCCTGGAGATAGAGACAGAGACTTGGTGGGGACACCAAGTGGCAGGGGTGCCAAGGGTGCGGAGCACCGTGCAAATCTTAGTCCGGGATCCGAGCTGAGGTCAAGTCCAGTTGGGCAACGAAGTATAAAAGGGTTAATCAGAAGAAGAATGGTCGAGATCCAAGCCGGGGTCGGTTCCAATCTGGCAGCTGAGTACAAAAGGGGCAAAGAAGTAGAATGGTCAAGGTACAAATCCGAGGTCAATGGCAAGCAGCAATCAAGAGTAGTCAAATAGATTTCCAGGTCACAACAGGTTCAGACAGATCACACACTAGCACAGGAACAAGGGGGACTGAAGATAATCCAGCAATTTGGCAGTGTCTGGGCTGGGCTTATATAGAGAAGTTTGAGGTCACTTGCTGTGCACCTCCTGGGCATTTTCCTGCCTTTTTCCATCCGGTTGATGTCACTTCCTGTGCACTTCCTGGGTATTTTCTCTCCTTTTTTCCATCAGGTTGAGGTCACTTCTTGTGCACATCCTGGGTATTTTCCTGTCCTTTTCCATCAAGTCTTCTGCGCTGGTGCGAGTTGGCGCCCTGAGGCGTCTTTGGAGCATGCTCAGTTGGCACAGATTTCCTCTTGCGGCAACTCGCCATTGGTGTGGCGGAAAACTAACACTGCACATCAACCTGAACACACCATCCCCACCGTGAAACATGGTGGTGGCAGCATCATATGGTGGGGATGGTTTTCTTCAGCAGGGACAGGGAAGCTGGTCAGAGTTGATGGGCTGATGGATGGAGACAAATACAGGACAATCTTAGAAGAAAACCTGTTAGAGTCGGCAAAAGACTTGAGACCGGGGCGGAGGTTCACCTTCCAGCAGGACAACAACCCGAAACATCCAGCCAGAGCTACAATGGAATGGTTTAGATCAAAGAATATTCATGTGTTAGCAAAGCTGGTAGAGACACCCCCAAAAAGACTTGTAGAGAAAGGGGGTTCTGCAAAGTATTGACTCCGGGGGGCGCCATACAAATGCCCCCCCCCCCACTTTTCACATATTTATATGTATCATTCATCATTTTGCTTCCACTTCACAATTATACGACACTTTGTGTTGGTCTATCACAGGGATATGCAATTAGCGGACCTCCAATTGTTGCAAAACTACAAGTCCCATCATGCCTCTGCCTCTGGGTGTCATGTTTGTGGTTGTCAGAGTCTTGCTATGCCTCATGGGACTTGTAGTTCTGCAACAGCTGGAGGTCCGCTAATTGCATATCCCTGGTCTATCACATAAAATCCCAATAAAATACATTTACGTTTTTGGTTGTAGCAATGACAACATGTGGAAAATTTCAATGGGTATGAATACTTTTTTCAAGGCCCTGGTCTGTATAATAATCACTAATTGCTAGATTCAATCACACTATTGATACAATTACTTTATTGAGCAATCAGATCAATAGCTTTGACCGGCATTACAATGCAGAATCCCTTCCGCAGCCGGCGACTCGTTTTTCTTTTCTTCGAACCACAAATCGTTTCTTCATTTCTTTCATGGAAATCTCTCTTAGGCTTTGAGATTTTTTTATTTTATTATCGATTTTCCTAGTAAGATTTTTATTTTATTTTTTTACCTGTTTTTGTTTTCTGCTTGTTGTTTTTTTTTTTTTTTTTCAAAAGTAGCTCAGGGGCACGCTGGGCGCCCATTTCATATTCAAACAGCGTTTAACGGAATCCTTCTGTAAACACAACGCCGAGGTTCGGTATATATGAGATCCACACCTGGGCCGGGGCCTATATATATATCTCTGGATTTGCTATAATCTCCCTCAATGTATCACAATGTATCCGAGTTGAATGTAAATGAAAACAGTGGCAGCTCTTCCCGCTTCATTACCGGGAAGTATACCGAGTAACCTACTAGGAGGAATAAATCAATTTCCTTGTGTGTTCTTATAGGATCTCGTACCAAGGAGCCGGATTTCGGCTTATAACGAAGAGTGAGGATGCCTGACGCGCTTCCAGGCAGCATCAATAATACATTGACTGTGCATCCGCACCTCTCTTATTAATATTCTCTGTGTTCCGTACACTGCGGGCGCGCGCTGTGAAAGCCAACAGCGACAGAAGGGGGTCGGCTTCCTGCGCACACAGTGTGCCTTGTTGGGATCATTCTTAAAAGGTGATTTCTTTTTGAGAGAAAAACAATGGAATAATGCAAAATGACAAATGCAAGAATAAAGGAGCATGGGAGAGGGGGGGGAGGGGGGGGGGTGTCTTTAATATTGATTGGACCCTGGGCAAAAAAAAAAATTTGGGCTCCCCCCCCCCCCCCCCATGCAGTTTCACTCTCCACCTGCTTTGAGACATACAATAAAAAGAAGCTAGACTCAAAATCAGTTTACTGAATCAGATCAGACAGCGATTGGTTGCCAGAGGTTGCAGTGTATCATTACCACTCACTGACTGGTTGCTAGAGGACACAGCACATCATTTCTGCTTGTTGATTGGTTGCTAGAGATTACTGTACATGAATACTGCTCACTGATTGGTTGCTATAGGCTACTGCACATCATTACTGCTTACTGATTGGTTGCTAGAGGCTACAGAACATCATCTCCTCACTGCCAGCACACCATGGACTGGGGAGGTGAGGGGGCCCATTAATAGAGAGAAAACTCCAAGGGACCCTTGGACTCCTGGGCTCAGTGGCCATGCTGGGGGGAGGTGAAGGTGTGATCAATGGGAATGCTGTTTTTTTTTTTTATACTGACTACCAATAGGCTTTTCAACATTGGCCACCAATGTAAAAGGGGTTTACACTGACCATTAATATAATAGGGGTTTACACTGACCATTAATATAATAGGGGTTTACACTGATCATTAATATAATAGGGGTTTACTGACCATTAATATAATAGGGGTTTACACTGACCATTAATATAATAGGGGTTTACACTGACCATTAATATAATAGGGGTTTACACTGACCATTAATGTAATAGGGGTTTACACTGACCATTAATGTAATAGGGGTTTACACTGACCATTAATGTAATAAGGGTTTACACTGACCGCTAATGTAATAGAACAGGGATCTGCAATTAGCGGACCTCCAGCTGTTGCAGAACTTCAAGTCCCATGAGGCATAGCAAGACTCTGATAGCAATAAGCATGACACTCAGAGGCAGAGGCATGATGGGACTTGTAGTTTTGCAACAGCTGGAGGTCCGCTAATTGCAGATCCCTGTAATAGAAGCCTTCACAGTAAACACCAATGTTAGGAGGGATTTACACTGACCACCGATGTAAGAAGAGATTTACACTGACCACCAATGCAAGGAAGGATTTACACTGACCACTAATGTAAGAAGGGATTTACACTGACCACCAATGCAAGGAAGGATTTACACTGACCACTAATGTAAGAAGGGATTTACACTGACCACCAATGCAAGGAAGGATTTACACTGACCACTCATGTAAGAAGGGATTTACACTGACCACCAATGTAAGGGGGCATTCACGCTGGCCACTAGTGTGAATGAAAGGATTCTACACAAGCACCAATGTAACAAGAAGATTTACACTGACCACCAATGTAACCGAGACATTTAGCCGGCGTTCACATTTCTATGTATCTGCTGACATGTGCCTTGGCACTGTGTGATTTTGGAAAAGGGTTTGGGAGTTTCGTCTGTATTTGTAGTGCATAAAGCAGTCCATTGAAATGAATGGGCTGCTCTACACATGACCTACATCTTTATCCACCCTGTCAGTACACCTTTGCATCCTAAAACCCCTGCTAACCTGTGCACCCCAAACGTCCCCCATCCTCTCCACTTCAATCCCCCTCCCATTTAACTCTACCTGCCTCTTCTGCTCATCTTTGCACCCACCTTCCTTACCTCCATAATACATCCCCTCCTTGCTCACCTGTGTACCCCAAACTGTAATTCCTTCTCTGTCTACCTCTGCACACCCCACACTACCCTCCCCTCCCCTCCCGCACCAATTAGCTTACCTTTGCAGAACAGTCTGATGATAGACTTAACGACCACAGTTGTAGGCAGGAATTTCAAGCAGGCCCCTTTACCTCCCTAGTGGGCAGCATTCAGTATAGGTGATGGTGGATATGACCTCAGGGGGGCATGATATACATATAAATACCACCTCTATTTACATATGAATGCTTGCGGTCTGCCTCTATTTACATATGAATGTCATCACTATTTACATATAAATTTTGGTATTTACATGTAAACACAGGGTATGCAGGTGAGTCATCTGTACACAACAATAGGGCAGCATTAGTAACAGAACTTCACACTGAGATATCGGGACACAGCATGGGACTAAAACCTCAAGGGACAAGGGAATTTAAACTGGGATAGTTGCCAAGTATGAGGCAGCTGCTTTGGGCCGCACAACAATGACAGGGCCTAGGGCAGCTGCCCCTTTTGCCCTGCTTTAAAAATGGCTCTGTGGGGGGGGAGGGGGGGGGGTATATTTGACCCTTTGAGTTCCATTTATTAAATGTTATTATTATTTTATTTTTTTTAATCTAAATTTGATTGGAAAATTATTATACAAATAGACAAATATACATACATTAATGACAGTCATACCAGCAAACAACTTACAAATACATTATACAAACTAACATAACTAAAACAAACAAACAAAAAAAAAAAAACAGACGAGGGGAAATGATGGCAACACATAGACATCATATTTTGAAAGATTATTATGTTATATATTTAGATTCTACTACAATTCCCATAAATCATTGAGTTCCTGTTGAGTCCCTAAAAGTCCTCCAAGGACCCCATACCTGATGGCATTTTTTATATGTATCCAATTCGTGTGCCAGGAGTAGTGATGGACGAACTTCCGACGGGACGTTTCGCGAACGCGAAACGCGAACGGGCACAAACGTTCGCGAAAACGACCGTTCGCCGCGGGCTCCATTGACTTCAATGGGAGGCGAATTTCGCAAACCTTTAGGTCGAATTTGCGGCCACGGGGTAATTATTAGGGGGTAGCACGTAGTCCCACCACCTGGACAATAGCATAATACATGTATGAGGTGAATTTGGGATCGATAACTACAAGCATTTTTTTTTTATTTGGGAAATTGTTCTGACAATTCAGGACTATGGAGCTAATGAAGGCAATGGAGGAGAGGGAAGGTCAGGGACCAGGGTAGGCAAACAAGAGGGTGCAGGAGATACAGAGCACTGACAGCAGCACCGTAATACAGAGCACTGACATCAGCACCGTGACATACAGCGCTGACAGCAGCTCCGTGACATACAGCGCTGACAGCAGCTCCGTGACATACAGCGCTGACAGCAGCTCCGTGACATACAGCGCTGACAGCAGCTCCGTGACATACAGCGCTGACAGCAGCTCCGTGACATACAGCGCTGACAGCAGCACCGTGACATACAGCGCTGACAGCAGCTCCGTGACATACAGCGCTGACAGCAGCTTGACAGCAGCTCCGTGACATACAGCGCTGACAGCAGCTCCGTGACATACAGCACTGACAGCAGCTCCGTGACATACAGCGCTGACAGCAGCTCCGTGACATACAGCGCTGACAGCAGCACCGTGACATACAGCGCTGACAGCAGCTCCGTGACATACAGCGCTGACAGCAGCTCCGTGACATACAGCGCTGACAGCAGCTCCGTGACATACAGCACTGACAGCAGCTCCGTGACATACAGCGCTGACAGCAGCTCCGTGACATACAGCGCTGACAGCAGCACCGTGACATACAGCGCTGACAGCAGCTCCGTGACATACAGCGCTGACAGCAGCTCCGTGACATACAGCGCTGACAGCAGCTCCGTGACATACAGCGCTGACAGCAGCTCCGTGACATACAGCGCTGACAGCAGCTCCGTGACATACAGCGCTGACAGCAGCTCCGTGACATACAGCGCTGACAGCAGCTCCGTGACATACAGCGCTGACAGCAGCTCCGTGACATACAGCGCTGACAGCAGCACCGTAAGCAGCCCCAGGAGGAAGTCAGCACAGCACAGGGATGGTGTGATCCCCTCATAATAAGAACCCCCAGGAGGAAGTCAGCACAGCACAGGGATGGTGGGAGCCCCTCATAATAAGAACCCCCAGGAGGAAGTCAGCACAGCACAGGGATGGTGGGAGCCCCTCATAATAAGAACACCCAGGAGGAAGTCAGCACAGCACAGGGATGGTGGGAACCCCTCATAATAAGCAGCCCCAGTAGAAATATGACACCGCTCAACCTCTTCAAAGAGGAGGGTAGGGGCATATAGTACGGTGTGCTTTTTTGGGTCAGGGAAGTGAGCCAAATGAATTAAGAAGGTCTGTGTGCTTGATTCCAAAAATTGTTTATAGACATATACATGGTCTACTGATCACATGTGTTGAATTCCTCCGAGATCCATGCCTCATTCATTTTTAGAAATGTGAGGTAGTTAACACTGTCGTGAGCTAGGCGAGTACGCTTATCGGTCACAATCCCCCCTGCTGCGCTGAACGTCCTTTCGGACAGGACACTGGATGAGGGGCAAGCCAACAGTTCGATTGCAAATTGGGCAAGCTCTGGCCAGAGGTCAAGCCTGCCCACCCAGTAGTCTAGGGGTTCATCACTCCTCAGAGCGTCCACATCGGCCGTTAACCCAATGTAGTCGGACACCTGACGGTCTAGGCGTTCCCTGATGCTGGATCCGGATGACACCTGTCGATGGGTCGGCTGAAAGAATGACCTCATATCCGAAGTCACCAACACATCTTCAAACCGGCCTCTTCTTGCAGGCGCTGTTGGATTGGTACCCGCAAATCCTTCTCTGGGAGTGGGAATTGCTCCTCTGCCAGCGCACGCAAAAGCAGAATGCAGCATTTCTCGAAGCAAGGCCTGGAAGTGCTGCATTCTGACAGCCCTCTGCGACGGCGGTAACATTTCCGCCATTTTGTGTTTGTACCGGGGATCTAAGTACGTTGCCACCCAGTACTGGTCCTTGACCCTCATGCTTTTTATACGGGGGTCCCTATTAAAACACTGGAGCATGAAGGCCCCCATTTGCACTCAAGCGGAAGGTATGTGGTGGTGGTGGTGTTGTTGGTGGTAGTGTCTTTGGGGGTGCACATAGCAGAGAGTGAAGAAGAGGGTGCAGATCGAGAGGATGAGGAGGGTGCAGAAGAATAAGGCTGAGTGAGCCACTCAACCAAGTCTGGTGCGTCCTTTAAAGTAATTGAACGCACCTTCTGCAACTTCCCACTTTGGCTCAAGGCTGTTGCTCCTGCCCTACCCCTACCACCCCTGCGGAAGGGCCTGCCTCTTCCTCTGCCTGTCATTTTTTAAATCACCCTGTGACAAAACTCTTAGTCCCTATACCGCTGAAGGACTGCTGCAGTATAGGGCAGCGGTCAGCAGTAGTGCACGTCAACCCTATGTATTGTGGACCGATAGCGGTCCTTACAGAACAGCAGACTGTACTGCACTCAGGCCTATGTACCGTAGCACCCTATACCAAGTTACCAGTCCTTATAAGAACTTTTGTGGACCAAGCAGGTTGTGTGTTAGTGATTAGCAGACTGTACGTCAGTCCCTATACCAATGAAGGACTGCTGCAGTATAGGGCAGCGGTCAGCAGTAGTGCACGGCAACCCTATGTATTGTGGACCGATAGCGGTCCTTACAGAACAGCAGACTGTAACGCACTCAGGCCTATGTACCGTAGCACCCTATACCAAGTTACCAGTCCTTATAAGAACTTTTGTGGACCAAGCAGGTTGTGTGTTAGTGATTAGCAGACTGTACGTCAGTCCCTATACCAATGAAGGACTGCTGCAGTATAGGGCAGCGGTCAGCAGTAGTGCACGGCAACCCTATGTATTGTGGACCGATAGCGGTCCTTACAGAACAGCAGACTGTAACGCACTCAGGCCTATGTACCGTAGCACCCTATACCAAGTTACCAGTCCTTATAAGAACTTTTGTGGACCAAGCAGGTTGTGTGTTAGTGTTTAGCAGACTGTGCGTCAGTCCCTATACCGCTGAAGGACTGCTGCAGTATAGGGCAGCGGTCAGCAGTAGTGCACGGCAACCCTATGTATTGTGGACCGATAGCGGTCCTTACAGAACAGCAGACTGTAACGCACTCAGGCCTATGTACCGTAGCACCCTATACCAAGTTACCAGTCCTTATAAGAACTTTTGTGGACCAAGCAGGTTGTGTGTTAGTGTTTAGCAGACTGTGCGTCAGTCCCTATACCGCTGAAGGACTGCTGCAGTATAGGGCAGCGGTCAGCAGTAGTGCACGGCAACCCTATGTATTGTGGACCGATAGCGGTCCTTACAGAACAGCAGACTGTAACGCACTCAGGCCTATGTACCGTAGCACCCTATACCAAGTTACCAGTCCTTATAAGAACTTTTGTGGACCAAGCAGGTTGTGTGTTAGTGATTAGCAGACTGTACGTCAGTCCCTATACCAATGAAGGACTGCTGCAGTATAGGGCAGCGGTCAGCAGTAGTGCACGGCAACCCTATGTATTGTGGACCGATAGCGGTCCTTACAGAACAGCAGACTGTAACGCACTCAGGCCTATGTACCGTAGCACCCTATACCAAGTTACCAGTCCTTATAAGAACTTTTGTGGACCAAGCAGGTTGTGTGTTAGTGATTAGCAGACTGTACGTCAGTCCCTATACCAATGAAGGACTGCTGCAGTATAGGGCAGCGGTCAGCAGTAGTGCACGGCAACCCTATGTATTGTGGACCGATAGCGGTCCTTACAGAACAGCAGACTGTAACGCACTCAGGCCTATGTACCGTAGCACCCTATACCAAGTTACCAGTCCTTATAAGAACTTTTGTGGACCAAGCAGGTTGTGTGTTAGTGATTAGCAGACTGTACGTCAGTCCCTATACCAATGAAGGACTGCTGCAGTATAGGGCAGCGGTCAGCAGTAGTGCACGGCAACCCTATGTATTGTGGACCGATAGCGGTCCTTACAGAACAGCAGACTGTAACGCACTCAGGCCTATGTACCGTAGCACCCTATACCAAGTTACCAGTCCTTATAAGAACTTTTGTGGACCAAGCAGGTTGTGTGTTAGTGATTAGCAGACTGTACGTCAGTCCCTATACCAATGAAGGACTGCTGCAGTATAGGGCAGCGGTCAGCAGTAGTGCACGGCAACCCTATGTATTGTGGACCGATAGCGGTCCTTACAGAACAGCAGACTGTAACGCACTCAGGCCTATGTACCGTAGCACCCTATACCAAGTTACCAGTCCTTATAAGAACTTTTGTGGACCAAGCAGGTTGTGTATTAGTGTTTAGCAGACTGTGCGTCAGTCCCTATACCGCTGAAGGACTGCTGCAGTATAGGGCAGCGGTCAGCAGTAGTGCACGGCAACCCTATGTATTGTGGACCGATAGCAGTCCTTACAGAACAGCAGACTGTACTGCACTCAGGCCTATGTACCGTAGCACCCTATACCAAGTTACCAGTCCTTATAAGAACTTTTGTGGACCAAGCAGGTTGTGTGTTAGTGTTTAGCAGACTGTGCGTCAGTCCCTATACCGCTGAAGGACTGCTGCAGTATAGGGCAGCGGTCAGCAGTAGTGCACGTCAACCCTATGTATTGTGGACCGATAGCGGTCCTTACAGAACAGCAGACTGTAACGCACTCAGGCCTATGTACCGTAGCACCCTATACCAAGTTACCAGTCCTTATAAGAACTTTTGTGGACCAAGCAGGTTGTGTATTAGTGTTTAGCAGACTGTGCGTCAGTCCCTATACCGCTGAAGGACTGCTGCAGTATAGGGCAGCGGTCAGCAGTAGTGCACGGCAACCCTATCTATTGTGGACCGATAGCGGTCCTTACAGAACAGCAGACTGTACCGCACCCAAGCCTATGTACCGTAGCACCCTAGACAGACCAAGTTACCAGTCCTGATAAAGAGCTTTGTGGAACAAGTGAGTTGTGAATGATTAGCAGACTGCAGCAGAAGGGCAGCAGTCAAGTATAATATTCTTTCTATATTTGGAAGAAAGAATATTATACGTGTACAAGCCTATTACCGTACCACTGATACCAGTCCTGAAAAGAACCTTTGTGGAACTAATAGTAACAGCAAGTCTTTAAAATTATCCTCACTGCCTGACACACTGCTTCCTGCCTGTCCCTATACAAATTGGCAAAAAAGAGTAGGCTGGAACGATTAGCTGGAACAGCTCTTTTGTGGACCTGATAGTAACAGCTAATGATGATGATGATGATGATGATGAAGAAAGACTAATCTGGCTGAGCTGTCCCTAAAATAGCAGCATACAGCGCTCTGTCCCTTTATCTAAACTGACAAAAGAAACTCAGGCTGCTGACCTAACACCTATACCAGTCCTGAAAAGAACTTTTGTGTACCAAATAGCTAGCGTTTTCTCTGTCCCTACTCCACACAGGATCCTTTCCCTACAGTGACAGAAGAAAGAATGTAAAATGGCCACCGGATCGGGTGTATTTATAGGTTAGGGGGAATGTCCAAGTGTCCATGAGCTGTCATGTCTCAATTGGTTGTCCTGTAACACATGATAAACGTGTCACGAAAGGTTAAAGTTCTTGTATACATTAAACACGTAAGTCCGCCGGGGCGAACGACGGAAAAAGGCGTTCGAACCCGCGGACGGCGAAAGTCGGAAATTCGCCGCGAAACGACCGCCGGGCGAACCGTTCGGCCATCACTAGCCAGGAGGGTCTCCGTCCTCTCAATATAATCTATTCCTTCACCGATGGGGACTGTATTGATAGCCAATGTCGCGGAATAACCAATCTTGGCGCTGTTAACCAGAATTTCCGACAAAAAAGCTCCCATCGGAAAATCCGACCGCATGTACGCGGCATAAGTCTTCTACTCCAATTTGAACATTAAAATTGCATGGCCATTTATTTTTGAATTCTGGAGGCTCAGGGTGATTTTTTTGCAATAAGAATCGTATATATTGCTGATAGGACATGTTTTGGTTTAGTACTTTGTAACAAAATGGAATCAAACAAATTTAGATCTCTATTAAAAAAAAAAATTGTTTACGGGAGTAGAGGACAGGAATGACAATACTTGCTGACAGGGGCATTACTAGGTCTACAAAAGATCTGGGGCTAGAGCCCATAGCAAAGAAGTAAAGAAAGTCATACGCTTGGGCGGAAATACACATGTATATACAGTAATATACGTGTGTGTGTGTGTGTGTATATATATCCCCAGAGAGCCCCTCTTACATCAGGGTCCTTAGAGAGCATCCTCCTTACATCAGAGTCCCCAGAGAGCCCCCTCCCTTGCATCAGGGTTCCCAGAGAGCCCCCCTTACATTAAGGTCCCCAGAGAGCCTCCCCCTTAAGTCAGGGTCCCCAGATAGCCTCTCCCTTGCATCAGGGTCCCCAGAGAACCCCCCACTTACATCAGGGTCCCCAGAGAGCCGCCAACTTACATCAGGGTCCCCAGAGAGCCCCCCTTACACTAGGGTCCCCAGATAGCCTCTCCCTTGCATCAGGGTCCCCAGAGAACCCCCCACTTACATAAGGGTCCCCAGAGAGCCGCCCACTTACATCAGGGTCCCCAGAGAGCCCCCCTTACATCAGGGTCCCCAGAGAGTCTCCCCCTTGCATCAGGGTCTCCAGAGAGCCCCCCACTTACATCAGGGTCCCCAGAGAGCCTCCCCTCCCCTTGGGGACCCCTGCTGAGACTCAGGGCTATGGGCCCCATATTCGGGGCTATAGCCCCAAAAGCCTCCCCCTAGCGACGCCACTGCTTGCTGATATTCCAACCATTGCATAAGTGAGGGCTGTTGTGTGGAAATTAAGTTCAATATGGGTGGAAGTTTGCCCTGACAAAGAATCTGGCTCACTCTTCGGTGAGAATCCTTGTTCCATATTAAAAACTGTCACCGATCTACTGCAGGTGGAAATTGAGGATTGCCAGATAATCGTGTCATGGGTCCTACTTGTGAAGAAAGCCCTAGCTGCGAAATCATTTTATACCAGATGCTCAATAAGTGAGACGTAAGAAAAGAAGAAGAGAACGTGTCTTCATGAGTACCACGGAAAGATACGTTTAGCCAAGGAAGTGCCCGGAGACCAAACTGATTCAAGCCCTGTTCTATTGATGCCCATTGTTTGGTATCGGAATGATGGAACCAGTTCACTAATCTAGTCAGGACTGCCACAACATAGTAATAATATTAGATCCGGTACACCCGCTACTCCTTTCATTTTAGCTAATGTTAATGTTTTCCTATTTAATCTAGATCTCTTGTGCCCCCATATAAACTTTGTTAATGCAGATTGTAGAATAGAGAAAAGAGATCTAGGATTCGGAATAGGGACAGGGATAGTTTGAAAAAAGGTACAAAAAGCGGGGTATTACCGTATATATACGAGTATAAGCCAACTTTGTCAGCACATTTTGTATGTTGAAAAAGTCCCCCTCGGCTTATACTCGAGTGAGGGTCTCCCGCTGTGCCATGCAGTCTTAACTGTTCGGCGACCGTCTACTGTAACAAAGCCCCGCCTCCTCTTTGTCCGCGATGGAACACTGAACACTGATACAATGCTGGGAAAATGAATCAGTGTTCCGTCTATCACGGACGAGGTGGAGGAGGGGCTTTGTTACAATGGATGGCCGCTGAACAGTTAAGACTGCAGTTGCATGACACAGTGGGAGACACCCGCTGTTTGTAATCCTAGGTACAGGTGGGCACAGTGAGGCTGCAGATGGACACAGTGAGGCTGCAAATGGGCAAAGTGAGGCTTCAGATGGGCACAGTGAGGCTGCAGATGGGCACTGTGAGGCTGCAGATGGGCACTGATGATACAGGTGGGCACAGTGAGGCTGCAGATGGGCACAGTGAGGCTGCAAATGGGCACACCGAGGCTGCAGATGGGCACACCGAGGCTGCAGATGGACACAGTGAGGCTGCAGATGGGCACTGATGACACGGGTGCGCACAGTGAGGCTGCAGATGGACACAGTGAGGCTGCAAATGGGCACAGGGAGGCTGAAGATGGGCACTGATGATACAGGTGGGCACAGTGAGGCTGCAAATGGGCACAGTGAGGCTGCAAATGGGCACAGTGAGGCAGCAGATGTGCACAGTGAGGCTGTACATGGGCACTGATGATACAGGTGGGCACAGTGAGGCTGCAGATGGGCACAGTGAGGCTGCAGATGGACACAGTGAGTCTGCAGATGGGCACTGATGATACAGGTGGGCACAGTGAGGCTGAAGATGGGCACAGTGAGGCTGCAGATGGGCACACCGAGGCTGCAGATGGGCACACCGAGGCTGCAGAGGGGCACTCCGAGGCTGCAGATGGACACAAAAAGGCTGCAGATGGGCACTGATGACACAGGTGCGCACAGTGAGGCTTCAGATGGACACAGTGAGGCTGCAAATGGGCACAGTGAGGCTAAAGATGGGCACTGATGATACAGGTGGGCACAGTGAGGCTGCAAATGGGCACAGTGAGGCAGCATATGGGCACAGTGAGGCAGCAGATGGGCACTGATGATACAGGAGGGCACAGTGAGGCTGCAGATGGGCACAGTGAGGTTGCAGATGGGCACTGATGATACAGGTGGGCACAATGAGGTGCAGATGGACACAGTGAGGCTGCAAATGGGCACAGCGAGGCTGCAGATGGGCACTGATAATACAGATGGGCACAGTGAGGCTGCAGATGGGCATAGTTAGGCTGCAAATGGGCACAGTGAGGCTGCAGATGGGCACAGTGAGGCTTTGGATGGGCATTGTTTACCAGTAGCATTTCCCACCCCAGGCTTATACTCAAGTCAATACGTTTTCACAGTTTTTTGTGGTAATATTAGGTGCCTCGGCTCCTAATATTTGGGTCGGCCTATACTTGAATATATACGGCATGTCCATTTTCAATATGTTAATTAGAGATGGCCTTGCAGTTCACCCGGCGGTCGGTTCGTGGCAAATTTTGTTTGTCCGCGATTCGCCGAACCGGCAGACTTCTGGCGCTGTTCGTGCAGCGGATATATGCGTTTACATTGTGAAGAACTTTGACCCACGATGACACATCCATCATGGGGTACAGGACAGCCAATTGAGACATTTCAGCACATGGACAATTGGACATGCCCCCTACCTTATAAATAGACCTGATCTGGTGGCCATTTTACATTCTGTCTTTTGTCAGTGTAGGGAGGGACAGGACGCTGTGCGGAGCAGGGACAGTCAGTTTAATCACTAGCTATTACTATTAGGTCCACAAAAGTCCTTTTAACCACTTTCAGACCGGACCATTTTGCTGGTAAATGACCAGAGGTCTTTTTACACTTTGGCACTGCGCTGCTTTAACTGGTAATTGCGCGGTCATGCAATGTTGTACCCAAACAAAATTTGCGTCCTTTTCTTCCCACAAATAGAGCTTTCTTTTGATGGTATTTGATTGCCTCTGCGATTTTTATTTTTTGCGATATAAACGTAAAAAGACCGCAAATTTTGAAAAAAAATGATATTTTCTACTTTTTGTTATTAGAAAAATCCAATAAACTCAATTTTAGTCATACATTTAGGACAAAATGTATTCAGCCACATGTCTTTGGTAAAAAAAAAGTCAATAATTGTATATTTATTGGTTTGCGCAAAAGTTGTCACATCTACAAACTAAGGTACGTTTTCTGGAATTTACGCAGCTTTTAGTTTACGACTGCCTATCTCATTTCTTGAGGTGCTAAAATGACAGGGCAGTACAAAACCCCCCCAAATGACCCCATTTTGGAAAGTAGACCCCCTAAGGAAATTGATAAGAGGCATGTTGAGCCCATTGAATATTTTATTTTTTTGCCTCAAGCGATTGAATAATGACAAAAAAAAATTTTTTTTTTTTTTTTTACACAAAGTTGTCACTAAATGATATATTGCTCACACATGCTATGGGCGTATGTGAAATGACACCCCAAAATAAATTCTGCTGCTTCTCCTGAGTACGGGGATACCACATATGTGGGACTTTTTGGGAGCCTAGCCGCGTACAGGGCCCCGAAAACCAAGCACCGCCTTCAGGCTTTCTAAGGGCGTCAATTTTTGATTTCACGCCTCACTACCTATTACAGTTTTGAAGGCCATAAAATGCCAAGATGGCACAAAACCCCCACAAATGACCCCATTTTAGAAAGTAGACACCCCAAGCTATTTGCTGAGAGGCATGTTGAGTCCATGGAATATTTTATATTTTGCCACAAGTTGCGGGAAAATTACAAACTTTTTTTTTTATTTTTTTTTTTTCACAAAGTTGTCACTAAATGATATATTGCTCATGCATGCCATGGGCATATGTGAAATGACACCCCAAAATAAATTCTGCTGCTTCTCCTGAGTACGGGGATACCACATATGTGGGACTTTTTGGGAGCCTAGCCGCGTACGGGGCCCCGAAAACCAAGCACCGCCTTCAGGCTTTCTAAGGGCGTAATTTTTTGAGTTCACTTCTCACTACCTATTACAGTTTTGAAGGCCATAAAATGCCAAGATGGCACAAAACCCCCACAAATGACCCCATTTTAGAAAGTAGACACCCCAAGCTATTTGCTGAGAGGCATGTTGAGTCCATGGAATATTTTATATTTTGCCACAAGTTGCGGGAAAATTACAAACTTTTTTTTTTTTCACAAAGTTGTCACTAAATGATATATTGCTCACGCATGCCATGGGCATATGTGAAATGACACCCCAAAATAAATTCTGCTGCTTCTCCTGAGTACGGGGATACCACATATGTGGGACTTTTTGGGAGCCTAGCCGCGTACGGGGCCCCAAAAACCAAGCACCGCCTTCAGGCTTTCTAAGGGCGTTACAGTTTTGAAGGCCATAAAATGCCAAGATGGCACAAACCCCCCCCCCCCAAATGACCCCATTTTAGAAAGTAGACACCCCTAAATTTAGGGGTACACTAGTGAGACTAGGTAATAAATGGCGGGTGCCCTGAAACTATAAAAAAATAACTAACCAACCAGCGTCACCTGTAACAGTTATATGGTGATCACTGGTGAAAGGGTTAACTAGGGGGCAATCAGGGGGCTTTATGCGGTAGTATATGGGGGTCCCTGGCGCTATAAAAAGCTGCGGCGAACCTAAATACCTACCTGCCTAACTAGCGTCACCTGTGACACTAATACAGCGATCAGAAAAACGATCGCTTATTAGGCTGGGTTCACACTGGAGCGATGCGGGAACGCCACGAATGCGCGGCGGGTTCCCGCATCGCATGCCTCCCGGCGGCAGTTCACACTGCCCTATGCGAACTGCTGGGAGTGTCAGTGAAATGTTAATGACACCCCCAGATCAGTTCGCATATCGCAGTGCGATCTGCAAACTTGGATCGCATGGTGTGAACACCCATGCGATCCGATTCTGCTGCGGACCAAAAAAAGGGTCCCGTGCGAGTTTGCGGCGGGTGCGACACGAATTCAGCCATACTATCTGTATAGCTGAACTCGAATCGCACAGAGATCGGATGTGATTTGCACTGCAGTGCGGTGCGAATCACATCCGTTCTCATAAACCGCTGCAATGTGAACCCAGCCTTAGTGACACTGGCGACGGGGGGTGATCACGGGGTTAAACCTTTATTGGGGGGGTTAGGGGGGTACCTTAGAACTAAAGGGGGCTAACCCTAACTGCCCTAACAGTTATTAGTCACAAATGACACCTGCCGGGTGATCAGGGGGTTAAACCTTTATTAGGTAATAAATGGCGGGTGCCCTGAAACTATAAAAAAATAACTAACCAACCAGCGTCACCTGTAACAGTTATATGGTGATCACTGGTGAAAGGGTTAACTAGGGGGCAATCAGGGGGCTTTATGCGGTAGTATATGGGGGTCCCTAGCGCTATAAAAAGCTGCGGCGAACCTAAATACCTACCTGCCTAACTAGCGTCACCTGTGACACTAATACGGCGATCAGAAAAATGATCGCTTATTAGGCCGGGTTCACACTGGAGCGATGCGGAAACGCCGCGAATCCGCGGCGGGTTCCCGCATCGCATGCCTCCCGGCGGCAGTTCACACTGCCCTATGCGAACTGCTGGGAGTGTCAGTGAAATGTTACTGACACCCCCAGATCAGTTCGCATATCGCAGTGCGATCTGCAAACTCGGATCGCATGGTGTGAACACCCATGCGATCCGATTCTGCTGCGGGCCAAAAAAAGGGTCCCGTGCGAATTTGCGGCGGGTGCGGCGGGTGTGGCGGGTGCGGCGGGTGCGGCGAATGGCTGAACTCGAATCGCACAGAGATCGGATGTGATTTGCACTGCAGTGCGGTGCGAATCACATTCGTTCTCATAAACCGCTGCAATGTGAACCCAGCCTTAGTGACACTGGCGACGGGGGGTGATCACGGGGTTAAACCTTTATTGGGGGGGTTAGGGGGGTACATTAGAACTAAAGGGGGCTAACCCTAACTGCCCTAACAGTTATTACAGTCACAAATGACACCAATGCAAAAAAAAAAAAAAAAAAAAAAAAAATGACATTGGTGTCACTGTGACTGGGGGGCAGGGGTAATTGGGGGGGTGATCGGGGGGTAAAGGGGGGGTGTGAGTGTGCCTGGCATGTTCTACTGTGTGTGGGATGTGTTGGTGCAACTCACTGATCCGCTCTCCTCCGTGTCGGAACGAAAAATACCGACACGGAGGAGAGAATACATCACTTCCTCTCCTGTGTTTACATTACAGGAGAGGAAGTGATGTCACCGGGGATTTCCATTCGTCGGGAGCGATCGCGAGGGGGTGGCCATGAATGAATGGCCGTCCCCTCGTCCGGGATCGCTCCCGAACGAAAACCGACCGCCGCAGGCACCGGGCGGGGGCCCGATCGGGCCCCCGACCCGCGGGAGGCAAAGGACGTACATATATGTGCTTATGCCTGCCCGTGCCATTCTGATGACGTACATCGGCGTGAGGCGGTCGGCAAGTGGTTAAGGACTGGTATAGGTGTACAGTATATAGGGTTGTAATACACTTAGAATATACTTTCTTTCAAGTATATTAAGGTGCACTGCTGACTGCTGTGCTGCTGAGTGCTGACCGATTCTGCAGCTGTCTTTTATCAGTGTAGGGACTGAGGAACAGTTTGGTGTTTGGAGCTGGGACAGTCTGCAAATCACTAGCTACTAGGTCCACAAAGGTCCTTTTAAGGACTGGTATAGGTGTACAGTATATAGGGTTGTACATGTATAATATACTTTCTTTCAAATATAGAAAGCATATTATAGTGCACTGCATGCAGTGCTGCTGACCAATTCTGCAGCTGTCGTTTCTCAGTGTAGGGAGGGACAGTTTGGTTTTTGGAACAGGGACAGTCTGCAATTCACTAGCTACTAGCTAGCTACTATTAGGTCCACAAAGGTCCTTTTAAGGACTGGTATAGATGTACTATTTGGTGTGCAGTATATAGGGGTGTAATACATGTATAAAATACTTGGACATATAGAAAGCATAGTATAGTGCATTTCCACTGTGCAGCATTGTGACTGCTGAGCGGTTCTGCAGCGATACTACAAAGAGTGACTCACGCAATTAAAAAAGAGTATTATAAGTGGTGTGATAGACCAGTGGCCCCCAAAAACGACAGATTGAAGCGGGTGTTATATACCTTCTTCCACATACATACTGCACTTCTCTAGAGACTTTTGTCACAGGGTCATTTAAAAAATGACAGGCAGAGGAAGAGGCAGGCCCTTCCGCAGGGGTGGTAGGGGTAGGGCAGGAGCAACAGGCTTGAGCCAAAGTGGCAAATTGCAGAAGGTGCGTGCGATTACGTCAAAGGATGCACCAGACTTGGTTGAGTGGCTCACTCAGCCTTACTCTTCAGCACCCTCCTCATCCTTTCAATCTGCACCCTCTTCTTCACTCTCTGCTGTGTGCACCCCCAAAGACACTACCACCACCACCACCATATACCCTCTGCTTGAGTCACTGGAATTATTTTCCGATCCATATCAAGAGGACATTTCTGATGCGCAGCCACTCTTGGTATTGGATCAGGAAGAGGAGGTAGCAACAACCGCCACTCAGCAGTCTGACGACAGTACCCAGATCAGCCCAAGGAGGAGGTTGGTCCCCGGTGTTGCTGCCTACTCTGAGATCTCTACTTATAGCGGTGGGGAAGGTGACGTCGATGATGACGTGTCTAGTAATGTCACGTGGGTGCCCACAAGAGAGCAAGAGGAGGGGAGTTCAGAGGGAGATATGGACCAGCAGATAGGGAGGAGAAGCAGGTAGAACTTAGATTGCACAGGAGGGACAAAGCAGACTGCGACTGTATGAGGAGCGAGTCATCGACCATGTACGGTCACATCTGGCGCTCCCAGGACACCGGCACATGGCTCCGCAGTGTGGGCTTTTTTTAAAGTGTCCGCTGCTGACAATAGTGTTGCCATCTGCAGCCATTGCAGTCAATGCATAAGTCGTGGTAAGCCCAACACTCACCTAGGGACGACCGCCTTAAGAAGGCACATGAGGTGCCATCACCGAGCCCAGTGGGAGCAACGGAACACACAAAGCCACACTCCAGGCTCTCACCATCCAGCCTCGTCTTCTACTTCTGCTTCTCCTCTCTCCTCAGAATTGTCCTCCACTCCACCTTCCATCATGCCATCCTCATGTTTTTCTGGAAAAAGGCAGGCTTCCGTGGGCCAAATGTTCGAGCGTAAAAAAATTATGATGCCGGATAACCCCCTTGCCCAACGGTTGACGGCTGGCTTGTCAGAACTGATAGCCCACCAACTACTCCCATATAAACTGGTGGACTCAGAGGCCTTTCAAAAATTTGTGGCCATTGGAACACCACAATGGAAGGTCCCAGGAAGGAAGTATTTCTCACAGAAGGGCATCCCAGAGCTATATGGCCATGTTCAGCGGCAAGTGAATGTATCTCTGGCACACAGTGTTGGTGCCAAGATACATCTGACCACAGACACGTGGTCTAGCAAACACTGGCAGGAAAGGTATATAACTTTTACTGCCCACTGGGTGAACCTTCTGGTGGCCGTCAAGCATGCAACCCGTGGCACCCGTGTAGATTTGGTTTTACCGCCACGGATTGCATGCAGGCCTGCCTCTTCTTTTCTTCCTACTCCATCTTTCTCCCTCTCCTCCTCGGCTGACTCCTCCTTTTCTGCTGCTAGCGTCTCTTCCGCTGCGCCGCCCAAGCTCCCCAGAACCTATTCGACATGCCAGGTGAGACGTTGCCATGCCGTGCTGCGTCTGTTGTGTATGGAAGCCAAGAGCCACACTGGCCCGGCACTCCTTTCAGCTTTGCGTTTACAGGCAGATCAGTGGCTAACACCACTCAATTTGAAAGTTGGTAAAGTGGTGTGTGACAACGGTGCCAATCTGCTTAGTGCATTGAAACAGGGCAAAATGACGCACATGCCATGCATGGCCCACGTCTTAAACTTGGTCGTGCAGAGATTCGTTGTCAAAAACCCTGAGGTCCAGGACATCTTGCGGCAGGCAAGGAAAATCTCGGCCCATTTCAGAAGATCTTACAGGGCCATGGCTCGCCTTGCTGTCATTCAGCAGTGACACAATCTGCCGGTCAGACGTCTTATTTGCAATTGCCCGACGTGATGGAACTCAACCTTCTATATGCTTGATAGGCTGCTCCAGCAGAAACGTGCAGTTAACGTCTACCTGTACGAACTTTGCGGCAGAACAGGTTCTGGGGAGCTTGTTTTTTTTTCACTGCGCCAGTGGCTGCTCATGCATGACGCATGCAGACTTCTGCGCCCATTTGAGGAGATCACCAAACTGGTCAGTCGCAGCCATGGCGCCATCAGTGACTTGGTACTTTATGCCTTCTTTATGGAGTGTGCATTGCGTCGTGTCAATGATCAAGCCGTGGAAGAGCAGGAAGATGAGGAAGTCGCAATGCTGGATGAATTCCTAGGGGAGCTACTCTATCTGAGACAAGTCAACAACAGGAGTCTGAAGAGGAGTGAGAGGAGGATGGTGCCGGGGTGGATGAGGAGGAGCAAGAAGAGCATGCTTTAAACCTTTCTGGGATCCCTGTTGTTGTGCGTGGATGGAGAGAGGAGAACGAGGAGGACGACATTATCCTGGATGATGAGCAGGAGCCAGGCCACCACACCGCTTCCAGTTTAGTGCAAATTGGGGCCTTCATGCTCCAGTGTTTTAACAGGGACCCCCATATAAAAAGCATAAAGGTCAAAGACCAGTACTGGGTGGCAACATACTTAGACCCCCGGTACAAACACAAGATGGTGAAAATGTTACCACCGTCACAGAGGGCTGTCAGAATGGAGCACTTACAGGCCTTGCGTCGAGAAATGCTGCATTCTGCTTTTGCGTGCGCTGGCAGAGGAGGAATTTCCACTCCCAGAGAAAGAGTTGCGGGTACCAATCCAACAGTGCCTGCAAGAAGAGGGCGGTTTGAAGATGTGTTGGTGACTTCTGATATGAGGTCATTCTTTCAGCTGACCCATCGACAGGTGTCATCCGGATCCAGCATCAGGGAATGCCTCGACCGGCAGGTGTCCGACTACATCGGGTTAACGGCCGATGTGGACGCTCTGAGAAGTGATGAACCCCTGGACTACTGGGTGGGCAGGCTTGACCTCTGGCCAGAGCTTGCCCAATTTGCAATGGAACTGTTGGCTTGCCCCTCGTCCAATGTCCTGTCCGAAAGGACGTTCAGCGCAGTAGGGGGATCGTGACCGATAAGCGCACTCGCCTAGCTCACGAGAGTGTTGACTACCCCACATTTATAAAAATGATTGAGACATGGATCTTGGAGGAATTCAACACATGTGACCAGTACACCATGTATATGCATAACTCTATTATTTATTTATTTATTTATTTATTTATTTAATCGAGCACACTGACCTTTTTTCTACCTTTGGCTCACTTCCTTGTACAAAAAAAGCACACCGTACTATATGCCCGTACCCTCCTGTTTGAAGAGGTTGAGCGGTGTCATATTTTTAGGTCCCGCAGCGAGTTGCTGGTATCAGTGCTGCTGTCAGTGCTCTTTATCTCGGTGCTGGTGTCAGTGCTTTCTCTCTATCTTGGTGCTGGTGTCAGTGCTCTCTCTCTATCTTGGTGCTGGTGTCAGTGCTCTCTCTCTATCTCGGTGCTGGTGTCAGTGCTCTCTATCACGGTGCTGGTGTCAGTGCCCTATATCACGGTGCTGGTGTCCGTGCTCTCTCTCTATCACGGTGCTGGTGTCAGTGCTCTCTCTCTATCACGGTGCTGGTGTCAGTGCTCTCTCTCTATCACGGTGCTGGTGTCAGTGCTCTCTCTCTATCTCAGTGCTGGTGTCAGTGCTCTCTATCACGGTGCTGGTGTCAGTGCTCTCTATCACGGTGCTGGTGTCAGTGCTCTCTATCTAGGTGCTGGTGTCAGTGCTCTCTAACACGGTGCTGGTGTCGGTGCTCTCTCTATATATCGGTGCTGGTGTCAGTGCTCTCTATCACGGTGCTGGTGTCAGTGCTCTATATCACGGTGCTGGTGTCAGTGCTCTCTCTCTATCACGGTGCTGGTGTCAGTGCTCTCTCTCTATCTCGGTGCTGGTGTGGTCTCAGTGCTCTCTATCACGGTGCTGGTGTCAGTGCTCTCTATCTCAGTGCTGGTGTCAGTGCTCTCTATCACGGTGCTGGTGTCAGTGCTCTCTGTCACGGTGCTGGTGTCAGTGCTCTCTCTCTATCATGGTGCTGGTGTCAGTGCTCTCTCTCTCTATCTCGGTGCTGGTGTGGTCTCAGTGCTCTCTATCACGGTGCTGGTGTCAGTGCTCTCTATCTTGGTGCTGGTGTCAGTGCTCTCTATCACGGTGCTGGTGTCAGTGCTCTCTATCACGGTGCTGGTGTCAGTGCTCTCTATCTAGGTGCTGGTGTCAGTGCTCTCTTCATAGCCTGCCCTGGCCTTGCCTCTCCTTCATGGCCTTCATGCGCTCCTGAATTGTCAAAATTTCACAGATAAAAAAAGAATGCTTGTCGTTGTCGATCTCAGATTCACTTAATACTTTTGTTATGTCAGTGTCCATGTGGTGGGACTATGTGTGCACAGTTAGTAAATATTTTGTGGCTGAAAATATGACCTGGAGGTTTTTAAGGTTCGCCTGCCATTAAAGTCAATGGGGTCCGCCGCAAACTTTGCGGTTCGTGAACTTTTGGCTGCGTTCGCGAAACGTCCCATCGGAAGTTCGTCCATCACTAATGTTAATCCTCCCGAACCACGAATATGGATTAGAATCATATTTTTTCAAGATCTTGGAGAGTACGTTGCATAAGAGGGATATCATTTGTCGAATATAGTTGGGTCGGATCTGGAGGAATATTGATTCCTAAATATTTTAGTGTAGAGGAGCAGAATCTAAACGAAAAATGATTCTTCACTTGGTGTGATGAAAGTGACACATTAAGAATTTCTGATTTTGATACATTTACCTTGAAATTACTCAAGATTCCAAAACGCTGAAATTCGGTTAGAATAGAAGGCATAGAGATATGTGGATTGGTACTAGGGATGAGCTTCGTGTTCGAGTCGAACGTACGTTCGACTCGAACATTGGCTGTTCGGCCGTTCGGCGAATTCCGAACGTTTGGGCCGTTCGCGTCAAAATTCGAGTGACGCGCGCACGGACCACAATGCACTGCGGTGGCGCAGTGTATTGCTGCCCCATGATTGGCCAAGCATGCACTGTGACCCCGCATGCTTGGCCAATCGCAGCGCCGGCAGCGAGGAGAGCCATGATTGGCCACAGGCATCCTGCCTGTGGCCAATCATAGCTCAGGCTGTGTAGTGCACGCCCCACACTATATAAGGCCGCCTTTGAGGCGGCCTCGTGTAGTGTGTTAGTTAGCATCTGAAGCAGTGGGTGTTCTGTGTACCTTCAACACAGTACACACCAATCGTTTTTGGCTGATTTCCTATCTTGCTGCTGTGTAGTGGTTGTTGTCTGTGCCCTGACCGCAGTATACACCACTATATTCACCTCACCTATATAGCTAGTGATCTAGCTTTAACCACTTAACAACTGCCCATTGCCGATTAACGGCTTCAGGGCGGTTGTTTAACTCTGAGAGGCCGTTAATTAACGGCCCCCCAGAATTCTGCTCTCGCGCGCCCCCCGGGGCGCGCACTCGAGAGCATCCGTGACCGCCGGGTCCACAGGACCCGGCGCATCACGGATCACGGTAAAGGGCCGCTCATAGCGGCCGTTTACCACGTGATCGCTCCGTCAAATGACGGAGTGATCACTTGTAAACAGACCGGCGTCATGTTATGACGCCGGTTCCTCCCTCCCCTCTCTGTACCGATCGGTACAGCGGAGGGGAAAGAGATCGGTGTCAGCAGCGATGTGGGCTGCATCTGCAGTGCCCACATCGCTGCTCACCGAATTTAACCCCTCAATTCCCTGCCAATACTCTGCAATACCAGTGTATACTCTGCAGTACCCTGCCATTACTCTGCAGTACCCCGCCATTACTCTGCAGTACCCCGCCATTACTCTGCAGTGCAGTACCATGCCATTACTCTGCAGTACCCTGCCATTACTCTGCAGTACCCCCCATTACTCTGCAGTACCCTGCCATTACTCTGCAGTACCCCCCATTACTCTGCAGTACCCTGCCATTACTCTGCAGTAACCCCCATTACTCTGCAGTAACCCCCATTACTCTGCAGTACCCCCCAATACTCTGCAGTACCCGCCATTACTCTGCAGTACCCGCCATTACTCTGCAGTACCCCCAATACTCTGCAGTACCCTGCCATTACTCTGTAGTACCCCCCAATACTCTGCAGTACCCTGCTATTACTCTGTAGTACCCCGCCAATACCCCGACAATACCGTAATACCCTGCCATAAATTGCCATACCCAGCCATACTCGGAGATACCCAGCCATACTCGGTGATACCCTGAAATACTCAGCCATAGACGCCCCCCACCCCTCACCGCCCTCCGGTGCTTCTACCAACTCGCCAGTACGATCAAAGCCAGAATCTTTTTTTTTTTTTTTATTTCAGGCTTCCCAGCCTAGAGGTGAGATGTGGGGTCATATTGACCCCCCAGATTTCACTGTAAAGAGGACCTGTCACCCCATATTCCTATTACAAGGGATGTTTACATTTCTTGTAATAGGAATAAAAGTGATCAAAAATATATTTTTGGGGAAAAAAATGTCAAACTAAAATAAATAATGTAAAATGAACAATAAAAAAATAAAATAAAAATTAAAGCGCCCATGTCCCCATGTGCTCGCATGTGCCACACATGTGAGGTATCGCCGAGAATGTTAGAGCGAGAGCAATAATTCTAGTCTTAGACCTCCTCTGCAACTCAAAACATGTAACCAGTAAAAAAAAATGTAAAGCGTCGCCTATGGGGATTTTTTAAGTAGCGACGTTTGGCGCCATTCCACGGGCATGTGCAATTTTGAAGAGTGACATGTTTGATATCTATTTACTCAGCATAACTTCATCTTTCACTTTATGCAAACATTGGGCTAACTTTACTGTTTTTTTGTTTGTTTTTTAAGCACAAAACTGTTTTTTCCCCCAAAAAAACGCGTTTAAAAAATTGCTGTGCAAATACCGTGTGAGATAAAAATTTGCAACGACCACCATTGTATTCTCCAGGGTCTTTGCTAAAAATATATATATATATATATATAATGTTTTGGGGTTCTCTGTCATTTTCTAGCAAATAAATGATGATTTTTACATGTAGGAGAGAAATGTCAGAATTGGCCTGGGCGCTCCAGAACGCCTGATGGCGCTCCCTGCATGTTGGGCCTCTGTATGTGGCCACACTGTGTAAAAGTCTCACACATGTGGTATCGCCGTACTCAGGAGTAATAGCAGAATGTGTTTTGGGGTGTAATTTGTGGTATGCATATGCTGTGTGTGTGAAATAACCTGATAATATGACAATTTTGTGAAAAAAAAAAAAAAGGAAATAGGCCGTCAGTACTTCAGGTGTGATCAATTTTCAGATATTGGCACCATAGCTTGTGGACTCTATAACTTTCACAAAGACCAAATAATATCCACCAATTTGTACTTATTTTTACCAAAGATATGTAGTAGTATGAATTTTGGCCAAAATTTATGAAGAAAAAATGACTAATCTGCTAAATTTTATAACAGAAACAAAGAAAAATTCATTTTTTCGCAGAATTTTCGGTCTTTTTTCTTTTATAGCACAAAAAAAAAAAAACTGAGAGGTGATTAAATACCACCAAAAGAAAGCTCTATTTGTGTGAAAAAAAGGACAAACATTTCCTATAGGTCCAGTGTTGCATGATTGAGTAATTGTCATTCAAAATGTGAGGGCACCGAAAGCTGAAAATTGGTCTGGTTATTAAGGGTGTTTAAGTGCCCGGTGGTCAAGTGGTTAATAATAGAGCTTGCAGTCAGTAGTGTTAGGAGATAGTGCGTGCTGTCTGCATGCTCTGTACCCAGTACATACCGCTATAATATAGGGCAGGCCCCTACTTTCAAACATCCAACTTACAAACATCTCCTACTTGCAAACGCAAGGAGACAGCAGCAAGTGAGATGAAAAAAGATGGACGACAAATCAAATTATACAGGGGTGATAACCCTTCCCTATGTTTTCCAAAAAGCTTAAAAATCGTTTTTTTGACTGGAGCTACACTTTAAAAATGTACCAGTTGAAAATTACAAACAGATTCAACTTAACACAACAAACCTACACAGTCCCTGTCTTGTTTGCACCGCCTGTATACTGCTGTTCTGAGTATATAGGGCCTGGGGGCCACACGCATTTCCTTTTTTTAATATGGGTACGGGGTTCCCCTTAATATGCGTACAAGACCCAAATAGGCTGGTAATTGGCAGGGAGGGCTACCCATGCCATTTTTCTGAATGATTTTCAACCATATTGCAGGAACCAGATATAACATTAAAACAGCAAGCAGTTTTAAATGGTGTTATTTCCGTTTAATGTCATTTTGTGCAGGGACTGTTCTAAACACAGGAAACACGTGGCACTTCACAGGCATACTACAGACACCCCCCAGGCACCATATTTAAAGGAATATTTCACCTTTTTTTTTCACTTTAATCGTCATTAAAATCAGTGCTCCCGCCAAAACGGCAGTTTTTAAAACTTTTTTTTGCAGTGACCCATGTCCCCTGAGGCAGGAGGCAGGTCCCCAAACCCTTTTTAGGACACTATCTTGCATATTAGCCGTTAAAATTAGCACTTTCCATTTGGAACGTTCGAGTCCCATAGACTTCAATGGGGTTCTAACGTTCGTACCGAACGTGGGGGTCGTTCGCAAGTTCTGGTGCGAACCGAACCGGGGGGTGTTCGGCTCATCCCTAATTGGTACCATAGAGTAACAGATCATCAGCAAACAGGGCAAGTTTTATTTCCTGCTGATGTGTCCTTATGCCAGTGATAGAAGGATTCTGCCTAATTGCTATTACTAAATGCTCCATTACTAGAACATAAAGCAAAGGAGATAGAGGGCACCCCTGGAGAGTGTCATTTCGTATAGGGAAACTCGTAGTCAATGATCCATTGATCCTCTTTCTAGCCTTGGGTTTAGAATATAGCGCTAAAATCTTATTAACTTGTTGTTGCCCGCACACTGTCAAATGACGGCGGGGCGGTGCAGCGCTTGTTCTGGGACGCTGTCATATGACTGATGATCAGTGCCCTGATTACAATAAAGGAATATAGTGTAACGATACAGTGCCCACCAATGCCAGCATACAGTGCCCACCAGTGGCAGCAATCAGTGCCCTCCACTGCCCACAAGTACCACAAATCAGTGCCCATTAGCCATGCCAGTCAGTGCTGGTAATCAGTGCCGCCTATCAGTGCCATCAATGCCCATCAGCGTTGGCCATCAGTGCCACCCATCAAAGCCCATCAGTGCCCATCTGTACGGCCTATCCATCTGTATGCCCACCAGTGCCGCCTATCTGTGCCAGGCACTGCCGCCTATCAGTGCCCACCAGTGCTGCCTAGTAGTGCCCATCAGCGCCACCTAACAGTGCCCATCAGTGCCGCCTATCAGCACCACCTATCAGTGCCCATAAGTGCAGCATTTTAGTGCCTCCTCGTCAGCGTCACCTCATCAGTGCCCATAAGTGCCACCTCATCAATGCCAACCAGTTCAGCCTATCAGTGCCCATCGGTGCTGCCTCATCAGAGCACACCAGTAAAGGCAAAATTTACTGACAGAAAAAAAGTTAAAAAAACGTTTTTTTTCCAAAATTGTTGGTCTTTTTTTTTGTTTTGTAAAAAATAAAAACCCAGAAGAGATTAAATACCACCAAAAGAAAGCTCTATTTGTGTGAAGAAAATTATAAAAAATGTGTTTGGGTACAGTGTAGCACGACCGCGCAATTGTCATTCAAAGTGTGACAGTGCTGAAAGCTGAAAAATGGCCTGGGCAGGAAGGGGGTTGTAAGTGCCCGGTAGGCGAGTGGTTAAGCAAATCTGGACCCATCCCTACTTGCCTCAAAGAATGCCCAAGGAAATGCCACCCAACCCGATCGAAAGCCTTTTCCGCATCGACCGAGAGAAGGCATGCCGGTATTTTAGCTGTTTGAGCATAGCCCATGAGTAAGAACGTTTTTATCATAAGTGTTTCTCTTCCTTGAACAAATCTGGCCGGGTCTTTATGTACCAGGCTCGGCATAAGAGAGTGGAGACGTGACCCAATCAATTTTGGCATAAATTTTTATGTCTACTCCAATTGAAGATACTGGACGATAGCTGGTATCAAAGTAATATGGGCCTCCAGAGAGCCCGGAGCTGACAGCCAAAAGCGATAAGTGCAGGGCGGACATGACGGGGTTAACAGTAGAGCAGAGGAAAGAATTAGGGAAGGACTAGGGTGTCGAGGGGGCGGGGTTAGGAAAGAGTCAATATAGTCTCCTGGGGCATGCTGGGAGTTAACAGAAGACGGAGGAAAAAGTTCAGCATGGACACGGTGGAGAGGCTTCTGATGCAGCTGAGGGAGCAGGCGGCGGTCCGGGGTGAGGACTGGCTGGTGGATTCCTTGGGGGGTTTAGTGACACGGCCGGAGCCTGTGAATGCTGGGGGGACCGGTGTGAGCACACGGGCGCGGCGTTCCCGGCCGCCGGAGCGGTTTTCGCCCGACAGACGGGGGGGGCGGCGGGCGGGGGGCGGCGGACTGGCGGGACGATCAGCGGCACCCCCTGGGACTGGACTGGCTACAGGCAGCTTGGGTCTCCCGGGACAGGGCTCTACACGGCCTGGATCTGCCACGCGGGGGAGGCTCAGGGGGATGGGGATGGAACACAGCACTGCCAGGAGAACAGCTTCAGTGAGCGCTGGCCCCGCCCCCAGAACGGAGCAGAGAGCAAGAGTCACGAGGGGGAGAGCTGATGTCCCCAGGCCTGCTTACTTGTCGGCAAGGGACTGTGCTTTGGAGCCCCTTCTCAGCGCGGGCCACCCCCCATTAGAGGAGCAGCGAGCAGCCAGCAAACAAGGGAGAGCGGTGGTTCCCGGGCCTGCGGTGGTGACGGCAGGGGAACACTTTGGGGAGGCATTTCAGAGCGCTGGCCCCGCCCCCGGAGCAGAGCTGAGCAGTGGGGGGGCTGGGGGGGGACATTGGATGTCTGCTATCCCCGGGCCAGCCACAGCCGCGGCAGGGGATCGCAGCAGTCTGGGACGGGGCTGCCCAGGGTCACAAGGAGCGTGGCGGAAGACTGCGGGACTGTGGGGGCGTACGCCGGTCGGGGCAAGGCCAAGCGGAAGTCAGAGGCCGGTCACGCGGAGCGCAGAAGGGTGCGGATGGCAGCAAGCACAGCGGCAGCCAGAGGAGAGCGATCTGGCGGGTCCTCATCATCAGAGGAGGGGGAGCGGGAGCTGGGAGCCATGGAAGAATCGGATGCGGTGGACGATGCGGCCCCTCCTGGCGTCGGGAGGAAGTCCGGAGTGAATGGGCGATCGGCTGATGGGGCGTCTCCTGTGCAGCCCGGTAAGTCACCTGCTTCTTTACCGGGATTGGGTACGTCAGGTAATTTGCAGCAGGGGGACGGTGGGGGGGGCTTAGCCAGGGTTTGGGGTCTGGGGGGGCGGGGGTTTCTAAGGACTTGCACGGTTTTTTGGTGGGTTTGAAAGAACTGGTGTGTCAGTTTGAGCGGGGGGTTACGGCACCTGTGGGGCTGGGGGTGGCATGGGTGCCCCCGGGGGGCGGTATGGCGGAGGCGAGCGTTGCTGCTGCTCGGCCTGTTCCGGGGCCTGTGGTTGGGGGGCCGGTTGTGGGCGCTGGGGGGAGTGACAAGAGTGTGGTTCCGGCGGGCGAACAGGTGGCGGCGTCTATTGACAAAGGGGTGAGGCAGGACATTACTAGGCTGGCAGACGCGGCGAGGTGTGAGGTCTACGTTTGTTACGAGGGACCGTTAGGGGCTCATCTAAATTAGGAGGTCCGGGAGAAGCTGTGGAAGGGTGAGTATGTGGAGATCTTCTCGTTGTTGCCGCTGGAGAAGTTCAACTTGGATAGGGTGAAGCCTGACGATTCCAAGAAGGAGGATGAGGAAAAGCGGAGGTATCGATTAATTCAGAGGACGTTTGCGAATTGGTTACAGGCATTTGCCATTATGGCCAGTGTCATAGGGGAAAAACACTCCGAACATTGTTCGGCTTTGTTTTGTTACCAGGATTCGATTGGGGAGGCTTACCGGGTGTACGGCGGAACTGCGTGGTTGCGCTATGACGAACAGTTCAGGCAGCGGAGAGCGGTAAGGCCGGACCTGCGATTGGGACCACAAGGACATCAGCTTGTGGATGCGTTTGATGACGACGGCGAGGGCCCCAGGGCAGTTTTTTCAGGGGGGGGCGGTGGACCGTCGGCCCCAGGACAACCGGCCGGAAATAAGAAAGGGGTGTGTTGGCAGTACAACTCTGGTGCCTGTAAGTTTGGCACTGGTTGCCGGTTCAAGCACGAGTGTTCGGGCTGCGGCAGAGCTCACCCCGCCTCCAGATGCTTTAAGCAAGGGAAGGGCCGACCGGGGGATGTTGGCAACAAGAGGGAGGACTCCGGTGATGGTGGCAAGGATGCGGCCGTTTCTCGGTAGGTATCCGGACAGGAGTGCAGAGAAGCTTCTAGAGGCTGGGTTCACGGATGGCTTTAGAATTCCTTGTGCGTTGACGGTGATTCCACCGTTGGCACCCAATTTGAAGTCGGCCCTGCAACATCCGGAGGTGGTTTCTGAGAAACTGCGGAAGGAGGTGGCGTTGGGTAGGATGTGTGGCCCTTTCCCTGTGCCTCCTTTGGACGACTTGGTGGTCTCTCCGTTGGGTGTGGTGCCCAAAAAGGAGCCCCTCAAGTTTAGGCTTATTCACCACCTTTCCTTTCCGAAGGGGCGGGTCGGTGAATGATGGGATCAATCAAGAAGTTTGCTCCGTGTCATACACGTCGTTTGACGCGGCAGTGAATTGGGTGCGCAGATATGGAAAGGGGGCGTTACTGGCCAAAGCGGACGTGGAATCGGCCTTTCGTTTGTTGCCGGTGCATCCAGATAGTTTTCGTTTGTTGGGGTGTCATTGGGAGGATGGTTTCTATGTAGACCAGTGCTTACCGATGGGCTGTTCAATCTCTTGTGCGGTGTTTGAACAATTTAGCTCGTTCATTGAATGGGTGGTGAGGGATGTGTCGGGAGTGAATTCGATCATTCACTACCTTGACGATTTTCTGTGCATTGGGCCTCCAGCTTCCAAGGTTTGCGCGATATTGCTGGCGACGCTGCAGCATATTGCAGAGATATTTGGCATTCCTTTGGCACCGGACAAAACTGAGGGACCTCGCACGGTCATCGTGTTTCTGGGAATTGTCTTGGATTCCAAGGCCATGGAGTGCCGGTTGCCTGAAGACAAGTTGGCGGACTTGCGGCGGGAGATAACAGAGTTGTTGGGGGTTCGGAAGGTTCAGCTGCGAAAATTGCAATCGGTCCTAGGCAAACTCAATTTTGCCTGTCGGATTTTACCGATGGGGCGGGTTTTCAACCGCAGGTTGGCAGCCAGCACGGCGGGTGTCAGGTCCCCTACGCATTTTGTGCGATTAGTGAGATCGCATAAGGCAGACTTGAAGGTCTGGCAGACTTTTTTGGAGTCGTTCAATGGGCGGGCGATGTGGATGTCGGGGCCGGTCAGCAACTTTGACCTGGAATTGTTCACCGATGCGGCTGGGGCTTTTGGATTTGGGGCGTTTTTTCAGGGCCGATGGAGCGCGGGTCCTTGGCCGCAATCATGGGTGGCGGCAGGGTACACGTCGAATCTGGTGCTGCTGGAGTTGTTTCCAGTGGTTCTGGCGGTGGAGCTGTGGGGCGCCTCCTTCAGGGATCGGAAGGTGCGTTTTCACGGGGATAACATGGGGGTTGTGCAGGTCATTAATCGTCATACGGCCTCTTCCCCCCCTGTCATTCGGTTGCTGCGTCACCTGGTGTTGCGGTGCCTGCAGTTGAATGTGTTCATTCACGCGGTGCATCTTCCGGGCGTGGAGAACGTGGTGGCGGATGCGCTGTCCAGGTTCCAGTGGGAGCGGTTCCGGGAGTTGGTACCGGGGGCGGAAAGGTTTGGGACTCCCTGCCCTCTGTGGTTGTGGGATTTAGCTTTTGATACGCCTGTTAAACAGGATGCTGTTTGAGGGGGTGGGGCTGGGTGGTGCCCTGACAGGACTCGTAGTGCTGTGGTCGGCTGGTTGTATGCAGGCCTGTACTGGCCATCGGGACTACCGGGAGATTCCCGGTGGGCCGATTGGCTCAGTGGGCCGCTGGGCCGGTTGTTATCAGTTTAAGCTTATTAATTTTTTTTTTCCACCGCCGGCGGCGGTGGCAGCGGCCGCGAACGCGGCTCCGCCACAGCACCTGGGCCGGCCCGGCGCACAAGTACAACCCCCCGGTTGACGCTGCCACTCACTCCCCTTGTCCCAGCGCCGTGACGTCACGGCCGGAGGGCGGAGGCGGCCCGGGGATATAGGAGGAGTTCAAGCCTAGCTGCCTGGCCTGGGAGTGAAGGGAAAGCGCCGCCGAGGAGGAACGAGGAGCGAGGAACCATACCATTGCTCCACACTCCACAGCTGCAGCCTGCAGGATTGTCTCCAGAGTAAACAGCAGCACAGACTGTGTCAGTGTCCACTGTCCAGGGACAAAGCAATCACATTATCAGACATCAAGTAAGCACTAAATAGTAAAATCAACTGCAGGCTGTTAATATTTTGGTCAGCGTGTTTTAACAGTATACCACAGACAGGCATGTGCTCGTCTCTCCGCACTTCCATTTACAATACTTGACCAAACCTGAACCATCTGTGTGTCTGAATGTAGCCTATATGATGGATTTCAAAGATTAGTGTACATTTTTGCATTGCTCTACTAACAGAGAAAACCAGCTAAATAATTATGTGATATCTGTAATATGCAGCATGGCGGGGGGGGGGGGTAGGAGTAAATGTACTGCCACTGTCCACTGTAACTGATTAACCTCTTCCCGCCCGCCCTATAGCCGAATGACGGCTATAGAGCAGGCGCTTTCGTCCGGGAGGCCGTCCCTGGACGTCCTGGTATTTACTTCCGCAATGTGCGCCGCCGCTGGCGCGCATCGGGGAAGTTCTGTGTTTGCCGTGTCCCCCAGAGACACAGATCGCTGTAAACGGCCAATCACAGCGGCCGTTTACAGCGCGATCGGCGTGTCCAATGTGAGATGATCTCATATGTAAACATATGAGATCATCTCTCAGCGCCTCTCTCCCTCCTCACACAGACAGCGTGTGAGGAGGGAGAGATGAACGGCTGCAGCGGCCGTAAGTGGGAAAATAAAAAAATTAATTTAAAAAAGTGCCATGCTCCCCCAGTGCCATCCGCCCCAGTGCCATCCACCCCAGTGCCATCCACCCCAGTGCTACCTGCCCCCAGTGCCACCTGTTAGTGCTACCTGCCCCCAGTGCCACCTGTTAGTGCCATCTGTCCCCAGTGACACCTGTTAGTGCCATTTGTCCCCAGTGCCACCTGTTGTCAGTGCCATTTGTCCCCGGTGCCATCTGTCATCAGTGCCACATGTCATCAGTGCCACATAGTGCCATCTGTCATCAGTGCCACGTGTCATCAGTGCTACATAGTGCCATCTGTCATCAGTGCCACATATTAGTGCCATC
Organism: Lithobates pipiens; assembly: GCF_037356315.1. Classification (NCBI taxonomy): domain Eukaryota; kingdom Metazoa; phylum Chordata; class Amphibia; order Anura; family Ranidae; genus Lithobates; species Lithobates pipiens. The sequence goes on along the minus strand of NW_027507758.1, from coordinate 5,645,983 downwards.
TGTCATTAGTGCCACGTATCAGTTTTACTTACTTAGGAATGTTTTACTTATTTTTTTGCGCAATTGCGTATAGTTTATATACTGTTTTTGTGCGTGTTTGCAAAATTAAAGTGGGCCAGTCTGGATAAAGTCCAGGGCCAAATTTTTGTCCCAGTCCAGCCCTGGTTGTATGGGTTTTCAGATGGGTCTACTGGGGGCTTGCATCCCACCCGGGGGGGGGGGGGGTACAGGCGGCTGGTTTGGGTGCATGTGGGGGCGTTGGGGCCACCTCATGGTGATCGGTGCTCAGTTGGTTAGCTTTGGTCTATATTTCCAAAAAAAAAAAAAAAGGTGGTGGGAAGGGACGGTGATCCTGGGCTGGATAGTTGGTTTCGGGGTTTTGCGGCAGGTTGACAGGGGAAGGGGTTGGTTGGAAGGTGTTGGTTTCATGTTATGCTGTTACTGTACGGTGGTGTTCATGGCTGTTTTTTCCTGTTTTCTTCTGTTTCAGGTACGGCAAAAGGATTGGTCTGGATAATGGGCCATTCCTATGTGTGCTGGGGGGCACGACGGGGTGATGCTAGGAGGGGAGGCAGACGTTTAGGTTTTGCTAAAAGTGAGGTCTGTATCAAGTGGTTTGGTTTCCCAGGAATGTTATGGGGCAGGTTGGTGGGGGAGGTTCAGCGTTTCGCACAGAGGGACAGGCCCCCAGATGTCCTGGTGATCCATGCGGGTGGTAATGACCTGGGCTGTAAGACTATGATTGACCTTACGCGGGATATTCAGTTTGACGTGTGGCGTCTCAGCATGGATTTTCCAAACATGGTCATAGTTTGGTCGGACATGGTGGCCCGCACCACGTGGCGGATGGCCAGGTCAGTTGAGGGGGTGAATAGAGCCAGGAGGAAGGTTAATAGGGCGGTCAGTAACTTCATGGTTCGGAATGGGGGGTTGGCCATTAGACACTTGGAACTCGAGTTTGAGACTTGGAGATACTTGCGAAAGGATGGAGTTCACTTGAATGACGTGGGCATTGACCTGTGGACTCTTGGGATCCAGGATGGTATTGAGCGAGCACTTCGGGTGTGGAGGGGCATGCAGCAGTAAGTGGGTTACTTCCGCATGCGGTGGCGGGTTTTTGGTCTGTGCAGGCGAAGGAGATATGGCAAAATGGGTCAGGAACTATCGCTGAATGGGATCCTGATGGTGGTTTCCGGATAACTGAGGTTAGAAGGAAAGGGTTATGGGGGCACTGCGGACAGCGTTTGTCTTTGAGCCTGCTTGTCGGCTTGAGGCCTATTATTACGCTTGGAGAGGGACCGCAGTGTCAAGTTGGTCATGGGTTCAAATGTTTTTGGTGATAATTGCCTGCACAGACCAATGCCATGCAGTGGTTGCTATTCAGAAGTTATATTGGGATATTGTTTGTTATTGTTATAATTTTATATTATTGAGAGTACATATTTTCATACAGAGTTGTTCATATTGGAATTTAATCGTTTATTTTGTTTAAAAATAATAAAGTAGGCTGCTACGGCCTTTTCTTACTCCAACCGGTGTGGTCTCAAGTTAATGGGGTATAGGTAAGGTTGGGGTTATGGAAGCAGCCTATCTGGTATACCACAGTCAAGTGTTTGAGTCGGAAACGGGTTAGTGGAAAGGATGGAATTGAATACCTGGAGCATAAATGGGGACAAATATTCTTTACATATGTAGCGCTGGCTCCTGGCGAGCAGGCACTATTGTTTTTGTAAAGTTAAGTTGCCCGAAGCCACAGTTCGGCTTCGGGATTATTTCTCTAAATTTCTGGTTTTAGTACCAGTCCAGCTGGGTTGTACTGGGTTCTCCTTGACCGCAGGTGTCGCTGTCACCACCGGCAAGAGTAGAAATGCAGTCTAGCTGGATGCATTGAGTGACACTTATCTCTCGGAACCAGCCCAGTGGGAGTGTTTTCCTGCTGTGCATTCTGGGGGGGGTGGTATTTAAGGTACCGACGCCATGTTGGCGGGGGATTACTTTCGGTCTGTTTTGGTTCTGGTGGTCCTCCTGACCAAGCCCCATGGCCTTCCTGGCCTGGGGTGCAGAACTATGCATCCTGTGTCTCGGGGCTGGCTGGCCCGAGGCGACGCAACTGAAGGGATAGGCCAGAACGAACTTCGGAGCCTACCGATCCAAGGATGGTCCGGTGCCGTCTCATCAGAAGGAAGAGGCCCAGCAACTGAAGAACCCCCAGGGGAGGACTCTTTCAGAAGACCTTGTGCAAGGCTGGTTTCTCTGGAGGAGCCTGGAGGCTTAGTTGAAGGACGCAACCCGGATCAACACTCATATGGTACTGAAGGAATAGGCCAGAGCGAATTTCGGGAGCCTACCGATCCAGGGATGGTCCGGTGCCGTCTCATCAGAAGGAAGAGGCCCAGCAACTGAAGAACCCCAGGGGAGGACTCTTTCAGAAGACTGTGTGCAAGGCTGGTTTCTCTGGAGGAGCCTGGAGGCTTAGTTGAAGGACACAACCTGGATCAACACTCATATGGTACTGAAGGAATAGGCCAGAACGAATTTCGGAGCCTACCAATCCAGGGATGGTCCGGTGCTGTCTCATCAGAAGAAAGAGGCCCAGCAACTGAAGAACCCCCAGGGGAGGACTCTTTCAGAAGACCGTGTGCAAGGCTGGTTTCTCTGGAGGAGCCTGGAGGCTTAATTGAAGAACGCAACCTGGATCAACACTCATACGGTATCGCCGGATCGGCTGAGAGAAACTGGTACCGTATGTCAGTTCTTTAAATATATCCACATCCCTCAGTAACGCTCAAGTGTATCTCAAAAGTCTGTGGCAGAGACTTTACCGAGCATCCCACCGGCTGCTAGGCCTAGGGAGAGAGGTCTATCCGGGGGTTGTGGAACCGTTTTATTCTCTGGATTCTCTTAATACCTTCACCTTGCAATATAAGTGCCTGAACTCAACCCTCACCCTCTACCCTCCATTAAGAGAATTCGTTTTTCTAAATAAATAAACCCAAAACAGGATTCGGTGTTCAGTTTCAACATTCTTTGGGCCATTTGTCACGGGATCCCCAAAGACGGAGAAGCAAGGAGGTGAGGTAACGGTAAGCTCAAATCAAACCAGCAGCTCCTTCGGGGGTAGGGTTGCCACCTGTCCAGGATTCACCCGGACAGTTCGGGTTTGGAACCCTGTGTCCGGGTTTCAATCTGCCTGAAACCCGGACACATTATTTAGACTGGGCTGTGGCTCCCCAAGTAGCTTAGATAGTAACACAAAAATCTGTTGCCATTCGGGATCTGCTCTCTGAGGGTAGGTTTGGCATCACTGGGGGGGGGGGGGGTCATGATGTTAGTAAGAGCAGTTTGGCCACACCCACTGTTTGCCACAGCGCACTGCATTACCACTTTCCTTGGGGGGCACCCAAAGGTGTCCCTGGTCTTTTATAATCCTATAGTATATACTACGAAAAAAATGTGCCCTGTGCCGCTAAAGTGTTCGGGTTTGGCTTGAAGAAAAGGTGGCAACCCTATTCGGGGGTCAGTGCTACACATGTTTTATAGAATTTTGGAGTAACTCCATGTGGGCCAGGGCTCTTGCCTGATGGAATCTCCGAAATGACTCCCAATAATTCCTCACTTGAGAAGGGATAATCCAATCATTTCCTATAATCGGCGTCTAATGTTGGAATAGCAGTTTCCTGTACACGGTCTTCAATGCAACGAGTATTCGATCCTGTACCTTCCAAAAACGATGGTTGAGCCAGATTATAAAGAGCTGAAAAATATGCCCTGAAGACATTGTGGATCTGAGGTCATTCCCCCCCCCCCCCCCACCGACAACTTCCTAATACTAGCAATAAAAGTCTGAGGAGGACGGGGATGTAATGTACGGGCCGACTGTCTCCCACATTTATTCCCATATCTGTAACTACTTAACCGCTTCCCGACCGCCTCACGCAGATATACTGCGGCAGAAGGGCACGCATAGGCAGATTAAGGAACCCGTACGTTGCCCTTTAAGAGACGGCTCGTGGGCGCATGCACCGGGAGCTCCATGATCTCAATCGCGGGTCCCGCGGACCCGATGTCCGTAGGAATACCCGCGATCGTCTCACGGGGGGAGGAAGAACGGGGAGGTGCTAATGTAAACAAGCATCTCCCCGGTTCTGCCTAGTGACAGTGTCACTGATCTCTGCTCCCTGTGATCGAGAGCGGTGATCAGTAACGTGTCACGCACAGCCCCTCCCCCCACACAATTAGAATCACTGCCTAGGACACACTTAAAAAAAAAAAACGCTGATCGCCGCCATTACTAGTAAAAAAAAAATATATCAATAAAAATGCCATAAAACTGTCCCCTATTTTTTAGACGCTATAACTTTTGCGCAAACCAATCAATAAACGCTTATTGCGATTTTTTTTCTATGTAGAAGAATACGTATCGGCCTAAACTGAGGAAAAAAAATGTTTTTTTTTAAATATTTTTGGGGGATATTTATTTTAGCAAAAAGTAAAAAATAATGCGTTTTTTTTCAAAATGTACGCTATTTTCTGTTTATAGCGCAAAAAATAAAAACCGCAGAGGTGATCAAATACCACCAAAGGAAAGCTCTATTTGTGGGGAAAAAAAGAACGTCTTGTTTTGTTTGGGAGCCATGTCGCACGACCGCGCAATTGTCAGTTAGAGCGGCGCAGCGCCGAATCGCAAAAAGTGCTCTGGTCAGGAAGGGGGGTAAAATCTCCCGGGGCTGAAGTGGTTAAGGCACATCTATGTTGATATGAACTATGAGATGCTTCCAAAAGCTCCAATAATGATGCCCTGGTAGACGATATATTAGCTGGTATTTCTGTAGACTGTGAGGCTTTATGTAGAGTTTCTAGGGAATGAAGCTTTAACCGCTTCAGACCCGGAAGATTTTACCCCCCTTCCTGACCAGAGGACTTTTTTGCGATTCGGGGCTGCTTCGCTTTAACTGACAATTGCGCGGTTGTGCAACATTGTACCCGAACAAAATTGACGTCCTTTTTTTCCCCACAAACAGAGCTTTCTTTTGGTGGTATTTGATTACCTCTGCGGTTTTTATTTTTTGTGCTCTAAGCAAAAAAAAAGAGCGACAATTTTGAAAAAAACGCAATATGTTTTACTTTTTGCTGTAATAAATATCCCCCAAAAATATATAATAAAACATTTTTTTTTTCCTCAGTTTAGGCCGATACGTATTCTTCTACATATTTTTAGTAAAAAAATAAAAATAAAAAAAAAACGCAATAAGCGTTTATTCATTGGTTATAACGTCTACAAAATAGGGGATAGTTTTATGGCATTTTTTAAAAAATTTTTTAGTAGTTAGGCCCCTTTCTTACTGGGGCGGTAGTCGGTAAAGCACCGCTATTTTTAGCGGTGCTTTACAGTCAATTTTGCGACGCTACTCGCCCGCTAGTGGGCGCTTTTAACCCCCCCCCCCGCTAGCGGCCAAGAAATGGTTAAAACCACCCGCAAAGCGCTTTTTGCCGGCGGTATAGCTGCGCTGCCCCATTGATTGGTCTGTCTCTTCTCCCCTCAGAGAACCAGAAACTGTATGTTTACACACACAGATCAAAGTTCTCCATGTGCCCCGAGACATAACATCTTTTCGCCCAGCCGTGCCATTCTGCCGCAGTGCGGCTGTGGTGGATGGCCGGCAAGTGGTTAACAAAGAGTTTTCAATGGCCGCGGATCTTTCTTTTTCGAGACGGGAACCATGTTGAATAAACAACCCTCGTAATAGCGCTTTAAGATCTTCCCATTTTAGTGGTAAGGATGAGCCGAACACCCCCCGGTTCGGTGCGCGCCAGAACTTTCGAACGGACCGAAAATTTGTGCGAACTTTAGAACCCCATTGAAGTCTATGGGACTCGAACGTTCGAAATAAAAAGTGCTAATTTTAATGGCTAATATGCAAGATAGTGTCCTAAAAAGGGTTTGGGGACCTGCCTCCTGCCTCAGGGGACATGGGTCAATGCCTAAAATGTTTTTAAAAATGGCCGTTTTGGCGGGAACACTGATTTTAATGACGATTAAAGTGAAAAAAAAAGTGCAATATTCCTTTAAATATCATGCCTGGGGGGTGTCTATAGAATGCCTGTGAAGTGCCACGTGTTTCCCGTGTTTAGAACAGTCCCTGCATTTAACGGAAAAAAAGTCATTTAAAACTGTTTGCGGTTTTAATGTTATATCTGGTTCCTGCAATATGGATGAAAATCATTGAGAAAAATGGCATGGGTAGCCCCCCCTGCCCATTACCAGCCCCTTTGGGTCTTCTGCGGATATTAAGGGGAACCCCGTACCCATATTAAAAAAAAGGAAAGACGTGTGGCCCCCAGGCCCTATATACTCAGAACAGCAGTATACAGGCGGTGCAAACAAGACAGGGACTGTGTAGGTTTGTTTTGTTAAGTAGAATCTGTTTGTAATTTTCAACTGGTACATTTTTAAAGTGTAGCTCCAGTCAAAAAATCTATTTTTAAGCTTTTTGGAAAACATAGGGAAGGGTTATCACCCCTGTATAATTTGTTTGCCGTCGGTCTTTTTTCATCTCACTTCCTGTTGTCTCCTTCCGTTTGCTAGTACAAGACGTTTGTAAGTTGGATGTTTGAAAGTAGGGGCCTACCCTATATGCTCTGCAGAAATGGCGGAACAAGGTGTTGGTTTTGCCACAACATTGTAAGCCCTCAAAGTGACTCTTGGTGGGCGCTGGAGCGCCCTGCTGTGAACGATTATATCAAGAATTGTAATTACATGCCATTGTTGAACAGTGGTAGAAAAATTGGGCCTTTGGTGGTTGTGGTGCTGGTGCCACAACACTATAAGTCCTCACCGTTACTCTGGGTGGGCACAGGAAGGGGCCCTCCTGTGAAATATTATATCAAGAATTGTAATTACATGCCCCTGTTAAACAGGGGCTGAAAAATTGGGCCTTAGGCACTGGTGCTGGTGCCACGACACTGCAACCTCTCCCATATACTCTAGTTGTGGTGCAGGAATGAGCCCTGCTGCAAAGCATTGCATCAAAAATTGTAATTAAACTCCCCTGTTAAACAGGGGCTTAAAAAATTGGGCTGGTGGCATCACCCAGAACCAAAAATGTTCTTCCAAGATATCACAGAGGAGGAAGAGGATAGACAATCAACATAACAGGACAGTCACTCAGCATCAGCATAGGCAGTCTTGAAGGGATGTGATATTTCAAAAAATAAATATTCGGTTACATCAGCTTCAGGTGCTTGGTAGCTGTGGGTGATCCAAGACTGATTCATCTTTATGAAGGTCAGTCGATCAACCGAGTGGGTGGACAGGCGCACCCTGTGATCGGTAACAAAGCCACCAGCAGCACTGAAGGTGCGTTCCGAAAGAACGCTGGATGCAGGACAGGCCAGTAGCTCAATTGCATACTGTGCAAGCTCTGGCCAGTGATCCAATCTCAAGACCCAGTAAGCCAGAGGATTTTCGGTGGGAAAGGTGTCCAAGTCTGACCTTGCCCCTAGGTATTGCTGCACCATGTAAATCAGATGCTGGCGATGGGTGCTGGAACCAATCATACCTTGGGGCTGCGGACTAAAAAATTGTCTGAATGCATCGGTCAGACGGCCACCTTCTCCACCGCTCCTTCTGACCGATGCCTCAGCAACACGTTGTCCAGGACCAGGAGTTTGTAACCTCCCAGTTTCTGGGAGCGCGTTGCACAGACCTTTCTGCAAGGCCTCCCGGAGATGTCTCATCCTCTGCTCCCTTTGCGATGGCAAGATAAGGTCGGCAACCTTACCCTTGTACCGTGAATCAAGGAGAGTGGCCAGCCAGTAATGGTCCCTCTCCTTGATCCGAAGAATACGAGGATCCTTCCGCAGGCTTTGCAGGATCAGGGAGGCCATGCAGCATAGGTTAGCTGAGGCATTCGGTCCGGAGTCCTCTGGGTCACTAAGGACAAAATGATCCGCAGCTACCTCCTCCCAGCCACGTACAAGTCCACGGGTTTCTTGGGACTGTAAATCATCCCTACAAGACTGCTGCTGATGCTGAGTGCATCCTCCTCCTCCTTGTCCTCTTCCTGTGTGATGGGTGGGACAGCAGGAACACTGTCTGGATAAAGGGGGCCTTGAGAGGCAAGGAAGTCCTCCTCTTCCTGCCTCTGTTCTGCCTCTAGTGCCCTGTCCATTATTCCACGCAGCGTATGCTCCAACAGGTGGACAAGAGGTACAGTGTCACTGATGCATGCACTGTCACTGCTCACCATCCTTGTGGCCTCCTCAAACAGTGACAGGACAGTGCATGCATCCCTGATCATGCCCCACTGGCGTGGTGAGAAAAAACCGAGCTCCCCTGACCCTGTCCTGGTGCCGTAGTCACACAGGTACTCATTGATGGCCCTCTGCTGCGTGTGCAGCCGCTGCAGCATGGCCAACGTTGAGTTCCACCTGGTGGGCATGTCACATATAAGGCGGTTCTTGGGCAGGTTCAACTCCTTTTGGAGCTCAGCCAGCCGAGCACAGGCATTAAATGGTCGGCGGAAATGCACACAGACTTTCCTGGCCTGCTTCAGGACATCATGTAAGCCCGGGTACCTACCCAAGAACCGCTGCACCACCAGGTTAAGGACGTGAGCCACATAGGGCACATGGGTCAGTTGTCCCTGTCGGGGGGCGGAGAGGAGGTTGGTGCCATTGTCACAAACCGCCATTCCTGGCTTAAGCATCAACCACCTCTCGGCCTGCCCCTGCAGAGCTGACAAAATATCTGCCCCAGTGTGACTCCTGTCCCCCAAACAAACCAGCGCAAGCACGGCATGGCATCGTTTTGCCTGCGTACTTGCGTAGCCCCTGGAACGCCTATGGAGCACCGCTGGTTCTGAGGACAGAGCACTGGAAGAGGCCATGGAGGAAGAAGAAGAGGAGGGGGTGGAGGAGAGAGGTGTGTCACAACCAGTAGTAGCATTTTGGAGGCGTGGTGGCGGAACAACCTCGAACACTACTGCACCTTGTCCTGCATCCTTCCCAGCTGCCAGAAGAGTGACCCAATGGGCCATGAAAGACAGGTAACGTCCCTGTCCATGCCTGCTGGACCATGAGCCAGCGGTAATATGCACTTTACCGCTGACCGTCCTGTCCAGCGAGGCAAGGACATTGCTTTCCACATGCCGGTAGAGAGCCGGAATCGCCTTCCGTGAGAAAAAGTGGCATTTGGGGACCTGCCACTGAGGTACTGTACATTGTACAAACTCATGGAAGGGGGCCGAATCTACCAACTGAAAAGGCAGCAGTTGAAGTGCTAGCAATTTAGCGAAGCTAGCATTCAACCGCTGGGCATGTGGATGGCTGGGAGTGAACTTCTTTCGACGGTCCAGCAGCTGGGGCAGGGAAATTTGCCTGCTATAATCGGACATGGGTGTACAGCTAGCAGAGTGCCCGGAAGCACTTGGCTGTGACACACCTAATTCTACACCTTCATTCCTCTCAGAGCAGGTTTCAGAGAGGACTGAAGGTCTAGTGGGGTTGGAGATCCCAGCTGATGAGGAGCAAGGAGAGGTCCGCTTTGTTCTTTGGTGTGGGTCTTTGAGGTACGCTTGCCAATGAGCTGCATGGCAGGTCAACATATGTCTGGTCAAGCATGTGGTGCCCAAGCGGCTGATGTTTTGGCCACGCGAGATACGCTTGAGACATATGTTGCAAATAGCAGCAGTGCGATCTGATGCACTCGTCTCAAAAAAGGCCCACACCAAAGAACTTTTAGAATAACGCGCAGAGACAGCACCCTGCACAGGCGGAGCTCTGCGGTGTGATTCAGTCGGTGTGCTGCCCCTAAGCTGGCCCCTGGAGGGCATCCTGCCTCATTGGAGATGTGCCTTCTCCTCTCTCCTACCAGGCACCCACGTGTAGTCAGTACCCTCATCGTCCCCTCCCTCTTCATCGCTGGAGCCAACCTGGCAGTATGCTGCAGCTTGTGGAACATGACTGCCAGATTGCTGTCCTTCTTGAGCATCCCCTCTCTCTGCATTCACGCTACTGCCTTCCTCTAGCTGAGTGTCATCATCAGAGCCTACAAAACACTGGGCATCGATACCTCACATGTGTCGTTTGACCGCCGTTTACATATACGGACACGATCTACGTATGCTATCGCCTCTGCGTGCGAGCACGGGGATAGACGGGGGTGCTTTAATTTTTTTTATCAGATATTTTATTTTTACTCTTTCATTTACATTTTTTTGATCACTATTATTCCTATTACAAGGAATGTAAACATTCCTAATAATAGAAATAAGGATGACAGGTCCTCTTTATGTTGAGATCTGGGGTTTATGACGTCATGACATCGCTTCTGGCCTCCCAGGGCCATAGAGCTGGCCAGGGAGCATCTGGTCCCCAGACCAGCTCTATAGTAAACTTGAGGCGCCGCCAGATCGGATTTCCGGCTTCCCTGAGCACGGGGGGAGGGGAGCCCGGAGAGGCACCGGAGGCCGACAGGAGGGAGGACGTCCCCTCCCGTAAAAGAAATCCAGTAGCTAATAAGCCACTAGGATGGCTTTTACAACACAGGTAATTTACTGGCTAAATATATATATATATATATACGGTATATATATATATATATATATATATATATATATATATATATAAATGATGCCTGAAGTTGCACCTATCATCCAGATATCTTCACTCAAAGTCCAGGTCCTCATATGACATCTACGCAGAATGATGAGAGGTCGGCCCCAGCGTCATTCGGCCATAGGCCAGGCGGCAACGGGTTAATGATTCGTACTGGGTGCAAAGAATTGGAAATAAAACTAGAAAATAATTCTCTATTTAGTGGAGAAGCTCGGAGTGAGATCTATGACACCAATGAACACATGGCTTTGGGCTTCTCAGGGAGATAGACTTTAACCATATGAGCCGGCAGTTTCTGACTGTCTCTCATGATCTCACTCCCCCCTCTGCCCGAGGTCCCCGTCACTAAGACGAATGACGGCACAGCATTGAGGAGCTTGAGAAATAACTAAGACCTCAGTCACACTTCACGTAGCGGGAACTCATAACTCCACGCGTCGCGCATTGGGGGGGGGGGTGCTGGCCTATGCGTGTTTGTGCTCGAAAAGAAGCTCCTGCTCATTTTTTGGGTGGCAAGCTTCACGTAACTTTTAAAGGACTCTCATGGCAACATTTTATGGGGTGCCGTTTAGAGTGAATGACACCCAAATTGCGCATTTTGCAGTGATTGCCACATAATTTGGAATCACGGGCAGAATTGGCAAGTGTGAATGGGGCCTAAGCTCTATAAAGTCTGGGAGAGGGGAGTTTTACCCGTGGTAAATGGTTTTCATACAAGCAGGAGACAGCTCCTCCCATGGCTTGTAATAGCAATCAAGCAGCTAGTTAGTAGATGTTGAGGGTCTGGTATGGTTCTAGAAGGGGGCACACGCTCTCCCTCCCACTTTCCTGGCATGTTAGGATGAGGGTCTGGTGTGGATTTTTGAGGGGAATTTGCGCTTTTTTTTTTTTTTTGTCTCTGAATTTTTGTATTTGGTTCCCCTCGAAATCTATACCAGACTCAAAAGAGGGGATTTACTAAAACTGGAGGATTCAGAATCTGCTGCAGCTGTGCAGAGTAACCAATCAGCTTCTAACTTCAGCGTGTTCAAGACAATAAAATCTGGAAGCGGATTGGTTTCTATTCTGGGCACAAGATTTTGCACTCTGCAGTTTTAGTAAATCAACCCCATAGGGTCTGGTATTGTATTTAGAAGGGGATCTCACACTGTAATGTATTCCTTTTTTTTTTGTATGGAGTTTCACAGCTCAGCCTTGCACAGCACTGGTGTATTTTGGTTTTGTGCTGCCCCGGGAAAGACTAAAATAGCCCCCACCCCATCTAAGTTTATCCCACCCCTTCCTGGTTAAAATCCACCCCTTCATCTATAAACTCCACCCCTTCCTCTTTAGGCTCCACCTTTTTCTATTAGCACTCCACCACTTCAGAGGTGGGGCGAGAGAGAGTGAGGGGGTGAAAGAGACAGAGGGGGTAAGAAAGAGAGAGGGAGAGAGAGAGAGAGAGAGAGAGAGAAAGAGAGAGGCTGTGAGATAAAGAGAAAAAGAGAGGGGTGAGAGAGTGAGGGGGTGAAAGAAACAGAGGGGGTGAGAAAGAGATAAGGAGAAGGTGTGAGAGAGAAAAAAAGAGGGGTGAGAGAGAGAGAGGGGGAGAAAGAGAGAGGGGGAGAAAGAGAAGAGGGAGGAGGTGGGGGAGATGGAGAGTGTGAAAGACTCACCCGGTACAGAAGCTTTTGGAGGGGACTGAATGCTGGCCTCTTGAATACCGATTATGGACCCTGGCATTTGGGGGAACGGTGCTGTTTGTGAGCTGTATGCCTGGGGACCCTTGAGGCGGTGTTACTTTAGATTCAGGTCCATGTCCCCCAAGACACACAGACTGTGGGAACCCTGTATATGCCATATTAGAAATACTGACTGATTCATACTGTTGGGACACATGCTGTTAGATGCTAATATTATCAACTCCAGCCACCTGTCTGTTGTCTTCTATTGTGTAAATTAGTCTAGTCTGGCTTGCCACAGCTTCTAAGAGTATTTCACCCATTGTTGTTTGTGCTAATTAACCTTGCTATTGTATGAAGGAGTTCTGTGTTGATGTTGTATAATCCACTGCATGAAGCACGGTGACAACAAGTCTGACCTGTAGTGAAATCCTGATTAATCATAACAATGCTCAGGAGGGCATGGAGTCACATCGGCTGCTTTAAGGGATTAGGTAATTAGCTTTTGTTAATTCTGTTTCTGGTTACAGTTGTATTGTTAGACTAATATGAGCAGCAGGGAGGAATCTCCTCTTTTACTGTATATAACACTTGTATTTTGGTTCTAATAAAAGAGTGTATGTTCAGCAACTAAACAAGTATTGTCTTGTTTTGTGCTTGTGAGCGGTTGGAATATCTTATATCTATATTCAGACTGGGAGGGGGGGAGAGAGAGGGGAGTTGAGATAGAGAGAAGGGGTGAAAAAGAGAGGGAGGGGAAAGAGGTGGGAGAGAAGGGGATGAGAGAGGGAGAATGGAGAAGAGTTGGGGGAGAGAGAGAGGGTGGATTGATAGAGGGAGAGAGGGTGAGAGAGAGAGAGGGTGTAAGAGAAAGGAGGGCTCCCCTACCCCCCATACTACACCAAGAGGTTCTCCCATTCTCCACCCACCCAAAAAAAAAACGACACCAGACTCTCACCTTCCCGCTGGCTCCTTTTTACCAGCTGTGTGTAGTGAGGTTGCTAAGGCATGAGCTGCCTAGACTCTGACCTGCTCTGCCAAGTGAGCTACTTTTGGGATCAGAGGTCGCGGCCACCATAGCCTCCTGCTTTCACTTTGCTCCCCTGTGAGCGAACGATCAGTCCGCAGCTGCCCCTGGTGTCACCCCTCTGGCAAGAGTCACCCGGCTGTGGACTGCACCCTCTGCACCTCGTATTGACTCCACTGCTCGTAGTGTCCTTTCTGCCTGGGGCAGCGCTGCCCCGATGAAAAATGCCACCCAAGGCAAACGTCTTGTTTGGCTTGTGGCAGATACACCTGAGTAGAATTATAGGGTTCTGATAATGTTGAGTATATATATATATATATATATATATATATATATATATATATATATATATAGATAGGTAAATAGAGACCTGTTTTTTTTTTTACTTTCTCTAGGTGTTTCCTTGTTTTGTTTCAATTCCTGGGAAATCAAAACTACTGGATATTTGATGATACAAACTACTGATAAGAATCTAAAAAGCTGCTCAAAATGACTTCCTTATCAAAACCAGTCTGATCCGACCAAATACTGCTGAAATCTCTTTTTTTGCCAGTGACATGATGTATACACCCCTTTAACTGTTCCCTTGCTACAAAGAAGATATGGACATTGATTGGACTAAACTATACGATCACAACTAGGTCACACCTATATCATACCTAGAATACACTTAACACACACCCATATGTTATGCATCTTCAAATGTATAAAATTGTATAACCTGTAGATGTAAGCTAATGCCTCGTACACACGATCAAACAATCGGGTGGAAAAGTCCGGCAAACTCAAGTCCGCCGGACAATCCCCCCGTGTGTAACCTCCGGCATACTTTTTTGACCCAAAAGTACGGCGGACTTAGAAAGTAGTTTTGCATTCCAATCTTCCCGCCGGACTCACATTTCGGCTGACAATCCGGCCGTGTGTGTGCCAGTCCGCCGTACTTTTGAAATGAATGGACTTTTCGGCGTGGGGGGCCCCCCCAGGTCCACATCAGACCCTTGTCCGAGCACGCTACCCGGTCGGCCAGAAAAGGAGGGGCGAGCGAGCGCCCCCCCCCCCTCCTGAGCCGTACCAGGCCCCGTGCCCTCAACATGGGGGGTGCCTTGGGGAAGGGGGGCCGCGCGGCCCTCCCACCCCAAAGCACCTTGTCCCCATGTTGATGAGGACAAGGGCCTCTTCCCGACAACCCTGGCCGTTGGTTGTCGGGGTCTGCGGTCGGGGGGCTTATCGGAATCCGGGAGCCCCCTTTAATAAGGGGGCCCCCGGATACCGGCCCCCCACCCTATGTGAATGAGTATGGGGGACAATGTACCCCTACCCATTCACCTGTAAAATAAAGTACAAAAAAAAACACAACACACAAGATAAAATAGTTTATTGCACAGCTCCGGGGGTCTTCCGTCTTCGGGGGTCTTCTCGCCGGACTCCTCCGCTATCTTCTTGTAGCTCTTTTACTAGCGGAGGAGCCCTGCTTTCTTCTTCGCCGCCGGCCTCTTCTTCTGACTTCGGGGGTCTTGTCCCCTCTTCGGTTCTTCTGCCGGGCCACCGCGCCTTCTTCTAGCTCTTTTAGAGGCGGTGGCCCGGTCTTCTGTCGCCGCTGCCGCCTTCCGTTCTTCTTCTTCTCCTTCTTCTCCTGGTGATGTTGACTCGACGTTCTCTCCGGCCGCGATGCCAGGGACACGCTGCGCGGCGACTTATATAGGGACAAGGGGCGGGGTCTTCGGTTGATGTCACATGGGTTGATGTCACATGAGTTGATGTCACATGGCGACAGTCCCAGCATCCTCCGGGACTGTGACATCGTAAGGGGGCGGGGTCACCATGTGACATCAACCCATGTGACATCAACCGATGACCCCGCCCCTTGTCCCTATATAAGTCGCCGCGCAGCGCGTCCCTGGCATTGCGGCCGGAGAGAACGTCGAGTCAACATCTCCAGGAGAAGAAGAAGAACGGAAGGCGGCGGCGGCGACGGCGACAGAAGAACCGAAGAGGGGGGCAAGACCCCCGAAGTCGGAAGAAGAGGCCGGCGGCGAGGAAGAAAGCCGGGCTCCTCCGCTAGTAAAAGAGCTACAAGAAGATAGCGGAGGAGTCCGGCGAGAAGACCCCCGAAGACGGAAGACCCCCGGAGCTGTGCAATAAACTATTTTATCTTGTGTGTTGTGGTTTTTTTTGTACTTTATTTTACAGGTGAATGGGTAGGGGTACATTGTACCCCATACTCATTCATATAGGGTTGGGGGCCGGTATCCGGGGGCCCCCTTATTAAAGGGGGCTCCCGGATTACAATAAGCCCCCCGCCCGCAGACCCCGACAACCAATGGCCAGGGTTGTCGGGAAGAGGCCCTTGTCCTCATTAACACGGGGACAAGGTGCTTTGGGGTGGGGGGGCCGCGCGGCCCCCCCTTCCCCAAGGCACCCCCCATGTTGAGGGAACGCGGCCTGGTACGGCTCAGGAGGGGGGGCCACTCGCTCGTCCCCCCCTTTCCTGGCCGGCCGGGGTAGCGTGCTCGGACAAGGGTCTGATGTGGACCTGGGGGGACCCCCACGCCGATTTTTTTCAGCGTTGGGGTTCCCCTTTAAGTCCATACCAGGCGGCGGGGCCAGCGGCGTCTCCTTCGCGGGCCCTGCCTACCTGGAGACGCGCTCGAAATGAGCGGACTTTCCTCCGTGTGTGTGGGCGAGTCCGTTCATTTCAAAAGTAGAGCGGATAGTACGGCGGACTTAGTATGCCATATTAGTCCGCTCAAAAAGTGCCGTGTGTGGGCAAGTAGCCCATTCGGAAAGTCCGACGGACAGTCCGGCGGAAAGTCCGCCAGACTAATTCCGCCGCATAGTCTGCTACGTGTGTACGCGGCATAAGAAACACTTTCACTTTTACTCGCTTATAGTAGCGAGAACCGTGTTGTATTTCTCCACTGCAGTGTATGAACAAAAGCACCTCATTTTTTTAAAGATTTGGACCCACTGTCTCATCAGAAAAAGGTCTTGATTTGAAGACTCCCAAATCAGATTTAAAGTCTGGTGCGTGACTCGGATTCAGTTCGGGCGGACCTCCGACCAAAGAGGCCCATGGTGGGCAGAACCAGCATGGCCACAGTAAGAAACTTTTATTCTTACTTATTCTGCTTACTACGGAAAAAGTACCAGTCGCTGTCTGGTTTCCATTCATTTTATCTCACCGTCTCATCAAAAGAAAAGACTTCAGAGTAATGTTAATGCTACACAGTTTGACCCAAATAACTCCTCTACTTCACTTGTTGCAGAAATAATAGACTTGATAATAATCATTGTTGGTGGAATGTTGATGTTTTGTTTCTATGCTTGGGGTGTCAATACATTTATGAGACTTGTGAGAAGGTCTGCCCGGAGGACTGTAGTGGTATAATAGCCTGTGTGGCCAAGTGTAATAAGTGCCATTTGAAGGCTACTGTGTGTAAGGGCATTAAATGTGTGCAGTATTGGATTTTTGAAAGTACGAAACGTGATGAAACCTTGTCTACTCATAAACCTGTTAAGATTTTTCTAAAGCATATCACTGATTGCCTAGCAAAAAGGAATTAGACCAGGCAATGCAATGTTATCTAAACGTTTAATGAATCGAAAGATATGTGAGCGAAATCTGTCAGAGATGGTTAAAGCTTTACATTTGTCATGGGACCAGACCTAGGCCAGGGGTCTCCAAACTTTCTAAACAGGGGGCCAGATTACCATCCCTCGGACTTTGGGGGGGTTGGACTGTGGCCATTGGGAGTAGAAAAGGTCCCAATGTCAGTGGGAATACACAATGCTTCATCTTTGGTGTCAGTGGGAAGAATTGTTATCCATCATTGGTGTCATTGGGAGGAATTGTGCCCCATTGGTGGTGTCATTGGGTGAGATTGTTTCCTTTATTGGTGTCAGTGGGAGGAGTTGTGCCCCATCATTGATGTCAGTTGGAGGAATTGTGCCCAGTCATTGGTGTCATTTTGCCCAGTTGTTGGTGTCCTTGGGAGGAATTGTGTCCCATCGTTGGTATAATTGGAAGGAAGTGTGCCCCTTCACTGGTCTCAGTGTAGGGAGGGGGTAATATGCCTTATTGTTGGTATCAGTGGATGACATGGTGCCTCAAGGGCCTGATAAAAGCAAACAAAGGGCCACATCTGGTCTCTGGGCCGCAGTTTGGAGACCACTGTCCTAAGAGAAGCAAGAAAGGTGAAAGGTAAAAGGAAGGGGAAGAAAGTGAGGATGAGGACAGGGATTGTCGGATGTGGAAGAGATGAGACCATAGCCTTTCTAAACTTTTTCAACACAGAGGAACCCTTGAAATAGTTCTCCGGTCTAAAAATTTTAAATCTACAACTCGTGATACAAAAGTGTGATGGTCAGTGAGAAGAATGGTCCTCACACTTGTGGTCATTGGGAAGAATGGTCCTCACACTTGTGGTCATTGGGAAGAATGGTCCTCACACTTGTGGTCATTGGGAAGAATGGTCCTCACACTTGTGGTCATTGGGAAGAATGGTCCTCACACTTGTGGTCATTGGGAAGAATGGTCCTCACACTTGTGGTCATTGGGAAGAATGGTCCTCACACTTGTGGTCATTGGGAAGAATGGTCCTCACACTTGTGGTCATTGGGAAGAATGGTCCTCACACTTGTGGTCATTGGGAAGAATGGTCCTCACACTTGTGGTCATTGGGAAGAATGGTCCTCACACTTATGGTCATTGGGAAGAATGGTCCTCACACTTGTGGTCATTGGGAAGAATGGTCCTTACACTTGTGGTCATTGGGAAGAATGGTCCTCACACTTGTGGTCAGTGAGAAGAATGGTCCTCACACTTGTGGTCAGTGAGAAGAATGGTCCTCACACTTGTGGTCATTGGGAAGAATGGTCCTCACACTTGTGGTCATTGGGAAGAATGGTCCTCACACTTGTGGTCATTGGGAAGAATGGTCCTCACACTTGTGGTCATTGGGAAGAATGGTCCTCACACTTGTGGTCATTGGGAAGAATGGTCCTCACACTTGTGGTCATTGGGAAGAATGGTCCTCACACTTGTGGTCATTGGGAAGAATGGTCCTCACACTTGTGGTCATTGGGAAGAATGGTCCTCACACTTGTGGTCATTGGGAAGAATGGTCCTCACACTTGTGGTCATTGGGAAGAATGGTCCTCACACTTGTGGTCATTGGGAAGAATGGTCCTCACACTTGTGGTCATTGGGAAGAATGGTCCTCACACTTGTGGTCATTGGGAAGAATGGTCCTCACACTTGTGGTCATTGGGAAGAATGGTCCTCACACTTGTGGTCATTGGGAAGAATGGTCCTTACACTTGTGGTCATTGGGAAGAATGGTCCTCACACTTGTGGTCAGTGAGAAGAATGGTCCTCACACTTGTGGTCAGTGAGAAGAATGGTCCTCACACTTGTGGTCATTGGGAAGAATGGTCCTCACACTTGTGGTCATTGGGAAGAATGGTCCTCACACTTGTGGTCATTGGGAAGAATCTTCCTTACACTTGTGGTCATTGGGAAGAATGGTCCTCACACTTGTGGTCATTGGGAAGAATGGTCCTCACACTTGTGGTCATTGGGAAGAATGGTCCTCACACTTGTGGTCATTGGGAAGAATGGTCCTCACACTTGTGGTCATTGGGAAGAATGGTCCTCACACTTGTGGTCATTGGGAAGAATGGTCCTCACACTTGTGGTCATTGGGAAGAATGGTCCTCACACTTGTGGTCATTGGGAAGAATGGTCCTCACACTTGTGGTCATTGGGAAGAATGGTCCTCACACTTGTGGTCATTGGGAAGAATGGTCCTCACACTTGTGGTCATTGGGAAGAATTACCTCCTTACAGATGGCTAAAAAGATCAATGGTGTCGGTGGGAACCTATCTGAGAGGCAGAAATTGTCCAATGTTAAAGGAACCCCTAGCAACCTTTGGAGGAACCCTAGAGGTCCACGGAACCCTGGTTGAAAATCACTGCCATAGCTCAAAGAAAGAAATGAATTGCTTTGAGTCTTTCTGACTCACGTATGAGGTGAGCAGGTAGGACGGCTGGTGAAGGCGGGCACATTATCTGCTGAAGACGCGATTTGCACCGTGGTGGATGATATATGAATTGAGAAGTCACAATAATTCAACACAGAAAAGTCTCAGCCTATGAATTTTAATTGAACACATTATTATATCGATTTATTTATTTATTTGAATATAATTTGATATCACTGGATATTTCACATGATAGATGAATAGCGCTGCACTTATATTTTTCATTTTATCTGTTGTACGGTGAGGTGAATTCCCTGGAAGTGTACAGCAGAGCTGTGGGGTACTATTTTAGTATACCTTATAGTTTATTTATAGCACATAACACTTTAGGTAGGTGGCGCTGATTGCCTTTTATGCACAAAATCCCCCCCCCCCCGCTTTCAACACATCAACTTCAGGGATAACATGTTTATTTGCTGCCTTATATATCCCACCCATTTTCGACGCCCTTGTCACAAGATCATCCACCTTATGCATTTTACCGGTCATGGGTCAGAATATTAGGGCTGATTGGTGTTGGGTCCTATGTCCCTTTTTTGTTGCCCCCCCCCCCTCCCCCCCATGCTTGGTTCCATCTACCAGCCTGCAATACGACATCCGTAGAACCTTCTACTTTACCAACTTCCCGACCTGTCACACAGCCTTCACCTCCCACTTAGAACAATAGACTCCGCGCTCCTGTTACTTTTTATTGTAAAGGCGCAGTTAGTATGTAAACCTCCCTCGCTCTGTTTTCATTATCTGGAAATTTCATCACAACATGGCGGCGGCGGCGTTGATTTATTAGATTTTGCTGCCGGTGCGCTGAAATCGCTCCAGGAATCTGCAAACCTCATACAGCTTTAGAAATTGTATTAGTCTGTCAGTTACTGCCTTTCCTTGTTTAGGATAAAAAAAAAGTGAAATTCCGCGTTCCAGGCGGAGGACGGGACTTTGTAAATTTCATCAGCGCGCCGCTCGGAGACTGCCAGACTCGCCATACAGAGATGACAAAGATACCGCCGCCATCTATAAATCATCAGATTTTTTTTCCATTGAGTTTTATTAGCATCACTAGCCCTTTCATGACCATAGGTCACTGATATGTAGATGTCCGGACCACACTTAGTAGCAGCGGCATGCGTCAGTTACGTAGGTGACCGCGATATCGTGTCAATCTCTTTTTATCAGCGAGATTGACCACCCTGCGAGCCCTGTCGCGGGAGCCAGCACCGAGCTGGCTCGCGTCGGGAAAGGAAAAAATTTTTTTTTCCTTTCCCAATAAGCGACAAGCATGGCTGACATTGAGGCCGGGTTCACACTGGTGCGGGGATCCGACTTGGTTCCCCGCCAATACCAGGCACTGTGTTTGGGATGAATCTTGAGGGAGAACTCCACACCAAATTTTAAATAAAACACTGGCATGGGTTCCCCCTCCAAGAGCATACCAGGCCCCTAGGTCTGGTATGGATTGTAAGGGGAACCCCCTATGCCGAAAAAACGGTGTGGGGGTCCCCCCAAAATCCATACCAGACCCTTAGACCCTTATCGCAGCCCTGCTGGTCAGGAAAGGGGGTGGGGGTGAGCGAGCGCCCCCTCCCCACTCCTGAACCGTACCAGGCCACGTGCCCTCAACATGACGGGTGGGTGCTTTGGGTAAAGGGGGTGCCCTGCGGTCCCCCCACCCCAAAGCACCTTGTCCCCATGTTGATGAGGACAAGGGTCTCTTCCCGACGACCCTGGCCATTGGTTGTCCGGGTCTGCGGGGGGGGCTTATCGAAATAATAAGGGGGCCCCAGATCCCAGCCCCCCACCCTATGAGAATGAGTATGGGGTACATCATACCCCTACCCATTCATCTGGAGAAAAGTGTCAATAAAAAAAACAACACTACACAAGTTTTTAAAGTAATTTATTAGGCAGCTCCGGGGGTCTTCTTCTGACTCCTTTGCACTCTCCGGTTCTTCTTTGAGCTCTCCGGTTCTTCTCCGCGCTCTCCGACCTCTTCTCCCGCTCTCCGGTTCTTCTGCTGGGCTCCTCTGCTATCTTCTTCCAGCTCTTTTACTAGCGGTGGCCCGGTCTTCTGCGTCCTTCTCTCCTCTTCTCTTCTTCTGATGTTGACACAACGCTCTCTCTCCAGCTGTAATCCCGTGTGCGAGGTGCGAGACGAGTTATATAGGCATGGGGCAGGGTCACCGGGGTGATGTCACACGTGACCCCGCCCCTTATGATGTCACGGTCCCAGCATGCCCCGGGACTTGAGGCACATGCGTAGCGTTTTCAGGCAGAAAGGCGCGCAAGTTTACTGTGTTTTTGCCACGATTTTGACACGTTTTTGCAGCGATTCGTGACGTAACGCGTAGGAAACCGGAAGTGACGTTCGTACCGTCCACCGATCTGTTTAGCTGTGTGTGCCTGCCTATTCGCTCCTGTTTGTGAGTAGTTTTATCTTTACAAATAAATCGTTTGTTTTAAATTACTACACCATGGAGGATATCTTTCACTTGTCATTTTGAGCATTGCTTGTCGGCCAAAACTGCAAGGAAGAGCGACACTGTCAGAAGTCCCAGCCACAGCCTATTTGACCCCCCGGAATTCCCCCTGCAAATTTGCTGTCTTGCTGTATACCTTGCAGCTGTGAGGTAATTATTTAGAAAAACCAGCACTGACACGGGACACCGTTTGGAGGAGAGCTATCGTGGCACATTGCACTTTATGTTTGGTTGTGAATGGGACACTTTATCGAGATCCACATTTTTGCTGCTATTTTGCTGCTACTCCGTTTCCTTTTTTATCAAGGAATATAATATTATTTTTCTCTGTTTTTTGCACGTTCTAGATTATCGTTTTTAATGTACCCACAGAATCTTTTTTAGATCATTTTATCACACTGATTTACTGGTACATATTTGTTTGTATTTTCACCACAGATGCTTCACCTTTTTTCTATATACACATTGCAATATTAATCAATTGTATGCACTTTATAGCCTTAGACACATCTTCGCCTATTTTTAGACACTGGAATGATGCACAAGCACATTATATATCAGATGTTTATTTGAATGCAATTTTATAAGTTTTAAGTATTTTATACCAAGCACTATTGCACTTATTTTTTATTCACATTTTGTGGAGAATTGTTAGTCTCTATTTACCTTATGAGTTTTATTTCTTTCTTGGTATCTAAGGAAGCGCAACACACACTCTTCCCCCTTTTTCAATTTTGTTTGGGAGCCACGTCGCACAACCGCGCAACTGTCAGTTAAAGCGACGCAGTGCCGAATCGCAAAAAGTGGTCTGGTCTTTGACCAGCAAAATGGTCCGGTCTGTAAGTGGTTAATATACAACTATATAGATCAGACCAAAATGAGGGACAAATGAGGAGGAAGGAGGGACAGAGGGACATTGCTCCAAATCAGGGACAGTCCCTTCAAATCAAAGACAGTCCCTCGAAATCAGAGACAGTTGGGAGCTATGCACCGGCGGACATCGAGCACGCCCCCGCCCGCAACTGCGCCTGCGCGAGCCACCGTACCGCTACGGCGATTGCGCAGGAGAGCCCGACCTGCCGCCGTATAACGATGGCGGCTAGTAGGCAAGAGGTTAAACTCTCCAGTATCTTCCCGACTAAAGAAGTTAAACTAACGGGTCTATAGTTACTTGGTGAAGACTTTGATCCCTTTTTAAATATGGGCACCACATTGGCCCTATGCCAATCCAGTGGCATCATTCCAATCATTAACGAGTAAAAATTAGGAACAATGGCCTTGAAATGACAGCGCACAATTCTTTTAGGATCGGTGGGTGGATGCCATCTGGTCCAGGTGCTTTATCCACCTTTATTCTGTCTAAATATTTCTGGACCAGATCACGTTTGAGCCATTGTGGATCATTCGGGGCTGTGTCACTACCACCCCCATTATGGACGCGAGCTCCCCCCATGCTCCTTTGTATACACAGAACTGAAGAATGTATTTAATATATTCTCTTTGTCCCCAGTCACCCACTCTAGTTTATTTTGTAAAGGGCCTGACCTTTTTACTACTGTATATATATATTATTGGGGACCTTCCAGGCCTCAACCATCTCTACGGTCAGCGGGCAAAACCGCCGGCTGCGATCCCGGGTTCCCCAACAGGTGGAAGACCCCAGGAAAGCAGCCGCCCTGTATAAACAATCCTGCGGCTAATTAGCGGCTTTTGCAAAAAAAGAGAATTTCTGGGTGATAACAAAGATACCGGGAGGATGCCTGTAGTTGGAGGGATGCAGTAGGGGGTTTTCTTTTCATTAAATAATCATACTTACCTAGGTGGATGCAGCATCTGTCCCCACACCCTCTCCTCCCCCGGCTCTAACACTGGGTGAGAACTGAGCGATCTAACATCGCCAATCGCTCGGTTCCCAGGGCTCCCTGAGCAGAAAGCCGCTGACTGTCAGTCACCGGCTCTCTGCTGCCCCCCCCCCCACACTCACTGGAACATTGGGCTGTAGAGGGGGCGCGAGTTGCCAATTCAGGCTTTCAGCAGCTCTCTGAGAGGCTGGGCCCAGTGCCAGTCCAGGCATGTGGGCAGACCCCCGACTCCATTGTCATGATCTTCACCGGCTCTGTGACATCAGCAGACAGCGGACCTCAGCCCCCCCCCCTGTCCCCCCGCTCCCGCTGTCTGCTTAAAACGGGTCACAGCAGTGCAGAACGGACTGCCCTCCATGTGATCCACAGGAGAAGTGCAGCCAAATGAGCTTTCCCCATACTTCTCTTTTAAGGATGTCCGTGGACAGTGGCGGCGGGTGCTCACAATTTGGGGGGCACAAACAATTCTGAAAAAAAACATCAATTGCAGCCTCACTGTACAATCAAACGCAGCCTCTGTGTCCATGAATTTCCACCACTGTACCATCAAACGCAGCCACTGTGCCCAAACGCAGCCACTGTGCCCATCAAACGCAGCCCTGCCATCAAAAACAGCCATTGTGCCCATCAATTGCTGCCACTGTACTATCAAATGTAGCCACCGTGCCCATCAATTGCCACCACTGGGCCATCAAATGCTGCCACTGTGCCCATCAAAAGCGGCCACTGTGCCCATCAATTCCTGTCACTATACCATCAAACGCAGCCACTGTGCCCATCAAACGCAGCCACTGTGCCCATCAAACGCAGCCACTGTGCCCATCAAACGCAGCCACTGTGCCCATCAAACGCAGCCACTGTGCCATCAAACGCAGCCACTGTGCCCATCAAACGCAGCCACCGTGCCCATCAATTGCAGCCACTGTGCCATCAAACACAGCCATTGTGCCCATCAAACGCAGCCACTGTGCCCATCAATTTCCGCCACTGTGCCAAACGCAGCCACTGTGCCCGTCAATTGCCGCCACTGTGCCATCAAACGCAGCCACTGTGCCCATCAAATGCAGCCACTGTGTCCATCAATTGCCGCCACTGTGCCATCAAACGCAGCCATTGTGCCCATCAATTGTAGCCACTGTGCCCATCAAACGCAGCCACTGTGCCCATCAACTGCCGCCACTGTGCCCATCAACTGCCGCCACTGTGCCCATCAAACGCAGCCACTGTGCCCATCGAACGCAGCCACTGTGCCCATCAATTGCCGTCACTGTGCCATCAAATGCAGCCATTGTGCCCATCAATTGCTGCCACTGTGCCATCAAACACAGCTATTGTGCCCATCAAACGCAGCCACTGTGCCCATCAATTGCAGCCACCGTGCCCATCAATTGCAGCCACTGTGCCATCAAACACAGCCATTGTGCCCATCAAACGCAGCCACTGTGCCCATCAATTGCCGCCACTGTGCCATCAAACACAGCCATTGTGCCCATCAAACGCAGCCACTGTGCCCATCAATTGTAGCCACCGTGCCCATCAACTGCCGCCACTGTGCCCATCAACTGCCGCCACTGTGCCCATCAACTGCCGCCACTGTGCCCATCAAACGCAGCCACTGTGCCCATCGAACGCAGCCACTGTGCCCATCAATTGCCGTCACTGTGCCATCAAATGCAGCCATTGTGCCCATCAATTGCTGCCACTGTGCCATCAAACACAGCTATTGTGCCCATCAAACGCAGCCACTGTGCCCATCAATTGCAGCCACCGTGCCCATCAATTGCAGCCACTGTGCCATCAAACACAGCCATTGTGCCCATCAAACGCAGCCACTGTGCCCATCAATTGCCGCCACTGTGCCATCAAACACAGCCATTGTGCCCATCAAACGCAGCCACTGTGCCCATCAATTGTAGCCACCGTGCCCATCAAACGCAGCCACTGTGCCCATCAATTGCCGCCACTGTGCCATCAAACGCAGCCACTGTGCCCATCAAATGCAGCCACTGTGTCCATCAATTGCCGCAACTGTGCCATCAAACGCAGCCATTGTGCCCATCAATTGCCGCCACTGTGCCCATCAAACGCAGCCACTGTGCCCATCAACTGCCACCACTGTGCCCATCAAACGCAGCCACTGTGCCCATCAATTGCCACCACTGTGTCATCAAGCCCGAAAGGGTGCTAGAGAGGGGGCAGTGCCCATGCATCCTTATATGGACGCACCACCACTGCCCATGGACATCCTTGGGCGGCAAGTGGTTAAATGTGGGAAACTTATGAGAGGAGACAAAAAAAAAAACATCTCCACCGCTGTACAAGCCGTTCCCAATAAGGTTTAATTTGAAGAGCGGTAAACAATGGTGACACCGGAATGGAAAAGTGGCAATCAAACTGCTTGGCGTCTTATAAATAGGCCTCGGCATCTTTGCAGCGCGTCCAAAGAAATTGATCACCTTTCGAGGTTTTGTTTGGAGGCCACAATTGACCTTTTCCATGTTGAGCAGCAGATTATTACAGTAAAACCCGAGGCGGATATTTGATCACGAAGACCTGACTGGAGCGGCGCGCGGAGTGAATAAACTCCCCGTGATTGTTTGTCACAAAGTAGCGGAAAGAAGCTCCGACTCCGCCGGCCTCCTTTAGATATGTTAGTCTTTCAGACATCCAAACAATTAGAGGTAATGGAGGTTAATGCTATTGTTACTGCCTGTTCCCGCCTTTTGGGGATAAAGAGTGGGGAATTAATGCGCGGCGCGGCGAGGACGGGGGACGCGGTCACTGAGCACCATGTCATTTGGGTTCTATCATGATAAAACGGAATAATCTCACTATCCCCCGGCTGTGATTGCCATTATTATTATTATTATTTCTTTTTTTTTTAAATGACAGGACATTACCTTTCTTCGCGTAGTTTCCACGTTACGGCCAGAATGGATAATCGAGGAATTGTGGAATGGAAAAAGTTAATGTTGCGGGACGCGCTGGGCTGACGCGCTCGGTGGCTAAACTTTCACTAATAATTCCCTGCGCTCATTTTTTTTCTGATTTTTGATAAATTTGGTGATCTAAGTCGAGCCTGAGATAGGCGAATGGACCCGACTTCGTCTTCACCCCCGACGTGGAAGACGTGGAAGACGTGGAAGACGTGGAAGACGGCGGATTCAGACCTCTTGCTTGCTCTAGACTCACCGGGAATAGCGTCTCCAAATTTGCACTAAAGTGGTACCTTCGTGTCACGGGATTCATTTATTGAAGCCCATCTTCCAAACACTATTCTTGGAATGGAGCTCAGAAGGGAAAAGGGAGACATGATCGATCCGTTAACCCCTTCAATACCGGCATCTTTCACCCCCCCCTTTTGCTGCCCAGGCCAATTTTTCCAGCTTTCAGCGCTGTCACATTTTGAATGACAATTACGCGGTCATGTAACACTGCACACATAGGACATTTTTATCATTGTGTTCACACAATTAGAGCTTTCTTTTGGTGGAATTTAATCACCACTGGGGTTTTTTTTTTATGTTTTGCTAAATAAAAAAAACAAAGCCCAATTTTTGAAAAAAAATATGTTTTTCATAGTTTGTCAAAGTTTTTGGAAATAAGTATTTTTTTTTCCTTCACTGATGTGTGCTTACAGGCACTAATAGGCTGCACTGATGGGCACTGATTGGCACTGATAGGCTGCACTGATGGGCACTAATGAGGAGACACTGGTGGGCACTGATGAGGTAGCACTCTGATGGGCATTGAGGAGGCGGCACTGATGGGCACTGATAGGTTGCACTGATGGGCACTGATGAGGAGGTACTGATGGGCACTGATGAGGCTGCACTGATGGGCACTGATGAGGCGGCACTCTGATGGGCATTGATGAGACGGCACTGATGGGCACTGATGAGGTGGCACTGATGGGAACTGATGAGGAGGCACTGATGGGCACTGATGAGGATGCACTGATGGGCACTGATGAGGTGGCACTCGGATGGGCACTGATGAGGAGGCACTGATGGGCACTGATGAGGAGGCACTGATGGGCACTGATGAGGAGGCACTGATGGGCACTGATGAGGCTGCACTCTGATGGGCATTGATGAGGTGGCAATGATAGGAACTGATGAGGAGGCACTGATGGGCACTGATGAGGCGGCACTCTGATGGGCATTGATGAGGCGGCACTGATGGGCACTGATGAGGTGGCACTGATGGGAACTGATGAGGCGGCACTGATGGTCACTGATGAAGCGGAACTGATAGGCAACACTGACAGGCAGCACTGATTGTCACTGACAGGCAGCACTGATGGGCACTGATTGGCACTGATGGCCAATGTTGGGGGAGCACTGATAATCATTGTAGATGTCCCTTTCTTTACACAAGACGGTTATCGGCTCTCCTCTCCTCACACTGTCAGCATAAGGAAAGGAATGCTGAAAACTGGCTTGTGTTTACATTGTGATCAGCTGTGATTGGACACAGCTGATCATGTGGTAAAGGGCCGATGTGTTTGGCCCTTTACCCCGATCTGTGATCAGCTGTATTCGAAGGACACATTGCTCGCAGAGCATACCAGGTGTATGCAGGGGGCGGGGCTTGCGGTTCTGAGAGGATGTCATATAATGCCCTCCCAGAACAGGACACCATGCCGTAGCCGTCATTTGGGTATATAGCATGGTTTGGAAAGAGGTTAAAGCCCATCTTCAGGCTAAAAACATTCACTGAATGGTGCTTAGAAGGGAAAGGGGAGACAGGACTGAAAGTTTTAAATATATCCAGAGGGTGAATAAGGTTCAGGAAGGCAGTTTTTTTTCAATATGAAACCACAATCAAGAGCACGGGGGTGGAGACATGACCTCACACTAACTGGAGGAATGATCCGGGGATGGGGACATGACCTCTAACTAACTGGAGGAAAGATCCGGGGATGGGGACATGACCTCTAACTAACTGGAGGAAAGATCCGGGGATGGGGACATGACCTCTAACTAACTGGAGGAAAGATCCGGGGATGGGGACATGACCTCACACTAACTGGAGGAAAGATCCGGAGATGGGGACATGACCTCACACTAACTGGAGGAAAGATCCGGAGATGGGGACATGACCTCACACTAACTGGAGGAATGATCCGGGGATGGGGACATGACCTCTAACTAACTGGAGGAAAGATCCGGGGATGGGGACATGACCTCACACTAACTGGAGGAAAGATCCGGAGATGGGGACATGACCTCACACTAACTGGAGGAAAGATCCGGAGATGGGGACATGACCTCACACTAACTGGAGGAAAGATCCGGGGATGGGGACATGACCTCACACTAACTGGAGGAATGATCCGGGGATGGGGACATGACCTCACACTAACTGGAGGAAAGATCCGGGGATGGGGACATGACCTCACACTAACTGGAGGAAAGATCCGGGGATGGGGACATGACCTCACACTAACTGGAGGAATGATCCGGGGATGGGGACATGACCTCACACTAACTGGAGGAAAGATCCGGGGATGGGGACATGACCTCACACTAACTGGAGGAATGATCCAGGGATGGGGACATGACCTCACACTAACTGGAGGAATGATCCGGGGATGGGGACATGACCTCACACTAACTGGAGGAAAGATTCGGGGATGGGGACATGACATCACACTAACTGGAGGAAAGATCGGGGGATGGGGACATGACATCACACTAACTGGAGGAAAAATCTGGGGATGGGGACATGACCTCACACTAACTGGAGGAAAGATTCGGGGATGGGGACATGACATCACACTAACTGGAGGAAAGATTCGGGGATGGGGACATGACCTCACACTAACTGGAGGAAAGATTCGGGGATGGGGACATGACCTCACACTAACTGGAGGAATGATCCGGGGGTGGGGACATGACCTCACACTAACTGGAGGAAGGATCCGGGGATGGGGACATGACCTCACACTAACTGGAGGAAAGATCCGGGGGTGGGGACATGACCTCACACTAACTGGAGGAATGATCCGGGGATGTGGACATGACCTCACACTAACTGGAGGAATGATCCGGGGATGTGGACATGACCTCACACTAACTGGAGGAATGATCCGGGGATGGGGACATGACCTCACACTAACTGGAGGAAAGATCTGGGGAAGGGGGACATGACCTCACACTAACTGGAGGAAAGATCCGGAGATGGGGACATGACCTCACACTAACTGGAGGAATGATCCGGGGATGGGGACATGACCTCACACTAACTGGAGGAAAGATCGGGGGATGGGGACATGACCTCTAACTAACTGGAGGAAAGATCCGGGGATGGGGACATGACCTCACACTAACTGGAGGAAAGATCCGGAGATGGGGACATGACATCACACTAACTGGAGGAATGATCCAGGGATGGGGACATGACCTCACACTAACTGGAGGAAAGATCCGGGGATGGGGACATGACATCACACTAACTGGAGGAAAGATCGGGGGATGGGGACATGACCTCACACTAACTGGAGGAAAGATCCGGGGATGGGGACATGACCTCACACTAACTGGAGGAAAGATCCGGGGGTGGGGACATGACCTCACACTAACTGGAGGAATGATCCGGGGATGTGGACATGACCTCACACTAACTGGAGGAATGATCCGGGGATGGGGACATGACCTCACACTAACTGGAGGAAAGATCCAGGGATGGGGACATGACCTCACACTAACTGGAGGAAAGATCTGGGGAAGGGGGACATGACCTCACACTAACTGGAGGAAAGATTCGGAGATGGGGACATGACCTCACACTAACTGGAGGAATGATCCGGGGATGGGGACATGACCTCACACTAACTGGAGGAAGGATCCGGGAATGGGGACATGACCTCACACTAACTGGAGGAAAGATCTGGGGAAGGGGGACATGACCTCACACTAACTGGAGGAAAGATCCGGGGGTGGGGACATGACCTCACACTAACTGGAGGAAGGATCCGGAGATGGGGACATGACCTCACACTAACTGGAGGAAAGATCCGGAGATGGGGACATGACCTCACACTAACTGGAGGAAAGATTCGGGGATGGGGACATGACATCACACTAACTGGAGGAAAGATTCGGGGATGGGGACATGACCTCACACTAACTGGAGGAAAGATTCGGGGATGGGGACATGACCTCACACTAACTGGAGGAATGATCCGGGGGTGGGGACATGACCTCACACTAACTGGAGGAAGGATCCGGGGATGGGGACATGACCTCACACTAACTGGAGGAAAGATCCGGGGGTGGGGACATGACCTCACACTAACTGGAGGAATGATCCGGGGATGTGGACATGACCTCACACTAACTGGAGGAATGATCCGGGGATGGGGACATGACCTCACACTAACTGGAGGAAAGATCTGGGGAAGGGGGACATGACCTCACACTAACTGGAGGAAAGATCCGGAGATGGGGACATGACCTCACACTAACTGGAGGAATGATCCGGGGATGGGGACATGACCTCACACTAACTGGAGGAAAGATCGGGGGATGGGGACATGACCTCTAACTAACTGGAGGAAAGATCCGGGGATGGGGACATGACCTCACACTAACTGGAGGAAAGATCCGGAGATGGGGACATGACATCACACTAACTGGAGGAAAGATCGGGGGATGGGGACATGACATCACACTAACTGGAGGAATGATCCAGGGATGGGGACATGACCTCACACTAACTGGAGGAATGATCCGGGGATGGGGACATGACCTCACACTAACTGGAGGAAAGATCCGGGGATGGGGACATGACATCACACTAACTGGAGGAAAGATCGGGGGATGGGGACATGACATCACACTAACTGGAGGAAAGATCGGGGATGGGGACATGACCTCACACTAACTGGAGGAAAGATCCGGGGATGGGGACATGACCTCACACTAACTGGAGGAAAGATCCGGGGGTAGGGACATGACCTCACACTAACTGGAGGAATGATCCGGGGATGTGGACATGACCTCACACTAACTGGAGGAATGATCCGGGGATGGGGACATGACCTCACACTAACTGGAGGAAAGATCCAGGGATGGGGACATGACCTCACACTAACTGGAGGAAAGATCTGGGGAAGGGGGACATGACCTCACACTAACTGGAGGAAAGATCCGGAGATGGGGACATGACCTCACACTAACTGGAGGAATGATCCGGGGATGGGGACATGACCTCACACTAACTGGAGGAAGGATCCGGGGATGGGGACATGACCTCACACTAACTGGAGGAAGGATCCGGGGATGGGGACATGACCTCACACTAACTGGAGGAAAGATCTGGGGAAGGGGGACATGACCTCACACTAACTGGAGGAAAGATCCGGAGATGGGGACATGACCTCACACTAACTGGAGGAAGGATCCGGGGATGGGGACATGACCTCACACTAACTGGAGGAAAGATCCGGGGGTGGGGACATGACCTCACACTAACTGGAGGAAGGATCCGGAGATGTGGACATGACCTCACACTAACTGGAGGAAGGATCCGGGGATGGGGACATGACCTCACACTAACTGGAGGAATGATCCGGGGATGGGGACATGACCTCACACTAACTGGAGGAAGGATCCGGGGATGGGGACATGACCTCACACTAACTGGAGGAAAGATCCGGGGGTGGGGACATGACCTCACACTAACTGGAGGAAGGATCCGGAGATGGGGACATGACCTCACACTAACTGGAGGAAAGATCCAGGGATGGGGACATGACCTCACACTAACTGGAGGAAAGATCCAGGGATATGGACATGACCTCACACTAACTGGAGGAAAGATCTGGGGATGGGGACATGACCTCACACTAACTGGAGGAAAGATCCAGGGATATGGACATGACCTCACACTAACTGGAGGAATGATCCAGGGATGGGGACATGACCTCACACTAACTGGAGGAAGGATCCGGAGATGGGGACATGACCTCACACTAACTGGAGGAAAGATCCGGAGATGGGGACATGACCTCACACTAACTGGAGGAAAGATCCAGGGATGGGGACATGACCTCACACTAACTGGAGGAAAGATCCAGGGATATGGACATGACCTCACACTAACTGGAGGAAAGATCTGGGGATGGGGACATGACCTCACACTAACTGGAGGAAGGATCCGGGGATGGGGACATGACCTCACACTAACTGGAGGAAGGATCCGGAGATGGGGACATGACCTCACACTAACTGGAGGAAAGATCTGGGGATGGGGACATGACCTCACACTAACTGGAGGAAAGATCTGGGGATGGGGACATGACCTCACACTAACTGGAGGAAAGATCCGGGGATGGGGACATGACCTCACACTAACTGGAGGAAGGATCCGGGGATGGGGACATGACCTCACACTAACTGGAGGAAGGATCCGGGGATGGGGACATGACATCACACTAACTGGAGGAATGATCCGGGGATGGGGGACATGACATCACACTAACTGGAGGAATGATCCGGGGATGTGGACATGACCTCACACTAACTGGAGGAAAGATCCGGGGATGGGGACATGACCTCACACTAACTGGAGGAAAGATCGGGGGATGGGGACATGACCTCACACTAACTGGAGGAATGATCCGGGGGTGGGGACATGACCTCACACTAACTGGAGGAAAGATCCGGGGATGGGGACATGACCTCACACTAACTGGAGGAAAGAACCGGGGATGGGGACATGACCTCACACTAACTGGAGGAAAGATCCGGGGATGGGGACATGACCTCACACTAACTGGAGGAATGATCCGGGGATGGGGAC
This sequence comes from Lithobates pipiens, assembly GCF_037356315.1. NCBI lineage: Eukaryota > Metazoa > Chordata > Amphibia > Anura > Ranidae > Lithobates > Lithobates pipiens. The sequence goes on along the minus strand of NW_027507758.1, from coordinate 5,612,492 downwards.
ATGACCTCACACTAACTGGAGGAAAGATCCGGGGATGGGGACATGACCTCACACTAACTGGAGGAAAGATCCGGGGATGGGGACATGACCTCACACTAACTGGAGGAAAGATCCGGGGATGGGGACATGACCTCACACTAACTGGAGGAAAGAACCGGGGATGGGGACATGACCTCACACTAACTGGAGGAAAGATCCAGGGATTTGGACATGACCTCACACTAACTGGAGCAATGATCCGGGGATGGGGACATGACCTCACGCTAACTGGAGGAATGATCCGGGGATGGGGACATGACCTCACACTAACTGGAGGAAAGATCCAGGGATTTGGACATGACCTCACACTAACTGGAGGAAAGATCTGGGGAAGGGGACATGACCTCACACTAACTGGAGGAATGATCAGGGGATGAGGACATGACCTCCAAGGTGTAGTAACGGGGTAGCAGCGTTTTAGCAGCAGTGTAGTCATGGTAAAGTATCAGTGTAGTAGCGGTGTAATAGTGGAGTAAGTAACGTGGTAGTAGAGATGTAGTAGTGGTGTAGTAGCAGAGTGTAGACATGTGTAGAAAGAAAAAATGTGTTCCAATACATTTTTGAAATTCACATTTCAGAAGATGGTTAAATTCTATTTTATTCTATCTATTCAATGTTCTGTCTAATTGGGCGACTATGTGGCAGACGAGGTTTAATGTTGATAAATGTAAAGTTCTGCACTTGGGGACTAAGAATATGCATCATACATACTAGGGGGAGTACAACTGGGGGGATCCATAGTGGAGAAGGATCTGGGGTGGATCCATAGTGGAGAAGGATCTGGGGTGGATCCATAGTGGAGAAGGATCTGGGGGTTTTGGTAGATCATAAGCCCAATAATAACTTGCAATGCCAAGCTGACTCCAGATAGAGAGATATCATCTGTACAAATCACTAGTAAGACCTCATCTGGAATATGCAGTTCAGTTTTGGGCACCAGTTCTCAAAAAGGATATCGCGGAACTGGGGAAAGTGCAGAGAAGGGCAACCAAACTGATAAGAGGCATGGAGGAGCTCAGCTATGAGGAGAGATTAGAGGAACTGAATTTATTCTCTCTTGATAAGAGGAGAAGGGGTAATATGATCAACATGTACAAATATATAAGGGGGTCCATATAGTGAACTTGGTGTCGAGTTATTCACTTTACAGTCAACAAAGAGGACAAGGGGGCGCTCTTTACATCTAGAGGAAAAGAGATTTCATCTCCAAATACGGAAAGGTTTCTTCACAGTAAGAGCTGTGATGATGTGGAATAGACTCCCTGCAGAGGTGGTTATGGCCAGCTCAGTGGATTGCTTTAAGAAAGTTCTGGATCATTTCCTAAGTGTACAGAATATAACGGGGTACTGACATTTATAGGTAAAGTTGATCCGGGGAAAATCCGATTGCCTCTCGGGGGATCAGGAAGGAATTTTTTCCCCTGCTTTAGCAAATTGGATCATGGCTCTGCTTGGGTTTTTTGCCTTCCTCTGGATCAACTGTGGGTACAGAATTGGGTATATGGGATTGTATGATATTATTTTTTTATTTATTTTTTATGGTTGAACTGGATGGACTTGTGTCTTTTTTCAACCAATCTATTGTTTTTTTTTTTTCTATTCTATTCTATTTTTTTAATGGCAAAATAGCTAGCTATATAGGTGGATATAACGGTGTATACTGCGGTTAGGGCACGCAGACAACAGGCACAAACTCCTGCAGATTGCTAACAGCTCAATTACAGAAGAGCAAGAACGCAAAATCGGCCGATAACAAACGGTGTGTACTGTGTTGAAGGTACACAGAACACCCACTAACTCCTACAGATGCCAACACACTACACAAGGCCGCCGTGCTGGCGGCCTTATATAGTGTGGGGCTTGTATTACACAGCCTGAGCTATGATTGGCCCCAGGCATCCTGCTTGTGGCCAATCATGGCTCTCCTCGCTTCCGGCGCTGTGATTGGCCAAGCATGCGCGGTCACAGTGCATGCTTGGCCAATCATGAGCCAGCAATACACTGCGATGGCGCAGTGCATTGTGGGCCGTGAGCGCCACACGAATTTGGCGCGAACGGTCCATAACGTTCGGTATTCGCCGAACGGGCGAACAGCCGATGTTCGAGTCGAACACGAAGCTCATCCCTAGTCTTGACTACAGTCAAGCATGGCGGTGGGAGTGTCAAGAGAGCCCACAGCAATACATGTAATGTATAGGTAGAGGGCGGATGTGACAGGGTTAACAGGGGATAGGAACTTTTAGAATGTGGTGCCGAGGGGGAGGTGATGTAGATCTCCTCCGCGGGCTGTGAATCAGCAGAACGCGGGGAGAAGTTGGAGAGTGCAGCAGCATGGCAGGAATAGAGCAGTTACTAGCCCAGCTCAGGGCTCAGTCCGATGTGAGGGGTGCAGCTTGGCTGGAGGAGTCACTGGGGACTTTAATTCCAGTGGATGAGCCACAGCATGAGGACAGGGGGAGGAGGGGGGACGCACCAGGAGATCCAGGCCACCTGAGAGTTTTTCACCCGACTGCATGGCGGCATCCCAGCGGGGAGGGGGGCGGCAGCATGGTGAGTCGTTCGGCGGCCCCTCCAGCTAAGAGGACAGCAGGAGCAGGCGGGGGCAGCCCTGTGCGGGTGACTACACACCATGCCACATCAGCGCAGGGGAGGCCCAGGGAAAACAACACAGCGGCCAGGCCCACAAGGCGAGGAGAATCAGTCAGCGCAGGCCCCGCCCCCAGGACAGTGATCTGGACGGCCGATGGGGACAGCAGGAGGGACAGAAACAGGATCCCTGGGCCTTCATCGGGTGCGGCAGGGGAGCACCCCAGGACAGGACGAGGGCATTCCGGGGCAGCCATGACGCCTGAGGCAGCGGCAACCATGGCAGACCTGTCGGGCGGGCCATCATTGTCTGAAGAGGAAAGTGCGGAACCCGGGACCTTGGACGATGCGGCAGGGTCGGCAGAAGATGCAGTCCCCCTTTCGGTGGTACCATCTGCAGTGGAGAACAGACGGTTGGCTGATAGGGCATCTCCTGTGCAGCCCGGTAAGTCACCTTTACTTTTGCCTGTTTTGGGTATGTCGGCTAGTGGGGGGTCCAGGGGACAGGCATGCTGCTGGTATAGTGGAGCCAACTCGGGAGTCGTGGGTTTGTTGGGTTTCCTGGCGGGTATAAAGGATTTGGTGTCCAGGTTTGAGCAGGCTGAAAGGGCAACGGTTGGGCCGACAGCGGCATGGGTCCCTCCAGTGGTGGTACAGGGTGAGGCGGTCGAAAAGGAGGTTCTGCAGGCTACCACATCATCCACAGTAAGTTAGATGCCGGACGCAGTGGTCGTGACGAGCACCGTTCCACAGGAGGCCGTCAAGAGTGGGACAACTGGGGACAATTCTAACAGGCAGGACATCACCAGGCTGCCAGATGCCCGCAAAGTGTGAGGTCTATGTTTGTTACGAGGGACCATTGGGGGCTCATCTGAAACAAAAGGTGAGGAAGAAGCTGTGGAAAGGTGAGTATGTGGAAATTTTTTCACTGCTGCCATTAGAGAAGTTTAATCTGGACAGGGTAAAACCAGATGATTCCAAAAAGGAGGATGAGGAGAAGTGGAGGTACAGACTGATCCCGAGGACATTTACCAATTGGCTGCAAGCGTTTGCTATCATGGCTAGTGTCATTGGGGAGAAGAACCATGAACATTGTTCGGCGTTATTCTGTTACCAGGATTGTATAGGAGAGGCATATCGAGTGTATGGCGGGAAGGCGTGGCTGCGATACGATGAGCAGTTTCGTCAGAGGAGAGCTGTTCGGCCAGCATTGTGATGGGACCACAAGGACATCAGCTTGTGGATGCGGTTGATGATGATGGGAAGGGCATCTGGGCAGTTTTTTCAAGGTAGGGCCAGTGGACATTCGGCCCGGAAACAAAAAAGGGGTTTGTTGGCAGTATAATTCAGGGATCTGCAAGGTTGGAGGCACGTGCAGGTACAAGCACGAGCAGGGACGTTTTTAAGGCAGGGCAAAGGGGGCAGATGCCCCCTTTGGGTGTCCAAAAATTGGGTTGTCCAAAAATTGCTGTCCCTGCATACATGCTTCCATTCTTGATAATTAATGAAAAAGAAAAGAGTTTGGGACTTTAAATGAGGCCTCTGAAGTAGAAATCAGAGGTACCTCCATCCCGGCTTTTGCGCAGCAAAAGAGAGAAAAGGTTTTAGGACTTTGAGTGAAGCATGCAGCTGTAGAGCAAGGAGGCACTAAAGGTTATCAAAATTCATTTTATTCCATAAATACAACATACAGTACAATACATTACTGGAACAGAGATACATTGAGACCCGCAAGCCATCTAAAGTGAGGCCCGGAGTGTAATGACTGGAAGGAGAATAACGGAGGGCCGGGCATGACAGGGATGGATAAGGGCAGCAGGGGGTTAATTGGGATGCAGAGGCTGGGAGGAGGAGCTGGGAGAGTTTGTTGCTGGAGGGGGGCGGAGCGGTATAAAAGGTGGAGGGGGCGGAGCTTGTAGCCAGTCCGACGGAGGTGAACCAGAGAGGAGGCAGTTGTCTCGCTGCTCCTCTGAAGATGTCTGAGGTGGACCGGCTGCTTGCGGAACTGCGGCGTCAGGCGGAGGAGCGTGGACCGGACTGGCTGCGGGCGCGGATCGGTGGACTGGCGGGAGCAGTCGGAACGGACGGAGCGGACGATCGGAGGGGTGAGATGCTGCCGCGCGCGCGGAGGTCTAGGCCTCCGGCGCGTTTTTCTCCCGGGCCTGTCCCTCGGCCGCCTCGTATGGTTCGCAGCCCCGGGGAGGATCGTTCCCTCCCGCCGACGAAGAGATCCCAGGGGACTTTAGGGGGTGCTGAGTGGCCTTCACGCCGCGTACCCGGGGGGGCGGAGGGGCGGGCGGGCCTCGTGGACGGCGGGCGGCCATCTTGCCTGCGGGGGGGGAGATGCTGTGGTTACTGCTGGACGCTCTGCTGAGGGGGGGAGGGCGGCCATCCTGCCTGCGGGGGGGGGGTGGACTTCTGGTTTCTGCTGGACGCTCTGCTGAGGGGGGGAGGGTGGCTCGGGGTGGCTCAGCTTTGGCTTCGGCTGCTCGGGACAGGGAAGATGTCGCAGGGCCCGGGCAGGTACGTGGATCGCCTGCGGGCTGCTCTACCCAGCGTGGATCAGGGAGGTCTGCTGCACGTGGGGCTGGCAGGGCTGGTCCGCATCGCCAGGCTGCTGCGGATGGATCGGCGGTGCGTGTGGCTGCTCCCCTGCGGGCTGCAACGTCGGCCTCCGGGGTCTCTTCCCCCGGGGGGCTTACACCCCCGCCTACGTGGGGACCGGATGATCGCTCGGAAGGGGAGGTCTCGGACGATGACGAACTGCCGGATCCTAGCGGTGCTGTCGCCGGTCCGGCGGTGAGGAACGCCCCGGGGCCGCCAGGTGAGTCCCCTGATGCGTTGTCATTGTCACATGCATTGCAGGGCTTGTTGGGGGGAGTACAAGCGGGCACGGGGTGGCCAGTGCCGCCAGTGGGGGGGGAGCCGGGGGGGGCGGGCGTCTCGGGTGGGGGGGTGCCGGGGGGGGGGGACTCTGCCGGGGCTTTGCGGGATCTGATGGATGGGCTGCGGGCGTTGGTTGGTCGCTCCGACCGGGGACAGGCCCCACCGCCTGTGGCCCCGTGGGTGGTTCCCCCGGCGGAGGTGCCGGAGACGGGGGGAGCTGTTGCGGGTGGAGGACTGGACGAAGGATTTTTGGGTGCGTCAGGCGTTGAAGGGTTATCGCAGGCGCGGCGGGGCGCAGGATACGAGGAGGCCGGTGACGTTTGCTATTTTGCAGGCGATCTGTGCTCAGTTGGGGGGGGTGTGTTCTTCGGAGTATGAGGTGCGATTGTTTCGGGCTGCTTTTTCCTTGGTGTTCTATGGGGCTTTTCGTGTCGGTGAGTTGGTTAGCCCGTCCAAGCACGTGGCCGGGGGGTTGTTTGACGGGGAGGTTCGCTTAGGGGCGGACAGGGTTGGCCTCTGGCTGCGCAGGTCCAAAACGGATCAGCTGGGAAAAGGGGTGCTGGTGTCGCTGTTTGCTTTACCAGGATCCGGTGTGTGCCCGGTGTCGGCGGTGCGGGATTTTCGCGCTGTCCGTGGTGGGGGGGAGGGTCCATTCCTGTGTCACGCGGAGGGGTCCTTCTTGTCAAGATACCAGTTTGTTTCGGTTTTTCGTAAGTGTTTACGGGCGGTGGGCCTGGATGGGAGAGAATTTGCGTCCCATTCGTTCCGGATCGGGGCGGCCACGGAGGCGGCCCGGTACGGTTTGGATGAAGCTGCGGTTCGCAGGATTGGGAGGTGGGAGTCGCGGCGTTTTCGTTCTTACGTCAGGCCGCACTTGGTTTTACTTTAATTATAGTGGTATGGGCTCTTTAATGCAAAAAAAAAAAAAAAGGGGGATTGCAATCCAGCGTAGGACGGGCACGGGACTCTGTTGGGGATTTTCCTGCACTACCTGTGCTGGGATTGCGGGTGTGGTTCTGTTTTCATATATGTTTGCTACTGTGTGGGAATTTTTGTTCTGCTCGATGTTTTTGTTCCTTTCCCTGGGGGTTTTTCTGGGTGGGTTGTTTGGGTGGTTGAGGTGGTGTCAATTTCGCTGGGGTTACGCTGGGGTTGGGGTGCTTTTACGTGTTGTTTTTTCTTTCAGATGGAGGTCCGGCTCGCCTCGTCTGGTCCCTGGGCTGCGCTGGGGTAGTTTGGTGGCGGAGATTGAGAGACATGTGTCTCGGGGGGGTCCCCCGGCGGTGCTGGTGCTTCACGCGGGGGGGAATGACCTGGGGGTCGTGAAGATCCGGGACTTGCTTGCGGATATCAAGTCTGATTTTCTGCGGCTGCGTTCCCGCTTTCCGGGTACGGTACTGGTGTGGTCGGACATCGTGGCGCGGACGGCGTGGCGGTGGGCTCGTTCGGTGTCGAGCATTCAGAGGACCCGTATTCGGGTCAACAAGGTTATTGGGCGATTTGTGGCCAGTCAGGGCGGGATCGTGGTTCGCCACCGGGAACTGGAGTGCAATGTGGGCATGTACCTTAGGCGGGATGGGGTGCATTTGTCTGATGTGGGGATTGATTTGTGGTCCTTGGGTTTACAGGAGGGCATCCGAAGGGCGTTGCGGGTGTGGGGTGGCCCGCAAGGGTAAGGTAGTCACCCTTTTGGGCCGTGGCGGTGTGTGTCTGGTGGTCTTTGACGGTTGGCGGTAAAAATCAGAAGTCATATGATATGGGGTGGGGGGCCCATTGCTAAGATGGGTCCCTCCGGTGTATTCCTGAACGTTGGAGGGAATACCGGTATGGTTGTCGCTGCGGAGGTTGTCTCCGAGCGGTCACAGCTGGAGGCCTGGAGAAGTGGGAAGTGGATACCGCAGTGACTTGTTGGGTTGGTAAAGTTATGGGTCACCGTCAGAGATCACCAGACCGGGCATGTTAGCTATATGCTATTTCGTTACCAGACGTGTGTTATTGGTTATATGTTTATGTTTATAAGTATATTTTATATTGTACATTCTTTCGGTTATATATATATATTTATGGAGATATATATTTATATATTTTTGGTTGGAGTATTTTGAGGATTATAATAAAGGCTGTTGTGGCCATTTTACTCCAAAGCAAGGTGTGGTCTCTTAATTAGGGAATAGCATGGGGGGTGGGGGTTGGAGTGTAATGGGCAACAGGTAATAGTGGGGGCCTTTAGACTACCCTGGTCAAGTTGAGTTGCATAATTTACAATATGCGATATAAATACGTAAACATAAGATACAATTGTATATGACGTCCCATACAATAGTGATAAAATAGTCACCGACTGTAAACATAAGGTAGGCTACGGCCTTTTGTTACTCCAACCTTGGTGTGGTCTCAATTTAATAAAAAAAAGGGGGTTCAGTTATTAGAGGTATCACATCTGTTATACAACAGTCATGGTCTGGGGCTACTTTACATTGTAGCAAAGTGTAATTTCTTCAGTGTTGTCACATGAAAAGATATAATAAAATATTTACAAAAAAGTGAGGGGTGTACTCACTTTTGTGAGATACTGTGTAAGGTATCCATACCTGGAATTCATCTGCAAAATTATACAGAAAATCACAGTATCGGCCCCCTACTCTTGGCCCCCGTACACACAGCCGGACATTCCGACAACCAAATCCATCGGATTTTGTCCGACGGATTTTGTCCTAAACTGTTGCATACACACGGTCGGACAAGGCTGTCGGAAAATCCGAATGTGATGACGTAATTTTCGTTACGACGGGACTACGTTCAGGCTACCGTGTTTCCCTGATAGTAAGACACCCCCGATTGTAAGACGTATCGGGAGTTTCAGAGGGGTCGGCTAATATAAGCCGTACCCCGAAAGTAAGACATATGTCTTACTTTCGGGGAAACACGGGGGTATTGCCGCCTCCAGTGGCGTACTAAGAGTGGGGCGGGGGGTGCGGGCCGCACCGGGTGCCACACCCTGGTGGGGGTGCCAGGCCAGCGCCCTCCCCCTCCAACTGAAGAGACATTCTGATCAGTCTCGGGCAGCGGCTGTCACTCACAGCCGAGCAGAGTGAAGCCGCCTCCCCCTCCTCTTGTATGGCTACACAGTGCTGTCCATGAAGGAGAAGGAGGGGGAGGCGGCTTCACTGAAGCCGCCTCCTCCTCCATACACAGCACTGTGTAGCCATACAAGAGGAGTGGGAGGTGGCTTCACTCTGCTCGGCTGTGAGTGACAGCCGCTGCCCGAGACTGATCAGAACGGCGCGACGCAACCACAGAGAAGGGGATTATTGCGCCAGGTCCCGGATCACTGCCGACAGGTGTCACTGGCTCTGTGTCCTCCCGGTACAGGTCAGTGCTGGTCATACAGAGAGAGACCAAGGAGGGGGAGGGGGAGGGGGGGTGTGAAGAGATTCTCTGCAGCTCTTATTATGTAACCGCAAGATGCAGCTGAGGAGGACTACAAGTCCCAACATACCGGGCTGTGTGGGCTTACAGTTCTCCTCTGCTGAGCATAGCAGCTTTGTATGCTTGGACTTGTAGTCCTCCATAGTGCAGCCTTGCATGCTGGGACTTGTAGGCCTCCTCTGTAGTACAGTGCAGCCTTGCATGCTGGGACTTGTAGTCCTCTGTAATGCAGTGCAGCCTTGCATGCTGGGACTTGTAGTCCTCTTCTGTAGCGCAGTGCAGCTCTGCATGCTGGGATTTTTTTCCAATATAAGACATACCCCGAAAGTAAGACATAGTGGGGCTTTTGGGGATAAAAAGAAAGTAAGACACTGTCTTACTTTCGGGGAAACACGGTAGTAGCCAATAGCTTTGGTCTAGGAATTTGATCTGAGCATGCGTGGCACTTTATCTGATCGGAATTCTCTACAAACGATCGGACAAAGTCCGATCGGATCACGTTGTCGGAAAATTTTATAGCCAAGCTCTCAAACTTGGTCCGCCAGATATTCTTACGGAAACAGTCCGATGGAGCCCACACACACGGTCGGATTATCCGACAACACGGTCCGATCGGACATTTTCCATCGAAATGTCCGACCGTGTGTACAAGGGCTTACAGTCATTGTGGAGTAAATCTCCGGGATTCTCCCCGCATGGAACATCTGTAAATAATATTTTCTTCGACTCGCCGTAGAAGAGGAAGTGCCACTAATGTGATTTACGCTTTGTTAATGCGAGTTTTGATGAATGGGCGCCGTAGCGGGTATCTGCCGGATTGTGGGCGGCGCGGCATTATTGCGGTAACACCTGGCACCGGCAACTGCTCACTTACAATATTGACTGGAAGGTGGAAACATCTCTAATAAAGATTGGAATGAATTACAGCGGCATCTGGCACCGTGCGGCGACTCCGTTCCGACATCATACTCTGCATTCACACCATAAATATTGATGTTGCCTCTTTAATTTGCCGCGGCGAGCCTTTCATCCCTTCGTGTCATTTCACGGTAATGAGGCCGAGAGTTATACTCAACAAAAGGGCCGCCAAAACAAAACTATCCGGCCAAAACAATCTCTAGAGAAACGATAATAGATCTTCTGAAGATGGCACGGATACGGGGGGATATTTCTAAAGGTTATCAATACTTTTTTTGGGGATCATTCTCTAGTCTTAACCACTTCGCATCCAGGCCAATTCACTGACATTTCTCCTCCTACATGTAAAATTCCTAATTTTTTTGCTAGAAAATGACATAGAACCCCCAAACATTATATATTTTTTTTTTTTAGCAAAGACCCTAGAGAATACAATGGCGCTTGTTGCAACTTTTTATCTCGCACGGTATTTGCGCAGCAATTTTTCGAACACGTTGTTTTCAGAAAAAAAAACTGTTTCATGCTTAAAAAAAAAAAAAAAAACAGTAAAGTTAGCCCAATTTTTTTTGCATAATGTGAAAGAGGAGGATACGCCGAGTAAATAGATACCCAACATGTCACGCTTCAAAAATTGCACGCGCTCGTGGAATGGCGCCAAACTTTGGTATTTAAAAATCCCCATAGGCGACGCTTAAATTTTTTTTACTGGTTACATATTTTGGGTTACAGAGGAGGTCTAGAGCTAGAATTATCGCTCTCGCTCTAGCGTTTGCGCCGATACCTCACATGTGTGGTTTGAACACCGTTTTCATATGTGGGCGGGACTTACGTATGCGTTCGCTTCTGTGTGCGAGCTCACGGGGACAGGGGCGCTTTAAATTATTTTTATTTTTTTTTATTGTTAATTTTATTTTTATTTTTTTACTTTTACACTTAAAAAAAAAATAAGAATGATGACTTTTATTCCTATTACAAGGAATGTAAACATCCCTTGTAATAGGAATATGGCACGATCGGACCTATTTACAGTGAGATATGGGGGGTCAATAAGACCCCACATCTCACCTCTAGGCTGGGAAGAATAAAAAAAAAAAAAAAAAAAAAAACGATCCTGGCTTTCTAGCCAGATCGGCGCCGTTAATTTGAATACCGAGGCCGGGCGTGACATCATAACATTGCGCCCGGCCTCCGAACGATCATAGAGACTCCGGGGACAATCTAGTGCACCGGAAATCTCTATGGTTACTTGCTGGGGCCGGTGGATCCTGTGACCGACTCACCGATGGAAGCGGTGAGTCGGTAGAAGCACCGGAGGGAGGCGGGGGGGGGGGGCATCCCCTCCCGCCGCCCGTAAGAACGACCAAGCGGTGGAACAGCCGCTATGATCATTCTTATGGTGCAGGGAATCGCCGGCTGAAAACGGCAATATCTGAATGATGTCTGTGGCCCCAGGCATCATTTAGATATAACCACTGAAAGCCCATGACGTCACATGGCGTAGTATGGGCGCCAAGTGGTTAAAAAAGGAACTGCGGCTCCTTAGTTCTACCCGTTGAGAAAACAATTCCACTTTGGTCGAATAAAAAAAATTCCACCCAATTGCTTGGGAATATTTAAAGCGTATCAAAAACAAAAAACAACAAAAAAAAAAGTCTTGTATTGTGATGTGTTAAGCCGCGTACACACGACCGGAATTTCCGACAGAAAAAGCCAGACGGGAGCTTTTCATTGGATATTCCGATCGTGTGTGGGGGCTTCATCGGACTTTTTTTTTTTTTCGAAAATTCTGAAGGACCTAGAAATGGAACGTGTTCTAAATATTCCTATGGGGGGGGGGAAACGGCTCGTCTGTATGCTGTCCCGATGGACCAAAAGCGACGCATGCTCTACGAGACGGAAGCTATTGGCTTACTGGCTATTGAACTTCTGTTTTCTGGTTCCCCTCGTACGTGTTGCACGTCACCGCGTTCTTGGCGGTTGGAATTTGGTGTAACCGTGTATAGACAAGACAGCTCCAGCGGAATTCCCGGCGGAAAAACCTTCAGAGTTTATTCCGATGGGAAAACCGGTCACGCGTGTGTACGGGGCATTAGAGCTTAGCAATAGAGATGAGCCAAACAGTCCTGAGTTCAGATCAGCGACGTCCGCCGAGCTTCAAAGATGTATGAATGCCAAACCTGAACCCAGCTTGTGAAGAGGTGAGAGCTGTGAACGGGGGGGGGGGGATTTGTGAAGAGTGGGGGGTGTGAAGAGGTGAGAGCTGTAAACGGGGGGGGTGAAAAGTGGAGGAGGGGTTGGAAAGAGTGGGGGAGGGGTTGGGAAGAGTGAGAGCGGGGTAGTAAAGAGGTGAGAGCTGTGAAGAGGGGGAGGGGATTTGTGAAGAGGGGGAGGGGATTTGTGAAGAGTGGGGGGTTGTGAAAAGGCCAGATCTGTGAAGAGTGTGGGGGGGGGAATGAAAAGTGGGGGAGGGGTTGTGAAGAGTGAGGGAGGGGTTGTGAAGAGATGAGAGCTGTGAAGAGAGGGGTAGGGGATTTGTGAAGAGAGGGGGAAGAGAGGGAGAGGGGATTTGTGAAGGGGGGTTGTAAAGAGGTGAGAGCTGAGAAGTATATCAATGTATATCAATGTATATAAAGGTATATCAATGTATATAGAGATATTTCAATGTATATAGAGATATATCAATGTATATAGAGGTATATCAATGTATATCAATGTATATAAATGTATATCAATATATATAGAGGTATATCAATGTATATAGTGAGTCCCGCAGCTGACAGCCACAAGGGGGGGTGGGGGGTAAGCGTAGGGACGGCATGACATGTGCTGGACTGCACAGTCGCCGTTTTAATAGAGGTTTCTGGTCGCTTTAAGGGGTTAGGGGTGGGCTGAGTCGTGGGCGGAGCCACAGCGTCTATTACATCTTAGCATAGGGAATTGCTTGCAGTCGGAGACCGGAGGAGGAAGCGATCAGACGCACCCTCCCGCTCTGTGTTCCTCTGATATCCAAGATGGCGGCGGTGGACTTTCTAGTGCAATTGCGCTCGGCTTTGGACAATCAGGGCGCCATATTGCTTCATCAGCAGATCACGGCCATGGCGGCGGACGGAGGTGCGGCGGCTGGCGGAGGAATGGAGCAGACATATCGGGCGCGGCGTTCCAGGCCGCCCGAGCGGTACAGCCCGGATGTCGGTCCGGGGGGCCCCCAGAGAGCTTCTCCAGGGATGGTTCGGAGGGGGATCGGAGCGGTGGCTCACCCCCAGCTGCAGGACACCCCAGCCTCCACCTCGTCGGGGGTTAGGAGCGGCAGGTATGGCACGAGGGGGGGGGGGGGGCGAGGAGAAGGGGACAGGACACTACACTGGAGGAGACAGGCATGTCGCAGGTTTCCCCCCCCCAGCCCGGCGCAGATGTATGGGGCAGATCACAGACCCAGGAGGGTACGTCCGGACAGCGGGGGTAGGAGGTCCAGCGGGTGGGGGGCCTTGCGTCAGGTGCGCCCCCCAGTCCCAGACCGGCTGGAGGACAGCAGAGGGGTGGCCAGGGGGGACTGGGCCCCACTCAGGGACTGTCGCCTCTGGCTCAGCGCCAGGCTGTGTGGTGGTCATCGGGCGCAGGAGGGAGTGTGGAGGGCGGTCGGCCCGGACGGCGTGGTCAGGCTGTGCAGCAGGTGGGGGTCCAGGCAACAGGAACGGCCCCCAGTCCTCGACAGACCGGCAGTGGGCAGAGGAGTGGCCAGGGGGGCAGCGGGGTTGCCATGGAGACGCAGGAGGAAGGGAGTCGGATGGACCGGAGGCGCAGGAGCCTATCGCCAAGGCGGGAGGGCGGGGCTGGCGGGCGGAGGAGCAGGGACTCTCTTCCACAGCGCCCCAGACCCCTGGCAGAAGGAGCAGGCTCGTCTGGGATTTGCACTCCACGCCGGCAGCAGGAGGTCGTGGACGGGAGGTCCGAAGGTGAATTGTCGGAGTCGGATGGGGAGGAAGATCATGGTCGGTCGTCTGCGTTGGGTCCGAAGGAGGCGATTGTGAGGCCCAGTCCTGGGCAGCCCTGTGAGTTTGACTCTTCTGTTTCTATTACATCTTTGTTGCACGCCTTGCTTGCGCGGGGTAGTTCACGGGGTGGAGACGGGGCCGGGGGGCGGTTGTGGACCTTCTGGCGTCTAGGAACCATGACACGCGGGTGGGGCAGGACGGCTGCTGGGGCTCAAGGAGCTGGTTCGGAAGTTTGAAAACAAGGGGGCGGGTGGTCCGGCGCAGGCGTGGCTTCCGGCGACGGAGTCGGCCGCTGGCGCGGTTGTAGGAGTAACTGGGGTGCAGGCGCCCGTGGGCGCTTCGGAGAAGGCGGCACCCGCTGAGAAGCCGGCCGGCTTGACTGTGGACGGGGATGCGGCTAAGGCGTCGGAGAAGAGCGCGGATGCTGTGCGGCTGGCGGATGCGGCTAAGAGCGAGGTCTACGTATGCTTTGAGGGCCCGCTAGGAGCACATCTGAAGCCAGAGGTGAAGGAGAATATTTGGAAAGGTGAGTACATTGAACTCTTCACCCTGCTGCCACTGGAAAAGTTCAACCTGGATAGGTTGAAGCCCGAGGAGAGGAAGAAGGAGGATGAGGAGAAGCGTAGGTATCGGTTGATCCCTCGTACCTTTGCCAATTGGCTGCAGGCGTTTAATGAGGGCTCCTGCAAGTTTGGGGCCAACTGCCGTTTTAAGTACACGTGGTCGGGCTGAGGGGGATCCCACTCCCTATCAAAATGTTTCAGGAAAGGAAAGGGACGTCCCGGAGATCTTGCGAACAAGAGGGACGACTCCGGTGCGGGTGGAAAGGATGCTACCTTTCCTTCATAGATACCCCGACCGGGGGGGGGGGGGGGGGCGCGCCTGCTGGAGGAGGGGTTTACATCCGGCTTCAGGATCCCTTGTTCGCTTACATCCGTCCCGCCCTTGGCTAACAATTTGAAGTCACCGTTGCTGCATTCGGCTGTTGTCACCGAAAAATTGGGGAAAGAAGTTGCATTGGGACGCATGGCCGGCCCTTTTGCGGAAGCGCTCCTTCCAGATATGGTGGTTTTTCCACTGGGGGTGGTGCCGAAGAGGGAGCCCAATAAGTTCAGGTTTATTCACCACCTGTCATTCCCTAAGGGGGCTTCCGTCAACGATGCCATCGCCCCGGAGGAGTGTGCGGTGACGTATACTTCGTTTGATGCGGCCGTTTCGTGGGTTCGGCGTTATGGCCGGGGGACTTTGATGGCGAAATCGGACATCGAATCGGCTTTTCGGCTTCTTCCAGTGCACCCAGACAGCTTTCGACTGTTGGGTTGTATTTGGGAGGGGGGGTTTTACGTGGATCGTTGCCTGCTGATGGGCTGTTCGATTTCGTGTGCCTTCTTTGAACAGTTTAGCTCCTTCTTGGAATGGGCAGTTCGGGATGTGTCGTGCATCAACTCAGTCATCCACTGCTTGGATGACTTCCTATGTGTTGGTCCGGTGGGCACCAATGCCTGCGCAGTTCTGTTGGGTACGCTTCAGCATTTGGGGGAGTGTTTTGGGGTACCTTTGGCGCTGGAAAAAACGGAGGGCCCCACAGATTACATTGTTTTTTTTGGGAATCGTGATCGATTCGAAGATGGAGTGTAGGTTGCCAGTGGACAAGCTGGAGCGACTTCAAGAGGAAATTCGTGGGACCATCGGGATCCGAAAGTTGCAACTGCGGCAGTTGCAGTCGCTCCTTGGGAAACTGAACTTCGCGTGTCGGATAATGCTGATGGGGCGTGTATTTTGCCTGCGGCTGGCGGCTGCTACCAAAGGCATCCGGGCTCAGGGGAGGGAGGACTTGAAGGTTTGGCAAGGGTTTTTGGAGTCGTTCAATGGCCAGGCGCTTTGTATGTCATGTCCCATTAGTAACGGGGATTTGGAGTTATTTACGGACGCGGCGGGGTCCACGGGTTTTGGGGCTTTCTTTAAAGGCCAATGGTGTGCAGCTCCCTGGCCAGTGGAATGGTCCGAGGCCGGGTTGTTGAAGAACTTAGTTCTCCTTGAATTGTTCCCCATCATGGTGGCGGTGGAGATCTGGGGGGAGGCGTTCCGAAACATGAAGGTGAGGTTTAATTGTGACAACTTAGGGGTGGTTCAGGTGGTCAATCGGCTGACGGTGGCCTCTGGGCCGGTTGTTAGGCTTCTACGACACTTGGTACTGCGGTGTCTACAGGTGAATGCTTTCATTTATGCTGTGCACTTGCCTGGGGTGGAAAACACACTGGCTGACGCTCTGTCTCGTTTTCAATGGGACAGGTTTCGGGGACTGGCGCCAGAGGCAGAGCGTCACGGGATCGACTGCCCCACATGGTGGTGGAGCATTGCGCTGGAGTAACAGCGAGGTGGATCCAGCAGTCCGTGAGCAAGGCTACGTGGAGGGCCTACTCGAAGGTGTGGCAGGAGTGGTCGGCTTGCGTGGAGGCTATCGGCATGGCCCCGGGCAACGCGGGCATGGCTCAAGCAGTATTTTATTTTCTGAGTAGTGCTATGGATAAGGGGGTATCGGCGGCCACACTTGACCGTAAACTGTCAGCATTGGCATTCTTATTCAAATGGCAGGGGCAACGGGATCATACGAAAGAGTTTTGGTTGAGGCAAGCGGTGAAGGGCTACAGAAGGGCACACAGGTGTAGGGATGGGAGGCGACCGGTTTCTTTTTGCCTTCTTCAGGGCTTGTGCCAGGCAGTAGTCGGTGTCTGTAGTTCTGCTTACGAACAGGCACTGTTTCGCGCGGCATTCTCCCTCGCTTTCTTTGGGGCGTTCAGGGTCAGCGAACTGGTCAGCCAGTCAAGGCATGCTGTAGGGGGTTTGGCGCTGGGGGATGTTGAGCTGGGCCGGGATAGGGTTCCCA
This sequence comes from Lithobates pipiens, assembly GCF_037356315.1. NCBI lineage: Eukaryota > Metazoa > Chordata > Amphibia > Anura > Ranidae > Lithobates > Lithobates pipiens. The sequence goes on along the minus strand of NW_027507758.1, from coordinate 5,595,755 downwards.
TGTGGATTCGGCAGTCGAAGACTGATCAAGACGGGAAAGGGGTATCGGTGGAGGTGGCTAAGATTGAGGAGGACGATATTTGCCCAGTAAGGGCGGTGGACAGATTTCTAGCGGTACAGCCGAGGGTCGCGGGCCCCTTTTTCATTCATTTGGATGGTTCTTCGCTGTCCAAGTTTCAATTTGTTTCGGCTTTTCGTAAGTGTGTGGGGGAAGCGGGTTTTGACCCGAAGAATTTTTCTTCCCATTCCTTCAGGATTGGGGCAGCTACGGAGGCTTCCAGGGCTGGCTTGGGCACTGAGGTGGTCAGGAGGATTGGGAGATGGGATTCGGACCGTTTTAAATTATATGTCCGCCCACAACGGTTAGGCTAATTGATTAGTTGGGGGGTATGGGGGGTTTGTACGGGGTTGTGGGGTATGTTTAGATTGGTTCTGGTTGTTCTAACCCCCCTTCCCTTCCTCCCCCCCCCTTTTTTCTTTTCGTTTACAGGTTATGAAGTGGGCCTGGTGTGGATACTGGGCCATTCTTTTGTTTTTTGGAGAGCGCAGAGGGCTGACATTCGGCCGAACGGCAAACAATTTTGCATACCTAGACAGGAGGCGCAGGTCCGGTGGATCGGGGTCCCGGGCATGCGTTGGAACAGGGTTCTGGGAGAAGTTCATCGATTTCCTAGACTCGACAGGCCTCCGAATGTTTTGCTATTTCATGTTGGGGGTAACGACATGGGGGCTAGGTCTATGAGGCAACTTATCAGGGATATCAAATGTGATTTCCTGCGGTTGAAGTCAGATTACCCTGGTATGGTCATGGTCTGGTCGGATATGGTGGGTAGGTCATCTTGGCGATGGGCGTTATTGGATAAAAAGGTTGACAGGGCCAGGGTGAAGGTTAATAAGAAAGTGTGCAGGTTCTTCATCAGGAATGGAGGCCTGGCTATCCGCCATAGGGAGTTGGAAGTTGATACCTGGCGGTATTTGAGGAGCGACGGAGTCCACTTGAATGACGTGGGTACTGACTTGTGGTCGTTGGGCCTGCAGGATGGCATTCATCGGGGGCTGTGCGTGTGGAGGTGCTCAAAGGGGTAAGGTGTTACCCCTTTCGGGCTGTGGCGGTTCTTGGGGCTTTAGATGAGGAAGTGAAGTACAGGAAAAAAGGCCTGTTGTACCCATCCATGGGATGGGGGGGGGGGGGGGGTTATGTACTTCCAGGTTACGAGGGGTCAATCTGGAAGGGTTTAAAAGGGTAATTCACTGCTACAGTTGGTTATAGCTTCTGAGACAGGGGTTGCCATCTGGAGGTCAAGAGGTTAAAGTTGAAGTTGTTTGCAGTGACCATTTATGTTGTGATGCTACGTACCCATGACCCCTTGGAAAGGCTGGGAAGGTTTACAGTGTTTAAAAAAGTTTTGGAATTTATTAAAATTATATTTTTGTTAATAAAAGTTTAGGCCTGACGGCCATTTACTCCAAAATCTGTCCCGCCATTTGTTAAGGGGGATGGGGTATGGAGGGGGGTATGAGGTAACATGAAATATAACACTGGGTTGAGTCCTACAAATGTCAAGAGGTATATCAATGTATATAGATGTATATCAATGTATATAGAGGTATATCAATGTATATAGATGTATATAGAGGTATATCAATGTATATAGATGTATATAGAGGTATATCAATGTATATAGAGGTATATCAATGTATATAGATGTATATAGAGGTATATCAATGTATATAGATGTATATCAATGTATATAGATGTATATCAATGTATATCAATGTATATAGAGGTATATAAATGTATATAGATGTATATAGAGGTATATCAATGTATATAGATGTATATAGAGGTATATCAATGTATATAGAGATATATCAATGTATATAGATGTATATCAATGTATATAGAGGTATATCAATGTATATAGATGTATATCAATGTATATAGAGGTATATCAATGTATATAGATGTATATAGAGGTATATCAATGTATATAGAGGTATATCAATGTACATAGAGGTATATCAATGTATATAGAGGTATATCAATGTATATAGATGTATATAGAGGTATATCAATGTATATAGAGGTATATCAATGTATATAGATGTATATAGAGGTATATCAATGTACATAGAGGTATATCAATGTATATAGAGATATATCAATGTATATAGATGTATATCAATGTATATAGAGATATATCAATGTATATAGATGTATATAGAGGTATATCAATGTATATAGAGATATATCAATGTATATAGATGTATATCAATGTATATAGAGGTATATAAATGTATATAGAGGTATATAAATGTATATAGAGGTATATCAATGTATATAGATGTATATAGAGGTATATCAATGTATATAGAGATATATCAATGTATATAGACGTATATCAATGTATATAGAGGTATATCAATGTATATAGATGTATATCAATGTATATAGAGGTATATCAATGTATATAGATGTATATAGAGGTATATCAATGTATATAGAGGTATATCAATGTACATAGAGGTATATCAATGTATATAGAGGTATATCAATGTATATAGATGTATATAGAGGTATATCAATGTATATAGAGGTATATCAATGTATATAGATGTATATAGAGGTATATCAATGTACATAGAGGTATATCAATGTACATAGAGGTATATCAATGTATATAGAGATATATCAATGTATATAGATGTATATCAATGTATATAGAGATATATCAATGTATATAGATGTATATAGAGGTATATCAATGTATATAGAGATATATCAATGTATATAGATGTATATCAATGTATATAGAGATATATCAATGTATATAGATGTATATAGAGGTATATCAATGTATATAGAGATATATCAATGTATATAGATGTATATCAATGTATATAGAGGTATATAAATGTATATAGAGGTATATAAATGTATATAGAGGTATATCATGCCACTAGAAGGAACACTTCTCACACTTCTCATAAATGATCTCATCGTCTTCAATCAACAAATACAGCAATTGCATCAAACAATCAATGTCTCTTCAGATGAAGTTGGTCCTCGATGATCGATCTTTCTATGTGTGGAACTGAAGATAGTAACATTTCTCCTCCTCCATGGACAAGGATGTGATTATAACACATCGATCTCCCCAAGAATTCCAATACGTCTTATTCACGTAATCGAACCATTCGATGTTGCAGATTATATAGAGCAAAGTGGTATAATATCCATCAATGTCCAACGTTAGATCTACTTGCATAGATCTTTGCAGTGATAGTTCTCCTTCATCTATAGAAAATCCATAAAATCATAAACTCACCCACCACTTCACTGGCTACACCTGTTCAATGTCAGAGGAGAATGGGCAGACTGGTCCCAGAGGATAGAAAGACAACAGAAACTCCAATAACTTCTCGTTACACCCAAGGTATGCAGAATACCATCTCTGAACACACAACACATCCAACCTTGAAGCAGATGGGCTACAGCAGCAGAAGACCACACCGGGTGCCACTCCTGTCAGCTAAGAACAGAAAACTGAGGCTACAATTGGCACAGGATCCCCAAAATTGGACAATAGAAGATTGGAAAAACATTGGCTGGTCTGATGAGTCTGGATTTCACCTCCGACATTTAGACGGTGGGGTCAAAATTGGGTGCATGAATCCATCCTGCCTTGTATCACTGGTTCAGGTTGGTGGTGGGGGTGTAATGGTGTGGGGGATGGGGTATCACTGGTTCAGGTTGGTGGTGGGGGTGTAATGGTGTGGGGGATGGGGTATCACCGGTTCAGGCTGGTGGTGGGGATGTAATGGTGCGGGGGATGGGATATCACCGGTTCAGGCTGGTGGTGGGGGTGTAATGGTGCGGGGGATGGGATATCACCGGTTCAGGCTGGTGGTGGGGGTGTAATGGTGTGGGGGATGGGGTATCACCGGTTCAGGCTGGTGGTGGGGATGTAATGGTGCGGGGGATGGGATATCACCGGTTCAGGCTGGTGGTGGGGGTGTAATGGTGCGGGGGATGGGATATCACCGGTTCAGGCTGGTGGTGGGGGTGTAATGGTGCGGGGGATGGGATATCACCGGTTCAGGCTGGTGGTGGGGGTGTAATGGTGCGGGGGATGGGATATCACCGGTTCAGGCTGGTGGTGGGGGTGTAATGGTGTGGGGGATGGGGTATGACCGGTTCAGGCTGGTGGTGGGGGTGTAATGGTGTGGGGGATGGGATATCACCGGTTCAGGCTGGTGGTGGGGGTGTAATGGTGCGGGGGATGGGATATCACCGGTTCAGGCTGGTGGTGGGGGTGTAATGGTGTGGGGGATGGGGTATCACCGGTTCAGGCTGGTGGTGGGGGTGTAATGGTGTGGGGGATCACCGGTTCAGGCTGGTGGTGGGGGTGTAATGGTGTGGGGGATGGGGGATCACCGGTTCAGGCTGGTGGTGGGGGTGTAATGGTGTGGGGGATGGGGTATTACCAGTTCAGGCTGGCGGTGGGGGTGTAATGGTGTGGGGGATGGGGTATTACCAGTTCAGGCTGGTGGTGGGGGTGTTATGCTGTGGGGGATGGGATATCACTGATTCAGGCTGGTGGTGGGGGTGTAATGGTGTGGGGGATGGGATATCACTGGTTCAGGCTGGTGGTGGGGGTGTAATGGTGTGGGGGATGGGGTATCACCGGCTCAGGCTGGGGGTGGGGGTGTAATGGTGTGGGGGATGGGGTATCACCAGTTTAGGCTGGTGGTGGGGGTGTAATGATGTGGGGGATGGGATATCACCGGTTCAGGCTGGAGGTGGGGGTGTAATGGTGTGGGGGATGGGGTATCACCGGTTCAGGCTGGTGGTGGGGGTGTAATGATGTGGGGGATGGGTCATGTCCATCCCTTTATGACTACAGTGTCCCCATCTTCTGATGGCTCCTCCCAGCAGGATAATGCACCATGTCACAAAGCTCCAATCATCTCACCACTGGACAATGAGGTCCCTGTCCTCCAACGGCCTCCACACTCACATCTCATCCAATAGAGCACCTTTGGGATGTGGTGGAACGGGAGATTGGCATCATGGATGTGCAGCCGACAAATCTGCAGCAACTGTGTGATGTCATCAGGTCACTATGGAGCAAAATCTCTGAGGAACGTTTCCAACGCCTCGTTGTATCTATGCCACCAAGAATGAAGGCCAAAGTGGGTCCAACCCGCTTCTAGCAAGGGGGACCTATTAAAGTGGCCGGTGAGTGTAAATGTATGTTATCCATATATATATATACACATACACATTTTTGCAATATGTAAAGGTCACCCATTTACAGCAAAGCTTCTCCACATAATATATGGAATGACCCCAAATCAATCTAGGGAGACATTTAAACCACCTTGGGTCAGAGAGACATGAATTTCATACATATCTTCAGTCCAATGCTAGTAGATTATACGACACTCATGGTGACCGGCGATGCTCAAATACTTATACATCACCAAGGTAGGGATTGGTGGAATGGAAGATAGGCAACCCCTTGCTGAGCCATAGTTTTGCAAATCCAAAATGAAAAACTGGGCTAGAGGAGGCCATGAATGGAAACCCATCACAGAATAAACTGTCGCCAAAGATGCAACTTCTGGTCTAAAAAAACAAAAACCAAAGGCCCCCGTGTGGCACTAGTGATAACACTGCGTCGTGCAACGGGTTTCGTCACCAAATATGGTGACTTTCTCAAGCAGCATGGTAAGTATTTAGAACAGTAATGCTGATGATGTTACCATGATTAATGATCATTAAAAACTTTGAGTGGCATTGAGGATGGTGACTGGCCCTTACCCAGCCAAGAAATAATGCCAAAGGGGGTCTCAGGAGGTATATTACTTGTGTAATGGATGTTGTGTATCCTAAAGAACAGTCACTAGGGTCACCTGATGTGGTAAAACACAGTGTCACCCCCCCCCCCCCTCCCATGGGGCTCTCCACTGTCTAGCCTGCCACAGTGTCCTTGTCATGAGGGCCACGTACCTGAGATGAGACAGAAGTAGTGGGGAGGCCTCCCTTGCACCTCGGGTCCTTGAAGCCTCTGGAGATGGAGACAGAGACTTGGTGGGACACTGAGTGGCAGGGGTGCCAGGGGTGCGGAGCACCGTGCAAGCCTTATCCTGAAATCCGAGCCGAGGTCAAGTCCATTTTGGTAACGAAGTATAAAAGGGTTAATCAGAAGAAGAATGGTCGAAATCCAAGCCGGGGTCGGTTCCAATCTGGCAGCTGAGTACAAAAGGGGCAAAGAAGTAGAATGGTCAAGGTACAAATCCGAGGTCAATAGCAAGCAGCAATCAAGAGCAGTCAAATAGGTTTCCAGATCACAACAGGTTCAGACAGATCACACATTAGTACAGGAACAAGAGGGACTGAAGATAATCCAGCAATTTGGCAGTGTCTGGACTGGGCTTATATAGGGAAGTATGAGGTCACTCCCTCTGCGCTTCCTGGGCATTTTCCTGCCTTTTCCGTCAGGTTGAGGTCACTTCCTGTGCACCTCCTGGGCATTTTCCTGCCTTTTTCCATCAGGTTGAGGTCACTTCCTGAGAGCCCCCTGGGCATTTTCCTGCCCGTTTACATCAGGTTGAGGTCACTTCCTGTGCACCTCCTGGGCATTTTCCTGCCTTTTCCATCAGGTTGAGGTCACTTCCTGTGTGCCTCCTGGGCATTTTCCTGCCTTTTTCCATCAGGTTGAGGTCACTTCCTGAGAGCCTCCTGGGCCTTTTCCTGCCCGTTTACATCAGGTTGAGGTCACTTCCTGTGCACCTCCTGGGCATTTTCCTGCCTTTTCCATCAGGTTGAGGTCACTTCCTGTGCACCTCCTGGGCATTTTCCTGCCTTTTTCCATCAGGTTGAGGTCACTTCCTGAGAGCCTCCTGGGCATTTTCCTGCCTTTTTACATCAGGTTGAGGTCACTTCCTGTGTGCCTCCTGGACATTTTCCCACCTTTTTTCCATCAGGTTGAGGTCACTTCCTGAGAGCCTCCTGGGCATTTTCCTGCCTTTTTACATCAGGTTGAGGTCGCTTCCTGTGTTCCTCCTGGGCATTTTCCCACCTTTTTTCCATCAGGTTGAGGTCACTTCCTGAGAGCCTCCTGGGCATTTTCCCACCTTTTTTCCATCAGGTTGAGGTCACTTCCTGAGAGCCTCCTGGGCATTTTTCTGCCTTTTTCCATCAGGTCATCTGCGCAGGTGCGGGTTGGCGCACTGAACATACCTCCTAACATTTTGAGATGGGAATAAGGGACACCTACTAGAAAACGTATGTAGGCATAGGACACGCCCCTGCCACACCCCCTTAAAGGAGAATTAACCAAAAAAAAAGAAAATTTTACAAATGCAGCAATTTAGAATTTGGATGAAAGGGTTAGCACTGGGAAAAACTTATTGAAAGATAAAAAGTGAATTTTATATACAACTATATGGATCAGACCAAAATGAGGGACAAATGAGGGGGAGAAGAGGGACAGAGGGACACTGTTCCAAATCAGGGACAGTCCCTCGAAATCCGGGACAGTTGGGAGCTATGGCACTGAAGCGTATTTGGCGCATGCTCGGTTGGCACGGATTTTCTCTTTCGGCAACGCGCCATTGGTGCATGCATAGTAAGCCCTGGACTCTTATGCCGCGTACACAGGATCGGAATTTTGGTCGGAAAAAGCTCTGATGGTTTTCCCGACGGGATTTCGCTCAAGCTGTCTTGCCTACACACGGTTACACCAAATTCCGACCGTCAAGAACGCGGTGACGTACAACACGTACGACGGGACTAGAAAAAGGAAGTTCAATACCCAGTAGCCAATAGCTTCCGTCGCGTAGTTGTATCTGAGCAGACGTGAGTTTTTGCGTGTGTTGTAATTGCATATACACAATCTGAATTTTTGCGATGGAGCCTACACACGGTCGCATATTCCGATGAAAAGCTCTCATTGGTCTTTTGCTGGCCGAAATTCAGATCTTGTGTATGCAGAATTACAGTCCTTCAGGGCCCCCAAAACCACCACAGACGGGAGTGACATCTTTGCGGTGGGATATCACTCCTTACTCGATGGTGTCAACAAAAAGAAAAAATAGAAAAACAAAAACATGGGTCCCATGTGTAACGCTGCATCATGCAACACATTTCACCCACAAATATGGCGACTTTCTCAAGCAGTGCGGTAAGTATGTAGAACATCAATGGCGATGATGTAACAATGATATCATTAAAAACTTTGCGTGGCATTGAGGGTGGCGACTGGCCCTTATTCACTAAGAAGTAAGCTAAAGGGGGTCTCAGGGGGGATATTACTTATGTAATAGATGTTGTGTATCTTCTACAAGCACCTTTAAATGGCATTTCATACAAGTCAAATATGTTTATATTATCGCAGCTTTTACCGAAGTAAGCAGTGTGGTATTTATATACAAAGGAGGGTAATTGATCCACCAAGTTCTGGAGAACAGCCCAAACTCGGGAGAGGAATTCCCACGAGCAAGACAGCTTAGGAACAGTTCAACAATACAAGAGCACAATATACATATATGTACAATGAAATACCACCTGGCATGACCTGTAAGGACAGTAAAGGGTTAGCTATTTAATGCAGGCAGCCACACACTAAAGGGGAACCCCAGGCTGGCCTATTCAACCTTTATATCCTAATGAGAGATCAGACAGAATAGGGATAGGATAGGGTCCTTTAAATGGTAGCAACAGAAATGTCCGAGATGCAGCCCTGATAGTCTTCACGGGCAGTTGGAGCTCATTAGATTGTATCCAATAAGGCACAGTGATGTGATAGCAAGCTGAATAGCTTAAACAGGCTAGTGGTACTCCTTGAAGTGGTATTAGATAAAGGTGTCTATGTACAGTGTTCAAACAGAAGCGCAGTAAAGTGTTCCCAAGGTAAAAGGCGTCTGTGCACAGTGTTCAAAAAAGGTTAACCAGGGAAGGATTGCAAAAGATGGGCAATTGCCCTCTCACCAACGACAGGACCATCGTTGCAGACGTTGCGACACCTTGCAGACAGCAAACCACGGAAGATACGTCCTTCAGTAAAGAGTCCATCGATAACCCACGGCTGCTGAGTGCGGACGATCTTTGTGTCAATCTGATGGGTTGGTGCTGCGTAGATGTCTGACGAACAGTAAGCAGAGTTAGGCCCTTTGGGGGCGGTTTGGAATCACTCATTTACTGCGCGATAGGCCGCAGCCTCTCTCTCCGCCACAGAGAGGTGTGCACTCTGCAAGGTACAGGGAGAAGAGAGTGCAGGGGGCGGCTCTCCGGACTCTTTTATAGTTTCTCCCAGAAATCACCTTGGGTTGTAGCAAGGATCCCTAGGATGTGTAGTCCAGGTATAATGTCACGCAACAGAATCGCCAGCCTGAAAGACTACTAGTCCCACAATCCTTTTGGTTGGGCATCACAGATAAGATGACAGTCACTGGCGCCCAGCACTAGAGGGATATAACTATAGACGAAGAATGACGGGAAAATTGCATAATATTATAACTGTAATCCACCATCGCTACAGTTAGATAAACAAAGTATGCACTATCATAGAAAATCTCTGAAAATAATTCTCAGTACCCCAGAGTCGTGCTACATCAAAGAAAACAGGTGCTGAACCAGTTTGTAATAGCAAACTTAATGTATTGTCACCTGATATGGTTGGTAACAAAGTAAGGAATGTGACGGACCACCTGGCACCCCCTTTTGGTGATTCCGCCAAACAGTGCCTCCTGCCCTCCAAACCCTTCTAGCAGGCCGAGAGCTTATACCAGTCCTTTACCCCAAGCATCGTACATAGACAAGATGTTGAGGTAAAAAACAAAGGAATGACTCTTTGTTAAAACTCAGACACATACATTATTCCCCCCAGGAGGACATTCCCCTCTTGGGGATAGTCACATGACAATGCAAACTTCCACAGCAATCCAATTAACAACTAAAAGTGATCTTAAAGTGGTTGTAAACCCCTACAACACACTTTGACCTACAGATAAGCCTAGATTAAGGCTTACCTGTAGGTCCAAGAAATATCTCCTAAACCTATACGGTTTAGGAGAAATTTGCCCAAAGACAGGCACCGCTGTCTACGGCGCATACGCCATAGACAGCGGCGCGCAGGCGCACTGAGCGCGGCATTTTCAACAACGGAGTTGCCGCGGACAGTCCGACACCGGTCTACAACAGTCTATGAGACAAATTCAAACAACTCATACAATGTTCCAGCAGTCTGAAAACATAGAATTCATTTATCTTCATAAATTCCTTGGGGGGGGGGGGGGGTGATTGTTAATAAACGTTTGTGTCACAAGTAGAGGAGCCTCTCCAACCCAGTCTGCAGGAGGACCACCATATTTCCTTTGACATTAACCTGCACAAGATTAATATTGCACCTTTCCATCCACTCCGGAAGGGAAGCTTTTTTGTCTTTATTCAGAGAATTAATCCAAGCCTCGCTCTCAGCGGTCATCGCGTTATTGTCCATCATTAGAGAATGATCTGCTCTCTGCATGGGATCCGAGGCTGAACTGAGCTCTTTTCCATGCTCTGACTCGGGAGAAGCAGACAAAGACCCCAGTCTCTTCAATGGGCCATAAACAGCGGGTAGAAATCTAGCCCCTAGTCCCCTTCAAAAGCCCCTGTCCCCAGGACAGGACTTACCATTGGGCTTGACTGGGCTCCACTGAGATACATAGCCGAGTGTACTCCGCGCAGCTGAGCTCACAGTCTCACCCAGTCCCAACCTGACTGTGAGCTGAGCTGAGTACACTACTCTCGGCTCTGCTCGGGACTGCGAGAGGACCCCAGAGCCGCCGGGAGGACCTGAGAGGTTACGAGAGGACCCGAGAGCTGCCGAGAGGATCCGAGAGCCGCCGAGAGGATCCGATAGCTGTCGAGAGGACCTGAGAGGTGACGAGAGGACCCGAGAGCTGCCGAGAGGACCCGAGAGCCGCCGGGAGGATCCGATAGCTGCCGAGAGGACCCGAGAGCTGCCGAGAGGACCCGAGAGCCGCCGAGAGCCGCCAGGAGGATCCGATAGCTGCCGAGAGGACCCGAGAGCTGCCGAGAGGACCCGAGAGCAGCCGAGAGCCGCCGGGAGGATCCGATAGCTGCCGAGAGGACCCGAGAGGACCCGAGAGCCGCCGAGAGGATCCGATAGCTGCCGAGATACACAGAACTCTGTATCTCGGCGGCACCATTTTTAAACTTCAAGACTGCAATGACAAGGCTACAAATGACACTGGGGCAAGGCTGCAAATGACAAGGCTACACTGACAAGGCTGCAAATGGCACTGCCAGGCTGCATTGATGGGCATTTAAATGTACATTTTTTTTCCTTAAAATTCCCTCCTAAGCTTGGGGTGCGTGTTATACGCCGGACGCGAGTTGTACGCCGATAAATACGATAATGTATAGAAGGTAGGGCCTGAAAGTGACTCAAGCCCAGGGACCCTCACCACCCTAAGTTCTGCCCTGCCTGTCACAAGGATAGAATTGGAACAACAATGGTAATAAGACAGTTTAGCATACAGGGTGATTAGTAATAAGGACTAGGTATAAGATGACTCTTGGCGGTTGACTTACTAAAGGCAACCAGGCATGTACTGGCCATTGGGACTACCGGGAGTTTCCCGGTGGGCCGATGGCTCAGTGGGCCACTCTGATGTAAAGCGGCTGGTGATGGGACACTGATGTAAAGGGGCTGCTCATGGGAGACACTGATGTAAGGAGGTGCTCATGGGACACTCTGATGTAAGGGGGCTGGTGATGGGACACTCTGATGTAAGGGGGTGCTCATGGGACACTCTGATGTAAGAGGGTGCTGATGGGACACTCTGATGTAAGGGGGCTGGTGATGGGACACTCTGATGTAAGGGGGTGCTCATGGGACACTCTGATGTAAGGGGGCTGGTAATGGGACACTCTGATATAAGGGGGCTGGTGATGGGACACTCTGATGTAAGAGGGTGCTGATGGGACACTCTGATGTAAGGGGGCTGGTGATGGGACACTCTGATGTAAGGGCGCTGCTGATGGGACACTCTGATGTAAGGGGGCTGGTAATGGGACACTCTGATATAAGGGGGCTGCTGATGGCACACTCTGATGTAAGGGGGCTGGTGATGGGACACTCTGATGTAAGAGGTTGCTGATGGGACACTCTGATGTAAGGGGGCTGGTGATGGGACACTCTGATGTAAGGGGCTGGTAATGGGACACTCTGATATAAGGGGGCTGCTGATGGGACACTCAAAATGTAAGTGGGCCGGTCTGGATGAAGTCCAGGGCCAAATTTCTGACCCAGTCCAGCCCTGAAGGCAACCAGACTGTGCACATTGCAGCTGCTCCAGATCTTAGTAAATGGGGTAAACCTTCACTTTACAAAAAAATACCCAATCACCTGTAAGGAAAATAAAAAGAACTGCATTTTTTGCTTGCACATGATTGGATGATGGAAGTCAGCAAAGTTCCCTTCATTTACTAAGCTCTGGAGCAACTGCACTTGCAGGGTGCACAGTCTATTTGCCTATAGTAAATTAAACCTGCGGCGCCCAGATCAGCATAAACAACAGCAAGGCCGCCTAAATGCAGTAGTGGGCAGTGATAAAGACATGTACGGAGCTGTATTGAAAAGGAAGCGCAGGACATACATGACAAGGTGCAAGGAAATTAGAGTGTTAGAGAAAAGGCAGCGTGGGGGTGGTTAGGATGCAGACGTACTTACCCCATTGGTGGATGGTCACAGGGGGGAGGAGTGTGGTTGTTTTCTTCCATGTGCTAGGGCGGAGCAAGTCAGCAGTTGGGGGTCAGCAAGCGAGGAGAAACGTTCCCGCCCGCCCTCCCTAAAATTAATTGGTTTGGTTGGTGGTGCTGTCGCTGCGAGGTGTGGTGTTGGGTCCTTGACGACTGGTATATATATATATATGGAAATATATATGTAGAAATGCATGGGTCATTTGAAAAGGTTGGGACCCATGCCAGAGATGGAGTCATTATGTTTGGGCTGGTGTCAGTCCAGATTAATGGCTAACATGTGTTGGGGGGGTCTGTGGTCAGTTAGTGAGTCCTCAAAGCGAGTTGGCGGCTGGGGACAGATGCTGACGAAGAGGGGATCACTGGCTCAAAGTAATAAAGGGTTGTCAGGGACCAGCCGAAATCACTTAGTGGTCTTTGGGTAACTGGAAGACGTTACAAGTTTTGAATTGTTGAAAATATTTAAAATAAAGTTTAGTTTTTTATTATTTAATAAAGGCCGTTGAGGCCATTTTCATCCAAGCAGGTGTCTGAGTATTTATTTTAAGGTAATAATTAGTATATACATGTATTGGTGGGGAAGTAAGTTATCTGGCTACCCTAGTCAAGCTTGATTTACCTAACACAGGAACTATACTATACTATACTATGTACAGTGATGAGGATTAACCCATTGTTTTTCAGGCCCCTTAGTTCCAGTGAAGGGAACTCTTAAGGCACACCAATACAATTTGTTAGAACAGTTTGGGGGACAGCCTCTTCCTGTTCCAACATGACTGCTCACCAGTGCACAAAGCAAGGTCCATAAAGACATGGAGTGAGTTTGGGGTGGAGGAACTTGATTGGCCTGACCTCAACCCCATAGAACACCTTTGGGATGGATTAGAGTGGAGACTGTGAGCCAGGCCTTCTCTCTAACAACAGAATCTGACCTCACAAATGCTCTTCTGGAAGAATGGTCAAACATTCCCCATAGACACATCTCCTAAACCTTGTGGACGGCCTTCCCAGAAGAGTTGAAGCTGTTATAGCCGCAAAGGGCGGAGGCAACTCAATATTGAACCCTATGGACTAAGACTGGGATGCCATTAAAGCTCATGTGCATGTAAAGGCAGGCGTCCCAATACTTTTGGTAATAGAGTGTAGCTTGCATAACACACAGCACACACATCATGCACAGATAAGACTGACTGCACAAAGGATAAAGTAGACAACACATAAAATAGCACACAGAGCACACCCAGTGCATGACCCATGCATTAGGGACATACCTCTCCGTACTTTATTTCCCCTTGTAATTACCCCTTCTTCCCTTCTAATGATTCCTATACCATAATTCTCTTAACTTTTACATTCTACCCAAATAAACATGCCACACAGGAGTTGGAGTATAACTGGCCATAGCAGCCTTTTATTAACACTCTTCAAACCAATAACTTAAATAGCTTTATTAAATATATATATATATAAATATATATATCAACTGTTTGGTAACGGTAATTTTAAAAGAACTCCCAGTCAGTTGGTCTTTGACGGTACCACGTTCCACCTTTTAAACATAACCTTTTTCCACCATTCCACTGCGGGACCAACTTTTTCATACCAGGCCTCCGGCCGTTTATAAGCCTGGAGACAACCACCTTCCCGCAATGCCACCAAATCCCGTATGCCAGCCTACCCTTCCGCTGGGATACACCAAAAGGGAGGGCCCATATCCCTATGAGCTCCCCCCCACATTTCCATCATCTGTTTCCTTTTGCCCCATCAAAGACCAAAAGACACCGCCACAGCCCGCAAGGATGACCCCCTTATCCTTAAGGGCCCCTCCACACCCGCAGGGCCCGCTCAATCCCATCTTGCAACCCCAACGCCCAAAGGTCCATGCCCACTGCCGACAGATGGACCCCATCCCCCCGAAGGTACATACCCACGTTAACCTCCAACTCCGCGTGTCGCGCCACTAAACCTCCATTACGTTTGATGAACCTCCCCCAAAACCTTGTTAACTTTAATACGGGCTTTGTTAAGTCGGACCACAGACCGTGCCCTCCGCCAGGCCGTGCGTGCTACAAAGTCAGACCAGACTATGACCATACCTGGGAAATCCCTCCGAAGCATGAGAAAATCACACTTCACGTCCGCTATTAACTCCCGAGTGGACCTAATCCCCAGGTCATTCCCCCCAACATGGAGAACCAGCACAACAGGGGGCCTATCCAGTCTGGTGTATCGGTGTATTTTAGGTATGACCCTACCCCACTGCATCCCCGGGATACCCAACCACCTGCTGCAAGCCTCTCTACACGGGATCCCCAACTGACGTCTTTCCGGCCTGACCTCTGCTCGCCTGGCACCCCAAAAAACATAGGAGTGTCCGAGAATCCAGACGAGGCGTGGTAAACCTCCATCTGAAACGACACAGACAAAATCACACAACCCCCTTACACAAGCCCCCACTCACCCCCCGACACCGGAAAAACAGCCTACACCAAGTGCGGCCGAACATAGGACCTGAAACGCCTGGACTCCCATCGCCCAATCCGTTTTTTACCGCAGCCTCGTCCAACCCGCATCTGGCAGCCTCTGTGCCCGCCCCGATGCGGAAGGAGTGCGAAGCAAACTGTGCCCCGTCAAACCCCCCCAACGTCAAACATATTCTAAACACCGCTATAAATCGGAATCTAGACAGGAAACTCCCATCCCGATGCACTAACAGTGGACCCTCCCCTGGTGTACGAAGCCTCATGAACTCCGTCACCGCCATCACCGGACATATTTCTGAACCCGGCCATGCATACAACCAAACGTCCACACCCTTCCCCTTCTGGTCCGTTTTAGACCTACGCAGTTTCAAACACACGCAACCCTCCCCCAATGCCACATCCTGACCCAACAAACCCCCCCCCCAACAGTCTTCGCTGGACTGACCAGCTCACCCACCCGGAAAACCCCGAAAAAAGGCCAAGGAAAAGCTGTTCGAAATAGCTGAGCTTCATAAACGGACGCACACAAACCCCCAAAATGCCGGCCAACCGCCTTCAAAATAACAAAAGGCACCGGCCTCTTTCCGTCCGTCTTCTGATTACCCTTCCTGTACCCCTTCAACGCTTGCCTTACCCAGAAACCTTTTTGTCGCATCCGGTGCTACCCCGCAACTTAAACCAACATGCCAGCGCCGCCAGCTTCCGTTCAATCCCAGAATCTGACCCTCGCCCCTCCATCTGCCTCACCACAACATAAAAACCAACAGACTATTGTCCGCCCCCCTACCCCCCAGCCCGGCGTCCGCCAGCCGTGAAAACTCCAGCCACTCCATCCAAACTTTACTGTACGCAGACCAAGTCGACTCGCTCACCGACCTCCTGATCCAACCCGCGGCGATCCCCAAAGCAATTGTCCAAAGCCATGCCGGGCAGAGGATCCCCTCTCTCGCCTCTCCCGGAGCCAAGTCCCGAAACCTCCGCCATTAAAATCGAGACAAGGCATCGGCCAGGTTATTCTCCACCCCCGGAACGTGTACGGCATACAGAAATATGTTCATCTGCAGGCACCTCAGCACCCGGTGGCGCAGCAGCCCGATCACCGGAGGGGAAGAACCCGAAATCCGGTTACTCACCTGCACCACTCCCATATTACTGCAAGTCAACCGAATCTTAAGGTCCCGACAGGACTCACCCCCAATTCCAAAGCCACCACCACCGGCAACAACTCCAGCAGAACCAGGTTCTTAGGCAACCCCTCCTCTACCCGAGTACGCGGCCAGGCCTCCGCACTCCACAGACCTTGAAAATACGCCCCGTACCCCGTCGACCCCGCCGCATCCGTCACCAGCTCCAAGTCGAAGATACTCACCGGCCCATCCATCCACACAGAACGTCCGTTGTAATCCTCTACAACGTGTGCCAGACCCGCAAATCCTCCCTATGTTCCCTGGGCAATCCCACGAAATGATTCGGAACAGAGACTCCCGCCGCGGCCGCCGACAGGCGTCGGCAAAACACCCTGCCCATGGGGATGATGCGGCAAGCGAAGTTGAGCTTCCCAACTCCGACTGCAGCTTCCTGAGCTGCACCTTCCGCAGCCCCACCAACTCTTTTATCTCCGTCCGGAGTCCCTCCCCCATTCCATGGCAACCGTGTCCAGCTCAATGCCTAAAACTCAGCACCTCCACCGGACCTTCCGGTTTGTCCGGCGCTAGAGGGACCCCGAACTCCTCAGCAATGTGCCGCACCGTGGCCAAAAGTATCGCACACACATTGGAAGCTGGGGGGGCCCACTACGAGGAAGCACTCCAGATAGTGGATGACCGAACCCCCTCCGGACAAATCACGCACTACCACCCCCAAGAAAGAGCTAAAAAGCTCAAAACAGTGCGCAGGAGACGGAGCAGCCCATGGGCAAGCATCTATCCACCTAAAACCGATCCTGCCAACAGCACCCCAAAAGACGAAAACTTTCCGGGTGTACCGGCAGCAACCGAAACGCAGACTCAATGTCCGATTTTGCCACGAGAGCTCCCCGCCCAAAATGCCGCACCCAACCCACCGCCTCATCAAAAGAAGCGTAAGACACCGTGCAGGCTTCCGAGGCAATTGCGTCATTCACCGAACCCCCCTTCGGAAAAGGAAGGTGGTGAATAAGCCGAAAACTTGTTAGGTTCTTTCTTAGGCACCACCCCCAAAGGGGACACCACCAGATCCGGCAACGGCCGATCCGAGAAGGGGCCACTCCTCCTCCCCAACGCCACTGCCTTGGTCAATTTTGCCGAAACCACCCCCGGGTGCAACCGCGCGGAACCCAAGTTCCGAGCCATCGGCGGAGCCCCAGCCATGGAACACGGAATCTTAAAACCCACCGCAAAAAACCTTCCCCCAACACCCCACGCCGCCTCCCTATCCGGGTACCCATTTTGGAAAGGACGCATCCTTTTCACCTTCACCGGCGTTGTCCCTCTTCACAGCAGCGACTGCGCCGCGCTTACCCCGCTTGAAGCAACGGGACAGTGCGTGGCTCCCCCCACCTCCGGAACACTCGCGCTGGAAACGACAGGACCCTCCAAACTTTCAAGACCCCTCGTTAAATTGCCAGCACCCCAAACTTCCTGCCAGCCTGAAGTCCCGAGGCGGGGGTTCCCCCGTCTCCCCCCCCTGAAAACTGCGACGGCGCCCCCGCCGACGACATCAAGCGCATCCAAAGGCTGATAGCCTTGTGATCCCACCGGATATCCGGCCGAACCGCCCTCCTCAGCCGAAATTTCCCGTCGCATCTTCGCCACGCCGAGCCCCCATAAACCCTATGTGCCCCGAAAGGCGTCCATATAGCAAAAGAGAGACGAGCGATGCTCCGGAGATTTCTCCCCGATCACGCTGGCCATGATGGCGAACGCCTGCAGCCAGTTCGTGAAAGTCAGCGGTATAAGCCTATACCGCCTCTTCTCCTCGTGGTCCTTCTTGAAGTCATCAGGCTCGACCCTATCCAGATTAAATGTCCTAGGGGCAGCAAGGAAAATATCCCCCCATACTCACCCTTGGTGATCTTGTCCCGCACTTCCTGTTTCAGATGTGCGCCCAACCACCCCTCATGGCACACCTACACCTCGCACTTCGCGTCGTCTGCCATCCTAACCACCTCCACCCTGGGCACCGCTGCCTCCAACCTGGATTCCCCCCACGAAGGATTGGAAATGACCGTGTGACCCGCCGGCGGCGGGCTGACCGCCCGCCCCCCACGGACCCACAACATCAGGCCCAAAACCACCCCCAGTAGCCCGCACAACCCCCCCAACAATCCCACACCAAGCATCATCAAAAGCACTATGCGGGAGATGTAAAGTCTTACCTGGCTGCCTGGGTCCGTTCCCGTCAGCCGCCGCTCCGGATGCTCCAGCCGCCGAGACGCCGTCCCGAATCTCCTCCTCCGAACCCGATATCGCACCTTCCGAATGCTCTCCTGCCGTAGGTAGCAGAGGCGTGTTCAGCCTGCCGGGCGACTCCACCCCCGCGGCCGGGGCTCGACAACTGCTTGTAGAAGCCCGCACACCGTCGTCCCGTCCCTTGGCTCCACTCCGTGCGACCGCCGCCAGCCGACTCCTCACCGGTCCCCCAGCTCTCCCCCACCCGTCAGCCGCCAATCATCTCCCCTCCGATCGTCCGGACCTGCCCGCAGCGCCTGGTTGCCGGCGCACAGGCGTGACACTCCGTCTCCCCCGCCGGGTCCCCCCCTGCGGCAAAGACGCCGCGCTTCCACGGGTGACCGCCGTTCCCTCCTGCACTGCCCTCGCCAGCGGGGAGCTGGCTCCGTCCGCATCTCCAGCCTCGCTCCCCGAGCCCCGCCCATGAAGATGATTCCGCCCGGACCCCCCAGGCACTGTGGCGCCTGAACGTTTTGCAGGGGGGGGGGGGGGCGCGGCGGGTTCCGTCCCCGGGCTCCTAGGGTGGCGCTGGGCTCTGGTGCAGGGGCCTGGTGAAAAACGTTCCGGCGGCCTGGCCCGCCGAGCGCGTGGAGTTGGTACCCCCCTGTAGCCGCCCCCCCCTCCCGCCGCGGCGGTAATGGCCGCCACTTGGCTCTGCAGCCAGTCCGCCCCACGTGACGCCGCCGCGGCCCGCAGCCGCGAAAACAGCGCGTCCAGATCCGACATGCTATGTCCCGCCGTGCAGTGCTGTAAAAAACCCCCCCGCCGCTAAGGACACCCCCAACCGAGGCCAGACCGTCCCACTGAGTAAGTCCGCTGAGTGACCCCCGCCGCCCACAGCGCGCCTCCGCAAAAACGCAGCACCATCACGAAGCAGCTCCTACCTCTGGCAACTCTCCTGTACACTGAACACCACGCTGCCGTCTCAGCTCCTCCCCTTCCTTTTATCATGCTCCGCCCCCCCCTTCTTCCTTCTTTCTCTCCGCCCTCCCCTCCTTACTTTTCTCTATTTTATTAACCCCCTACGCTCTTCCCTCAGCATTCGTCATGTCCGGCCCTCCATCCAGCCTCTGGCTTAATTCCGTGCCTTTCTAAAACCCAAACCTACCACATAGGGCAATCACAGCAAAGTGCATCCACATCATACACGGCACATAACACTTACATCAAATTAACAAATACATCACAAAGAAGAGTTACAATTTAAGGTTGGTTTACATAGGACGACAAGCATTCAAACAAGTCCTGAAATAGTCCATGAACTCCCTCCTAGTTAATAAACCAATGGTGTCGGTAAAAGCGCAGTAACATAATGCCTAGTGCTTTGTAAAAGCAAAATAACAGTGTTTTGGGGCGGAAAGAGCTTTTATTTATCGTTACTCTGCGTTCCTGTAAGAGAAAAACTCTCCTTCTGTCGAACTCGGGAAGTGAAAGTTTAGGGCATTGTTACAATATTGCATTATGATTTCATTGCCTGCCATAAAGTCCATCCCGCCTGTTCTTTCCGCTGATGGGGCCTCCATGGCAACGGCGAGAAATTTCACTATCTCTATCGATTCTGCCATTAAGGAAAGGGCTGTAATTTGAGTCGGTCCGGAGTGAACAAATAGATGTGTAAAGTGGGCCTGAAGAATAAATGTAAGAGCGGTGAAATGAGAAATGGATGGTAATCACAGGCTCAGATTAACCAGCCGAACCAGCTAGTCATCGCTCAGCGTCGTACCGCGGCCCGTCTTTGAGCCACGGGTCAAAGGAGGCATCACTCAAAGTCTTTTTTTTTTTTTCTTTTAATCAAAGTTTATCAGAGTTTTTTTTTTTTTTTTTTAAAGGATAACTGGCCCAAAATAGTAAAAATATATATGTAGGAAGGCCAGTGTGGTGGCCTGAATTTATGGGAGGAGCCCGGAGGGTATTTAACCAGCCCGCTCGCCTGTGGTCCTTGTCGGTTTCCGGTGCGCGGCACTACGTCACTAGGCCGACGGCTCGTGTTTCGTTTCCATTCGGATAAACGTCTCTCTACTAGAAATCTCGTGGTTTTGTTTCCCGTTCGTTTTTGTACAACGTCGCCGGCTCGACTGCCGCAGGTAAGGGTCTCGATTGACCTTCCTGTACTATTTTGAGTGGCGTTAAAGCCTGAAATATCGAATTGTTCGCTATGATACCGGTTGTTATCACTCAAAACGCACTATTTTCGCAGCGCCCTTCATTTCACGGGCGTCATTTCGGTAGATATTGCTGGTAGGAAAAACTGCACTGTTTTAGTAACTTGTTATGTAGTCTCGTTACCGTGTTCCACAGTCAAAATCGTTGCCAGTCGTGTCTCACGGCACAACGACTCGTACCTCTGCCATAGCTGGCTCACGTAGGTCATTTCATCATTTCACTCATTTCTGTCACGCACTGCGCTCCGATTCGAATCCAGTCACATCCGCTAAATGCGCCGATTCGTTCTGGTGTGCCCCTACTTGCTCGGCCTCATTTCGGTACATGCTCCAGAGCCCGTTCGTTGACGGTCGCAGGTTGCGTCCTCTCCGATTCGTAGCTCTATCATGGGAAGCATTTCATTTGTCACGTAGTACGTTCAGTTCGAATCCGGTCGCACCCCCGTGCACCAATTCGTCCCGGCGTGCCCCAGGTATTTTTCGGCCTCATTTCAGTACATGCTCCAGAGTCCCGTTCGTTGTCAGTCGCAGGTTGCGGCGCACCGATTTGTGTCTCTGTCATGGGAAATCATTTCACTCTCACGTATCACGTTCCGTTACGAATCCGGTCGCATCTACGATGCACCAATTCGTCTCGGCGTGCCCCAGGTATTTTTCGGCCTCATTTCAGTACATGCTCCAGAGTCCCGTTCGTTGTCAGGCGCAATCGCGGCACGACCGGTTCGGGCCTCTGTCATGGCAAACTTTTGCCACTCATTTCATTGTCACTTACCACGCTCCGATTCGAATCTAGTCGCATCCGTGATGCACCGATTCGTTTCGATGTGCCCCAGTTGATTACGGCCTCATTTCAGTACATGCTCCAGAGTCAGGATTCATTATCGGTTGCAGGTTTCGGTTCTCTGATCCATGACTCTGTCATGGGAAATCATTTTCACTGTCACGTATCACGCTCCGATACGAATCCAGTCGCATCGTGCACTAATTCGTCTCAGCGCGCCCCAAGTATTTCAGCCACATTTCAGTACATGCTTCAGAGCATGCTCGATTAACGGATAGTCGCTTCAGCGGCATGATCGATTCGTGCCTCTGTCATGGCAAAATAAAAATATATATATAAATAAATAATTTCACCGCCACCTACCGCGCTTCGTTTCGAATCCAGTCGCATACATGCACCGATTCATTACGATGTGCCCCAGTGCTTTAGCCTCATTTCAGTGCATGCTCCAGAGTCCGGTTCATCATCAGTCACAGTCACGGCAGTCGTTACAAGTGCGCACACAAGCGTAGACTTCTTGCAATCATTGCAAACACGCATCCAAGCGTAGACTTCTTGCAATCGTTGCAAGCACGCTTCCAAGCATAGACTTCTTGCAATCGTTGCAAGCACGCAGTCAAGCATGGACATCTTGCAGTTGGTACAAGTTCGCATACAAGCGTACACTTCTTGCAATTGTTGCGAACACGCATCCAAGCGTAGACTTCTGGCAGTCACTGCTAGCACGCATCCAAGCGTAGACTTCTTGCAATCATTGCAAGCACGCATCCAAACATAGACTTCTTGCAATCATTGCAAGCACGCATTCAAGCAGGGATTTCTTACAGTCATTGCAAGTACGCATACAAGCGTTGACTTCTTGCAATCGTTGCAAGCACGAATCCAAGCATAGACTTCTTGCAAATCGTTGCAAGCACGCATTAAGCATAAACTTCTTGCAATCGTTGCAAGTTCGCATACAAGCATAGACTTCTTGCAATCATTGCAAACACGCATCCAAGTGTAGACTTCTTGCAGTCATTGCAAGCACGCATCCAAGTGTAGACTTCTTGCAATCGTTGCAGGCACGCATCCAAAACATAGACTTCTTGCAATCGTTGCAAGCACGCATTTGAGCATAAGACCTCTTGCAATCATTGCAAGCAGATGTCCAGGCACAAACTTATTGCAATCATTGCGAGCAGGCAGTTCTGGCTGGCTCAATAGATTGCTTTAGGAAAAAGCCTGGATACTTTCCTAAATGTACGTTATAACGGGGTACTTATGTTTATAGGTAAAGTTGATCCAGGGAAAATCCGCCTCTCGAGGGATCAGGAAGGAATTTTTTCCCTGTTGTAGCAAATTGGGCCATGCTCTGCTGGGGTTTTTTGCCTTCCTCTGGATCAGCTGTGGGTGTTGAATTGGGTGTGTCGGGTTGTGCGGTATTTTATTTGTTTGATTTATGGTTAGGACTGGATGCACGTCTGTCTTTTCCAACCTGGCTACCCATGTATCTTACCATAACTCCTTGCAATCGTTGCAGGCACGCATCCTGGCATAACTCCTTGCAATCATTGCAGACACGCATCCTAGCATAACATCTTGCAATCATGGCAAGCACGCATCCTGGTGTGACTCCTTGCAATCGTTGCAGGCACGCATCCTGGCATAACTCCTTGCAATCATTGCAGGCACGCATCCTAGCATAACATCTTGCAATCATGGCAAGCACGCATCCTGGTGTGACTCCTTGCAATCGTTGCAGGCATGCATCCTAGCATAACATCTTGCAATCGTTGCAACCACGCATCCAAACACATGTTCAAGCACAACTCCTGCAGTCTTCGCAAAGCACATGCGGTAACACGTATTTCTCACAGTCACTACCAACACATCTCCAGTGACAAACTCCCGCGCAATTGTCGCAAGTACACGTTTAAACACTACTTTTGCAATCATGCCAAGGCTCGCGACTTAGCATAACTTCTTGCAATCATTCTTTGCAATCACGTTCTCAGTGGCACACAAACTGGCTACACGTCGTTTTCAGCAGCACTTAATTGACCACTTGTCTCCTGTGGCTTTTCTTACAAGCCACTCACCATTTCCTGTCTGTCTGTCTATCCCTTAGGACAGCTGAGTTCAACTTCCGTCCTGCACCAGGATCGTGTTGACACACGCAACTGGCTTCTTCCTGTAACACGCTCAGGCTATACCTAGCCAGCGTTCAGCATTTCTTATCCTTACAGGGTCCGGAGAGCCATCTGTCTTTACGGCCTATACAGCAAGATCCCCACTACGAGGCATCCAGAGGCATCGCCCATAGCCAACGGCAAACGCTCGCCCATCACAACTGCCATCTTTAAGGACATATAAAATCCTCGCATATTCCCCAGTCTAATCATCCAAGCGGCCATCTACCTGGCCCTTTGTGGTTTTCCATGGCCTAGCCAATTTATTGTTGGTAGCACTGGCAGCCAGGTTCTACACAGACACTACCTGACGAACGTTCAAATCGGCAATACGGGCCATTCCCCAGGGTCGATCTTTATGTCCTGGTCCTCCTCTCACGGACACAGGACCCTTCTCAGATCCTTAATTTAGATGCCGTGGCAATAGCAGACCATCGATGTCGGAAGGTTCCTTACTGCATGGATTGGTGTAGCGATGTTTAGACCATCTACGATGCCCCTGTCAGCCCTGGTAGTGACAGATGCCACAGCCTCCACAGGCTTCGCTGCAATTTTTGGCCACCACTGGTTACAGAACCATGGCATCAGGGATACTCCTAAACCCTGGGTTTACCTGGACTTTCTCCCTCTTCAAGCTATACCCGGTCATGGCAGCCTCTCGAATCTGGGGTTATGTCAGGACAGGACAGGCTGTGGCTTTCACCACTGACAACTGGGCCAAGGCTCACCTTGTTGATGAAGCCAGGTCTGGCCGCTCTCCGTTGTGTCCTTCCTGCGCAGACTGCTGCAGTTATCTTGATGGCACCAGTTAAAGTCCATTATATGGGCATTCCAGGCCTTCAGCAATCCCGCAGGCCAAGTTCTGCATAGTCGTCACTTGGCTCGCTACCAACACCATTTCATCCTCCACCTGGCAGTGTCTAAAACCCAGCAATCTGGCTCCAGGATAGACGTCCATTTCTATAGAAAAGGCAGTGCTTGGTGTCGAATAAACCATACTCGACTACCTACTGTCACTCCTACAGGAATGCGTAAACTCTAGTTCCCTATTGCCTTTTCGTGCTAACACTTGTGTACCTGCCAGTTTCCCAGACACATGGGGTTCTTCTACGCAGCCTACACCTCGACCCCGGTCCATACCGTGGTCACTCTTTAGTATTTGAGCACCCTTGGCAGCATGTTGGCATGGGTCCCAAGTCACGTCATTGAGAGACTTAGCAGTTGGAACCCTGCCTACCTCGCCCGGTACATCCCCAATCCTCGGATGGAAATGGCACAAGCATTCACCAAACTTGCTCAACCAATTAAGCTAAAACTAATAAAACTACACCCCTACCTGAATGGTTTTGCCCCCTTATTTTGGTATACCGACCATCAGACCAGGGCACACTTCAGGTCCATTTCATGTTGTTAATCTTATGGTAAAGTCTACTTGTTCATATCCGTATCGGCCATAGGGCTTTGACCATAAGTAGGAAGGCCAGTGTGGTAGCCTGAATTTATGGGAGGAGCCCGGAGGGTATTTAACCAGCCCGCTCGCCTGTGGTCCTTGTCGGTTTCCGTTGCGCAGCACCCACCCTCCCATCCCCTTTTCAGGGCATTTCTCAAATTCATTTCTCTTCACAAATATTAATTTCTAATCTAGGGTATGCCCCCTTATTTTGGTATACCGACCATCAGACCAGGGCACACTTCAGGTCCATTTCATGTTGTTAATCTTATGGTAAAGTCTACTTGTTCATATCCGTATCGGCCATAGGGCTTTGACCATAAATTATTGTTAAATATAGCTGTATACTTCTTGATACTACCATAAGCTTTGTAACGGATCCCCGTTGCACTCCGCTTGAGTGCTTCCTTCGGTACACTGCTTCCTCCAAGCTCGGCCTTCAGATATCAGATTTTTCAGCCGAATATTGTAACCAAGAGCTCACTTACACAGCTTGAACATGGACTGTTTATTTTGAGATCTCACACAAATATATACACCAGAATGACAATACAAACTGTAACCAGAAACCTAATTAACATGAGCTAATTAACTTATCATTTAGACAGCCTAGGTAACTCTGAGGCACGACCTTTCAGGATAGACTTGCCGTCTTTTAGCTCAGAAGACACAATCAAACTTATCATAAATATAAACACAGCAAACCTTCTCACTTTAGCATAAGCTAATTACAATTAACAATAAAAAACAATGATCTCCCCCCTCCTCAGCCTAGTAGGCAACAGACTATAATAGGAGTAGACTGTCCGGCTCCTATGCAGTTCTAGAGGCCTGTGATCAGCTCTTTATATATATCCTGGGAGATATTGTGGATAAATATTACTGTTATATTTAAGGAACCACCTTCTCATTGTCCACCAAACAGCTGTAGATCATTTTTCTCAGTCACCCTGTGCCCCTAATGGACACAGGGTGACTTAGACATAGGCGGTACGAGCTGAAACAAGGGTTTCTCAACCTCCCTAAGGGATTCTGGGTACCACAGGCCCTCCCGTCACAACCTTCCACCAAAGAACAACTCAAAATAAATTCTCCAGCCCCTGACGATCGAAGCGATACCACATATGTGATGTTTGTACCCGTAGTACAGCCCAAAAACAATAGTACGCATTTTGCTTTTTGTATCCTACCTAAAACACACCGACACTAATACTAATTTAAAAAATCCTGTCCAGGTAGATCTACAGGACTATCACACAGCTGTTCAAGTGGATGTCCTTAAACACTGTTTCAACCCAACAGCTGAACCCCAGTGACTGAACATTGAACAAGGCCTTAACAATGACCTGAATCTCTGCTCTATACTGTATGCAGATGCGTGGAAACCACTAAATCTAAATATGCTCCCTCCCACCTATAATGTCGCCTACACACGATCGGAATTCTCATCGGAAAAAGGTCTGATGGTTTTCCCCGACGGAATTCCGATCAAGCTGTCTTGCCTACACACGGTCATACCAAGTTGCGATCGTTTAGAACGCGGTGGTGTACAACACCTACGACGGGACTAGAAAAAGGGAGTTCAATAGCCAGTAGCCAATAGCTTCCATCTCGTAGTTAAATCTGAGCATTGCGTGATTTTTGGCGTGTCGGAATTGCATACGCACGATCGGAATTTCCGATAGAAAGTTTTTCCGTCGGGAAAATTGAAAACATGCTATCAAATTTTGGCTGGCAGAAATTCGGACAGCTAAATTTCCGATGGAGCATACACACGGTCGCATTTTCCGATGAAAAGCTCTCATCGGTCTTTTTCTGGCCGGAATTCCGATCGTGTGTACGCGGCATGGGGCATCCATAATGGCTTGGAGAACAATGGTAGGGCTTATTCCACACTCATCCCAGCACCACAAATTAGATATCCCACTTACTACTCTTGTACACCTTATTCCGGACCTGCACATAAAAGGCTGGGAGGACTGGGGACTACAGCGGATAGACAATCTTTACTTGAATAGGGCCCAGACATGTACTGGCCATTGGGACTACCAGGAGTTTCCCGGTGGGCCGATGGCTCAGTGGGCCACTCTGATGTAAGGGGGCTGGTGATGGGACACTCTGATGTAAGGGGGCTGGTGATGGGACACTCTGATGTAAGGGGGCTGGTGATGGGACACTCTGATGTAAGGGGGCTGGTGATGGGACACTCTGATGTAAGGGGGTGCTGATGGGACACTCTGATGTAAGGGGTGCTGATGGGACACTCTGATGTAAGGGGTGCTCATGGGACACTCTGATGTAAGGGGTGCTGATGGGACACTCTGATGTAAGGGGGCTGGTGATGGGACACTCTGATGTAAGGGGGCTGGTGATGGGACACTCTGATGTAAGGGGTGCTGATGGGACACTCTGATGTAAGGGGGCTGGTGATGGGACACTCTGATGTGAGGGGGCTGGTGATGGGACACTCTGATGTAAGGGGGCTGGTGATGGGGACACTCTGATGTAAGGGGGCTGGTGATGGGACACTCTGATGTGAGGGGGCTGGTGATGGGACACTCTGATGTAAGGGGGCTGGTGATGGGACACTCTGATGTAAGGGGGTTGGTGATGGGACACTCTGATGTAAGGGGGTGCTGAAGGGACACTCTGATGTAAGGGGTGCTGAAGGGACACTCTGATGTAAGGGGGGTGCTGAAGGGACACTCTGATGTAAGGGGGTGCTGAAGGGACACTCTGATGTAAGGGGGGTGCTGATGGGACACTCAAAATGTAAGTGGGCCGGTCTGGATGAAGTCCAGGGCCAAATTTCTGTCCCAGTCCAGCCCTGATAGGGCCCCTGTTATCCTAGGATTTGTATGGCAAGCAGTCTTATACGTTTTAAGAGACGGAGACATCCCCCCTCCCCATAGAGTTAGTGGACTCCAGGCGATGGCTAAAGTCTTATAGACCTTATATGATGTAAATCGTAACGTGAAGTGTCCACTAGTCTAGTTATAGTACTTGGTCCCTATTGGAATGTGTTCTAGTAAAAGAGTGCTTCCTGTGCTGTGGAAGTAGCATTTCCTTGACAAGAGCCTTCTAGGGGTAGACCTCATGGCCATTGAGAAATATACGGTATCCCTGGAGCCTGGCTCCATGACGTGGCTCAGAGGATGGCCGGTGGGGGGTAGTCATCTTGAAAGGTTAAGGTAATCCGGTGAGATGACTATGATGTTAGATAGTAGGCGGTATCTGACAGGAATGGAGTTATAGGTGTAGATTAGGGAAATTTGCACTGATTATGAGCTCTGTACCATCCAAAGTGGTTAGAATAGCGTGTGCTAGCTTGGTACATCTAGTGAAAGGAGGAGTTAAAGTTCCAGAGTAATGAGTCAGGCTCCCGCGGGTCATCCTCTGGGCCTAGCACACCTAGGTGGGGATTTTGAAAGTATAACCATCAAAGCACATAATAGCACATACAAATAAAAAGGGAGGGGGGGGGGGGAGTAGGGGGTAGATCCTGTATGCGGAATCCATGGGGCAGAAACCTTACCTGTCCTGTATGGGAAAAGTTGAAAATTGCCTAGGTGGGGACATGGTCCATCCATGCAAGGTCCATGTCACAGGTGATGTGGGGGACATGGTCCATCCATGCAAGGTCCATGTCACAGGTGATGTGGGGACATGGTCCATCCATGCAAGGTCCATGTCACAGGTGATGTGGGGGACATGGTCCATCCATGCAAGGTCCATGTCACAGGTGATGTGGGGACACGATCCATCCATGCAAGGTCCATGTCACAGGTGATGTGGGGACATGGTCCATCCATGCAAGGTCCATGTCACAGGTGATGTGGGGACATGATCCATCCATGCAAGGTCCATGTCACAGGTGATGTGGGGACATGGTCCATCCATGCAAGGTCCATGTCACAGGTGATGTGGGGACATGGTCCATCCATGCAAGGTCCATGTCACAGGTGATGTGGGGACACGGTCCATCCATGCAAGGTCCATGTCACAGGTGATGTGGGGGACATGGTCCATCCATGCAAGGTCCATGTCACAGGTGATGTGGGGACATGGTACATCCATGCAAGGTCCATGTCACAGGTGATGTGGGGACATGGTCCATCCATGCAAGGTCCATGTCACAGGTGATGTGGAGACATGGTCCATCCATGCAAGGTCCATGTCACAGGTGATGTGGGGACATGGTCCATCCATGCAAGGTCCATGTCACAGGTGATGTGGGGACACGGTCCATCCATGCAAGGTCCATGTCACAGGTGATGTGGGGGACATGGTCCATCCATGCAAGGTCCATGTCACAGGTGATGTGGGGACATGGTACATCCATGCAAGGTCCATGTCACAGGTGATGTGGGGACATGGTCCATCCATGCAAGGTCCATGTCACAGGTGATGTGGAGACATGGTCCATCCATGCAAGGTCCATGTCACAGGTGATGTGGGGACATGGTCCATCCATGCAAGGTCCATGTCACAGGTGATGTGGGGACACGGTCCATCCATGCAAGGTCCATGTCACAGGTGATGTGGGGGACATGGTCCATCCATGCAAGGTCCATGTCACAGGTGATGTGGGGGACATGGTCCATCCATGCAAGGTCCATGTCACAGGTGATGTGGGGACATGGTACATCCATGCAAGGTCCATGTCACAGGTGATGTGGGGGACATGGTCCATCCATGCAAGGTCCATGTCCCAGGTGATGTGGGGACATGATCCATCCATGCAAGGTCCATGTCACAGGTGATGTGGGGACATGGTCCATCCATGCAAGGTCCATCTCACAGGTGATGTGGGGGACATGGTCCATCCATGCAAGGTCCATGTCACAGGTGATGTGGGGGACATGGTCCATCCATGCAAGGTCCATGTCACAGGTGATGTGGGGACATTCGATCCGGGTGAACAAGTTGCGTGGAGACAATGGTATAACGGGTATAACAAAAACAGGTTTAACAAAATGAGAGAAACTTAACTGAATCCTGAGGTCATCGGTGTACTTGCTCAACGATCGCGGCGAGCTCTGAGAGGCTTTCGTGGGGCTCGCACCCTGGTTAGGGCCAGGAGTGGATTGGTGAGAGCGTACTTCGTGCTTCAGAGGGCGATTGTTGTCTCCGGTCGCGGAGTTCTTGAGTTTCCATGGGTTCGCTTCTGGGTTGTGTGGGTCTTGCAACAGGAGGGTGAAATTCTGCATACCATTCAGGTAGCGGGATATCCGGTGTTTTACAGAAATGGCGTAGATCTTCTGACACACTGAGGGGAGCAGTGCGGCCTTGTTGTGATGTTGCTGACAGACAGAAGGGGAATTTCCACCTGTATGGAATCCCCTTTGTACAGAGAACTATTAGTAGGGACGGAGTTCTCTGCGTCGCTGGAGTGTAATGTTGGAGAGATCCCAGAGCAAGAGTAGATCTGTGCCATTGTGTGATAACTGGATCTTGTTCCGAGCCTTTCTTAAAGGGGTTGTAAAGTAGGGTTGCCACCTGTCCAGGATTCACCTGGACAGTTCGGGTTTTGAATCATGTGTCCGGGTTTCAGACTGCCTGAAACCCGGACACATTTAGACTGGGCTCTGGCTTCCCAGCAGGGTTGCTGCATGCAGTTGTCTAAGCTGAGAGTGTCAGGGTTCTCAGGTCACCCCTTACATCAGAGTTCCCCTTTACACCAGAGGTCACAGTGTTTCCCCTTACATCAGAGTCCTCTCCATAACATCAGAGTTCTGTGTTACCCCTTAAATCATGGTTCCCAGAGCATCCCTTACTCCTTACATCAGAGTCTGCAGAGTCCCCCTTATAGTGAAAGGGAACTCTGCGAGTTCAGATGTAAAAGGGGGCACTTGTTATTAAATTCATATGATTAGAAATGTTATTTAATAGCAAAATATATGTATAAAAACAAATTGCTGTGCGCCGCTAAAGTGTTTGGGTTTGACTTGAAGAAAAAGTGGCAACCTTAAGTTCGTTTTTTCTTTTCTAAATAGGTTCCTTTAAGCTAGTACATTGTTGGTTCACTTTACCTTTTCCTTCGATTTCCCTTCTAAATGTTTTTTTTCTTTGTCTGAATTTCTCACTTCCTGTTCCTCCTCAGTAAGCTGTTCTGGCTGACTAAACACCGCTCGGATGATGGTGTGAAGTTTACTGAGGAGAAACAGGAAGTGAGAAATTCAGACGAAGAAAAAAAAAACATTTAGAAGGGAAATCGAAGGAAAAGGTAAAGTGAACCGACTAGCTTAAAGGAACCTATTTAGAAAATAAAAAACAAAGCTTTACAACCCCTTTAAGATTTCTTCTTTGAGTTGATAGTCGATTGTGTCTTATGCCCCGTACACACGAGCGTACTTTTCAACATCCAAAGTCCGAAGGACCGAGTCCGTCAGACTATCCGATCGTGTGTGGGCTGCAACGGACTTTTGATTCGCCAAAGTCTGACGGACTTTAGAAATGAAGCATGCTTCAAATTTTCCCGACGGAACTCCGCCGGACCCGGTCCCCTTCGAAAACTCCGCTCGTGTGTATGCTACTCCGACGGACTAAAACCGACGCTAGGGCAGCTATTGGCTACTGGCTATGAAGTTCCTTATTCGAGTCCAGTCGTACGTCATCACGTTCGAATCTGTCGGAGTTTAGTGTGATTGTGTGTGGCCAAGTCCGTTCGACCGAAAAGTCTGTCAGAACTCCGTCGGAATTCCAGCAGAACTCCGACGGAACTCCTTTGGAAGTCTGTCGGACTTAAGTCCGCTCGTGTGTACGGGGCATTAGACTGACTACATCCTGGGGTGGGTCAGATTTCCTGCCACGTGGTCAAAGGGCGCAATTAATTAGTTCCATCCCTATCGGGGATATGGGGGATTTGTCCAGAAGCTTGTCCTAGCGTAGCTTGCAGTTGGTCTGTACCAGCTGTTTCTGGGAGGCCTCGCAGTCTCAGATTGTGGCGCTTGCCACGGTTGTCAAGGTCTTCCACATGTCTATTAAGATCACGGAGCTGCAGCGTGTCCATAACTTGTTGGGCCCCTGCGAATTGCAGTGGACTGTGGTGCCGTCACTTTCTCTACCTCCTGGACCCGTCCCGCAAATAGACTGTATGTCAATCCAGAGGTCTGTGATTGCAGCTGTCAGGGTCTCCTTAACCACTTGCCGACCGCTGTCAGCACATATATACGTCGGTAGAATGGCACGGCTGGGCAAAGTAACGTACCTGTACGTTACTTTGAATTTCTCGCCGCGCGCGCGCACACCTGCCACGAGCTCCGTGACCGTGCCCGTGGGACCCGTGGACTTGATCGCCACTGGGATACCCGCAATCGTGTCACGGAGCTGAAGAACGAGGAGATCCCGATGTAAACAGCATCTCCCCATTCTGCCTAGTGACAGGACACCGCTCGTCTGCTCCCTGTCATCGGGAGCAGCGATCAGTGTCGTGTCACTGCTAGCCCATCCCCCAGACAGTTAGAAACACTGCCCAGGGCACACTTAACCCCTCCCCTAGTGGTTAACCCCTTCACTGCCAGTGAAATTTTTACAGTAATCAATGCAATTTTATAGCACTGATCGCTGTATTAATGCCAATGGTCCCAAAAATGTGTCAAAATTGTCCGACGCGTCCACCATAATGTCCCATAAAAAACGCTGATCGCCTCCATTACTAGTAAAAAAAAAAAATATTACTAAAAGTGCCATAAAACTATCCCCTATTTTGTAGACACTATAACTTTTGCGCAAACCAACCAATAACCGCCTATTGCGTTTTTTTTTTTTTTTTACCAAAAATATGTAGCAGAATACGTATCGGCCTAAACTGAGAAAAAAACATTTTTTTATATATTTTTGGGGGATATTTATTATAGCAAAAAGTAAAAAATAATGCATTTTTTTTTCAAAATTGTTGCTATTATTTTTGTTTATAGCGCAAAAAAAATAAAAACCGCAGAGGCGATCAAATACCACCAAAAGGACATCAATTTTGTTTGGGAGCCACGTCTCACGACCGCGCAATTGTCCGTTAAAGCGACGCAGCGCCCAATCGCAAAAAGTGCTCTGGGTCAGGAAGGGGGTAAATCCTCCCGGGGCTGAAGTGGTTAATGTCAGCTGCAATGAAGCGGAGGTCGCTTAGGCCTGGGTTGTTGGTGCGGTGTCAGGAGAAAATTTCCCCCATTATTAGGAGAGGAGTGTGCATGAGATCTTCCCGCTGGTGCTTGGCTTGTAGGCGGCTGCCTGCTTTGTATGGGCGCCATATTGCCCACCTGCGTCCGGAACATTTCAGGGATGCTCCGGGTCAGACCGCCGCCTAGATCGCGGGAAGAACGCGATCGTGGGGGCGGAGGAGCTGCGGGAGGATGTCCTCGTGGTTTTCGGGTGGTATTACCTCCGTGGAACTCAGTTGAATATCACTGTCAGCGGGAGCTCGCGGGTAAAGCGGCCATCTTCCGTCGAGGTCAAACCACGCCCTCCTCTGTGGTTTTTATTTTTTTGTGCTATAAACAAAAAAAACAATTTTTTTTTTTTTTTTATGTTAAAAATCCAATTTCTTTATAAAATTAGGCCAATATGTATTCTGCTGCATATTTTTGGTAAAAAAATAAATAAAATCAATAAGCGTATATTGATTGGTATGCGCAAAAGTTTTAGCGCCTACAAACTACAGGATAGATTTATGGAATTTTTATTTATTTTTATTGATTTTACTAGTCAGCGAGGACCAGTGACACCAATACAGTGATCAGTGCTAAAAAAAAAAATGTGTGGCAATCAACCTCTCAGTGATTACTAATAATAATAATAATAGTAATAATACAGTGGAACATTGGATTACGAGCATAATCCATTCCAGGAGAATGCTTGTAATTCAAAGCACTTGTATATCAAAGCAAGTTTCCCCATAGAAGTCAATGGAAACAAAGACAATTCCTTCAGCATTGACTTCTATTGCATGCAATACCGCATGTGGCCAGAGGTGGATGGGGGGGCACCGGAGAGCCTTCGGAAATACTCGGGGACAGCTTGGCTGAACTCGGAAACCCTCGGAAACTGAGTATTTCCGAACGGCTCTGAACCGTTCTGTGAGTCACCGGTGCCCCCCAGCACCTCTAGCCAAATGCGGTACTGCACTCCACATTAGTTTGAATTCTGGACAACACTCGCAAACCGAGTCAGAATTTTTTTTTAAAAAGTTGCTCGTCTTTCAAAATACTTGTTAGACGCGTTACTCGTTAACCAAGGTTCCACTGTAGTTGTTTTAATAATGATAATAATATTAATTAAATATACATTTATATTATAATTTTTTTTTATATTTATATATATTTATATTATATATAAATATTCATATTTGTAATTAATTATTATTATTTTTATTATTAAATCCATATTTAAACAAAAAATGTGTAGCACAAACCATTTATGTAGCAATCAACTTGCTCGTCTTTCAAAATGCTCGTTAGCCGCGTTACTCGTTAACCAAGGCTCCACTGTAGTTGTTTTAATAATGATAATAATATTAATTAAATATACATTTATATTATAATTTTTTTAATATTTATATATATTTATATTATATATAAATATTCATATTTATAATTAATTATTATTATTATTAAATACATATTTAAACAAAAAATTAGTAGCACAAACCATTTATGTAGCAATCAACTTGCTCATCTTTCAAAATGCTCGTTAGCCGAGTTACTCGTTAACCAAGGTTCCACTGTAGTTGTTTTAATAAGGATAATAATATTAATTAAATATACATTTATATTATACATTTTTTTAATATTTATATATATATATATATATATATATATATATATATATATATATATATATATATTATATATAAATATAAATATTTATAATTAATTATTATTATTATTATTATTAAATACATATTTAAACAAAAAATGTGTAGCACAAACCATTTATGTAGCAATCAACTTGCTCGTCTTTCAAAATGCTCGTTAGCCGCGTTACTTGTTAACCAAGGTTCCACTGTAGTTGTTTTAATAATGATAATAATGTTAATTAAATATAAATTTATATTATACATTTTTAAAATATTTATATATATTTATATTATATATAAATATTCATATTTATAATTAATTATTATTATTATTATTATTATTATTATTATTAAATACATATTTAAACAAAAAATTTGTAGCACAAACCATTTATGTAGCAATCAACTTGCTCGTCTTTCAAAATGCTCGTTAGCCACGTTACTCGTTAACCAAGGTTCCACTGTAGTTGTTTTAATAATGATAATAATATTAATTAAATATAAATTTATATTATACTTTTTTTTAATATTTATATATATTTATATTATATATAAATATTAATATTTATAATTAATTGTTATTATTTTTATTATTAAATCCATATTTAAACAAAAAATGTGTAGCACAAACCATTTATGTAGCAATCAACTTGCTCGTCTTTCAAAATGCTCGTTAGCCACGTTACTCGTTAACCAAGGTTCCACTGTAGTTGTTTTAATAATGATAATAATATTAATTAAATATAAATTTATATTATAATTTTTTTTAAATATTTATATATAGTTATATTATATATAAATATTAATATTTATAATTAATTATTATTATTTTTATTATTAAATACATATTTAAACAAAAAATGTGTAGCACAAACCATTTATGTAGCAATCAACTTGCTCAGTGCTTAATGGCTTTTATTGGCAATTGCAGTTGGTTGGAAGTTATAGGAAACGTATCTAGGAAGCATTCACTCGTAATTTCCTGTTGGGGCACAATGGGCTTCTTGACTTCTTCTGTGGTTTCTAATGGTGACCCCTCCAGCTGTGATCAGAACGTGGCTTGTATAGCGAGCCAAGATACTCTTCTAAATCCTGCGCGCATCAAAGACGCCTCACGGAGTCAGATATCATATTTTTCGATCTTCTCTCAGGAAGGAGACCCGGAGAGCTGGTTTGGTGTTAACCGAATTGAGTCATCTTCAATTTTCTTTCCCGTCCTTCTCCGAGCCGGTGATTTTTTTATTTTTTTATTATTATTAACATAACCCGCCGAGTAGCCTCGCAGGTGATTCACTTACACGGCCTAATAGAAGGTCGGGCAACTTCCCAATAACCTTTAATAGAATTCGCACAGCTTCCTAAAAAGACAAGAGTCTAAGTGGCGGGGTCAGAGGCTGGATCCAGCCGCGATCGGCTTTTATGTAAGGTTGTCAACGTTCATTTTGCCGGGAAAATTGCTATTTAGTGTCTCGCAGTCCATCCAAAGTCGACTTTGTATTTATTGGTGGACAGCTGGACAGCAGTGTGTTGAATTGGTTTCCTACCCAGTGTGCGTGAAGTTCCCAGCTCCCCCCCCCCCCACCCCCACCCCTCTACAACCATTACCTTGAATATATACACTATATTGTCAAAAGTATTGGGACACCTACCTTTACACGCATATGGTTCATTTTATACACAAAGGGATCTCTTTATCAATGTTTTCAGAGGACTTCCATCCATTTTTCTAATACAATATTGTGTGAATCTTGGGCGAAATTTAATGTATCCATTTTTCCACAGAATCCATGGAATCCCATTACAATAACACGTGAATCTTGGGTGAAATTATTTTTTGGGGGATTATTTGGGTACCTCTGGTGAGCCCACGTTATCCGCCAGGGTGACCTGCTGCTGCTGTACTTATCCTGCTGGTCGGTGGGAGCCTCTCTACTGGTATAACTACTGACCCCCCCTGTACGTTTTACTGTATATCCATGTAGAGTTCAGATTTAATTTCCTTCTCCAAGATCTCTGACCTTCGTTGGTCCCTCTTCAGCTCTTGCGGGAACCCAACTTTTCGACCAAGGCCATGGTTGCGGTTGCACGTTCCTTCCTGGCTTTCTCCGGCGTGTGCTGGTAATACTTACTGTTAGTACATCATTTCACACACAGGCCTCTATCGTCTCCAGCAGATGGGTCCCCTCTCCCACCATAACGAAAGTGAATTTAGTCGCCTTCTCCTTTCAGCTCGCCGGTTACACTATCAAAAGGTTTTCTACGGAGCTTAGCAGATGGATTGAACTTGTCACAGGAAGCCCTCTCCATGGCGAGAATTACATTATGAAAACGATAAGAATAATTAAAAAGACTCTTCTAGAAAATCCTCCACTTAGGAATCCGGAATGAATATTGCACATTCCATCCCGAGCGGGTAAGAATGTCACGTTTAGATGAAAACGACGGCGAGATGAAAATCCCGGCTTTTGACCTTGCCAGTGCTGCAAAAGGTGAAGAGAAACTTTAGACGACGGCACGCGGCAATAAATAATCGAAATGTCGACGTGCGGGAAACAGGCACTGGGGCCGGGTTTTTGGATTTTTTTTATTGGCGCTGAGCTACAGGAATCAGGAGGAACTGAACATACCTGGGTTTGGTTCGGTCCAGTGTGGCGAACATTCTTAACTACTTCAATACCGAGCGCTTCACCCCTTCCTCCAGTGGTAAGTGTGGAATGTCAGAACACTCACCAGACATCAGCCAAATATCAGCACTGGAAATGAGGGGCATTACACCAAGGGAGCCGCCCAACGTCTTTGAGCACGAAACGCGTGTCAGGGCTGGGCTCAGCCCTTCCTTCTCTGAGCTGGCTGCTCAGCGGTTGGCTAATTGCCAGCTACTATCTCTTCAGTGTCTTCACAGTTACTCAACTGTTGTTGATGATCCTGCTCATCAGTCCTGCCCACTTAAAGCGGGACTGTACTGGGGAAAAAAATATTAAAAGCCAGCAGCTATAAATACTACAGCTGCTGACTTTTAATAAATAGACACGTGCAGAGTAAAATATTTCGTTTCGGAATTTCGTTTTCGTCTGAAAACTTAATTTATTTAGTTACTCCCAAAATTCGTTTTTATTTATTTCATTTTTCGTTCAAAAATTGCATTCGTCCGAAAATCCACATGAATCACGGTCGAATCTGTGTTTGAAGGCTTATGGTGTCTGTCGAATGTATAAAGAAGATTCGACGGAGCTAGTATATAGCATACTTTAGAACCCTATTAAAGTCTATGGGACTCCAACGTTCAAAATCTAAAGTGCTCATTTTAAAGGCTAATTTGCAAGTTACTGTCCTAAAAAGTGTTTGGGGACCCGGGTCCTGCCCCAGGGGACATGTATCAATGCAAAAAAAAGTTTTAAAAACGGCCGTTTTTTCGGGAGCAGTGATTTTAATAATGATTAAAGTGAAACAATAAAAGTGTAATATTCCTTTAAATTTCGTAGGGGGGGGGGTTGTCTATAGTATGCCTGTGAAGGGGCGCATGTTTCCAGTGCTTAGAACTGTCCCTGCACAAAGTGTCATTTATGCAGGAAAGTCCTTTAAAATCACTCGCAGCTATTATGAATTGTCGGCTCCCGTAATACAGAGAACACTCATTGAAAGTCATTGATAAAAAAATAAATAAATAAATAAAAAAAAAAGTGTGGGGGTCCCCCAAATTCAATTACCAGGCCCTTCAGGTCTGGTATGGATATTAAGGGGAACCCCGCGTCAAATTTAAAAAAAAATTGACGTGGGGTTCCCCCTAAAAATCCATACCAGACCCTTTATCCGAGCACGCAACCTGGCAGGCCGCAGGAAAAGAGGGGGGGACGAGAGAGCGGCCCCCCCTCCCTCCTGAACCGTACCAGGCCACATGCCCTCAACATTGGGAGGATGCTTTGGGGGTCTGTGACCCCTCAAAGCACCTTGTCCCCATGTTGATGAGGACAAGGGCCTCATCCCCACAACCCTGGCCGGTGGTTGTGGAGGTCTGCGGGCGGGGGGCTTATCAGAATCTGGAAGCCCCCTTTAATAAGGGGACCCCCAGATCCCGGCCCCCCCCCTGTTTGAAATGGTAAGGGGGTACAAAAGTACCCCTACCATTTCACAAAGAAAGTGTAAAAAATGGTTAAATAAAACAAACACACTTTTGAAAAATTCCTTTATTAAAAATAAAAAAATAAAAAAAAGATTCCAGCGGCGGTAATCCACTCTTGCTATCCATCGACGGACGGTCATCTCTCCAGCGATGTCTAATATCATCCAGCGCAGCGCAGCATCCTTCTTCTGTCTCCGTGGAGGAGACACTACAGACATTCCGGCGGCTGACGTTTGTTATATACGGAGGGCGGGGCCACCCGTCACCTGACCCCGCCCCCCTCTGACGCAAGGGGAAACCCGGGGTTCCCCGTGACGTAGGGGTGACCCCGCCCCCCTCTGATGTAACGGAAACCTGCCTGTGTTACATCAGAGGGGTGCGGGTCACCCCTACGTCACAGGGAACCCCGGGTTTCCCCTTGCGTCAGAGGGGGGCGGGGTCAGGTGACGGGTGGCCCCGCCCTCCGTATATAACAAACGTCAGCCGCCGGAATGCCTGTAGTGTCTCCTCCACGGAGACAGAAGAAGGATGCTGCGCTGCGCTGGATGATATTAGACATCGCTGGAGAGATGACCGTCCGTCGATGGATAGCAAGAGTGGATTACCGCCGCTGGAATCTTTTTTTTATTTTTTTATTTTTAATAAAGGAATTTTTCAAAAGTGTGTTTGTTTTATTTAAACATTTTTTACACTTTCTTTGTGAAATGGTAGGGGTACTTTTGTACCCCCTTACCATTTCAAACAGGGGGGGGCCGGGATCTGGGGGTCCCCTTATTAAAGGGGGCTTCCAGATTCTGATAAGCCCCCCGCCCGCAGACCTCCACAACCACCGGCCAGGGTTGTGGGGATGAGGCCCTTGTCCTCATCAACATGGGGACA
This sequence comes from Lithobates pipiens, assembly GCF_037356315.1. Classification (NCBI taxonomy): domain Eukaryota; kingdom Metazoa; phylum Chordata; class Amphibia; order Anura; family Ranidae; genus Lithobates; species Lithobates pipiens. Next base: position 5,555,714 of record NW_027507758.1, on the reverse strand, counting down.
AGGTGCTTTGAGGGGTCACAGACCCCCAAAGCATCCTCCCAATGTTGAGGGCATGTGGCCTGGTACAGTTCAGGAGGGAGGGGGGGCCGCTCTCTCGTCCCCCCCTCTTTTCCTGCGGCCTGCCAGGTTGCGTGCTCGGATAAAGGGTCTGGTATGGATTTTTAGGGGGAACCCCACGTCAATTTTTTTTTTAATTTGACGCGGGGTTCCCCTTAATATCCATACCAGACCTGAAGGGTCTGGTTATGGATATTTAGGGGGAACCCCACGTCAAATTTTTTCTTAAATTTGAGGCAGGGTTCCCCTTAATATCCATACCAGACCTGAAGGGCCTGGTAATTGAATTTGGGGGACCCCCACGCTTTTTTTTTTTTATTTTTTTTTTTTTTTTTTTATCAATGACTTTCAATGAGTGTTCTCTGTATTACGGAGCCGACAATTCATAATAGCTGCGAGTGATTTTAAAGGACTTTTTTTCCTGCATAAATGACACTTTGTGCAGGGACAATTCTAAGCACAGGAAACATGCGCCCCTTCACAGGCATACTATAGACAACCCCCCCCTACGAAATTTAAAGGAATATTACACTTTTATTGTTTCACTTTAATCATTATTAAAATCACTGCTCCCGAAAAAACGGCCGTTTTTAAAACTTTTTTTTGCATTGATACATGTCCCCTGGGGCAGGACCCGGGTCCCCAAACACTTTTTAGGACAGTAACTTGCAGAATCTTTTCTCTCTGTCAAATCTTTTTTCTCTGTCGAATATTTTCTCTATATAATCTTGGACTAATAGAGGTAAGGTTAAGCACATTCGACCACAGGTTCTATAGACACAGATTGTTGTCAGAGTCATGTCGAATCTCCTATTCTATATCGAACTGTTGTAACAATGAAAACGAAAATAAAGCATTTATTTATGTCGGATCTTTCGTTTTTCGGATTTTGTGCTTTCGTTATCGTTTGTCAAAACGAAAACGAAAATAGCTGAAATTCGGACGAAAACGAATGCACATGTCTATTAATAAATGGACACTCACCTGTCCCGGGGTCCAGCGATGCCGAGGCCAATCGATCGCTCGGCTCTCAGCTGCTGCCGCCACCATTCTAGGTGAGGGAATCGGGAAGTGAAGCCGATTCGCTTCACTTCCCTACTGCGCATGCGCGAGTCACGCAGCGCAATAGGAATTGTCTGCGCTGTCTCTAGGACCCATGTGTGTCCCAGCAGACAGCGCGGCAGGACAGGAAGAGGCATAGACTCCCACGGGAGTCTATGCCCGGAAATGGGTGTAAATACCTGTCTTTGACAGGTATCTCCACCCCCCTCCCCCCTGAAAGGTGCCAATTGTGACACCGGAGGGGGTGAGGGTTCCGATCAGCGGAAGTTCCACTTTAGGGTGGAACCCCGCTTTAAGCCATCCAGTCCAGATGATCTCTGCCTTTGCCTTGGTCAACATCACAGAGACAATCTCCTACGATCCTGTTCAAGACTTGCTTTGCTGACATCCCTTTTGGCTCCAGATCCTGCTTGCTGTTCTGCTACATTGATCCCTGACTTCTTGGCTTGGCTGACTATCCATTCCGGTTCCTGAACTTTGGCAATGTTTTGACTACGTTTGTTCTTTTTACTTTTATTATTAACCACTTGACAACAGGGCACTTAAGCCCCCCTCGTGACCAGACCAATTTTCAGCTTTCAGCGCTCTCACACTTTAAATGACAATTACTCCGTCATGCAACACTGTACCCAAATGAATTTTTTGTCCATTTTTTCATACACATAGAGCTTTCTTTTGGTGGTATTTGATCGCCTCTTAGTTTTTTATTTTTTGCGCTATAAATGAAAAAAGACCGAAAATTTTGAAAAAAAAACGCATTTTTCTTTGTTTCTGTGACAAAATTTTGCAAATTATAAATTTTTCTTCATAAATTTAGGCCACAATTTATACTGCTACATATCTTTGGTAAAAAAAATAACCCAAATTAGTGGATATTATTTGGTCTTTGTGAAAGTTAGAGACTCTACAAGCTTTGGTGCAAATCATAAAAAATTGATCAGACCTGATGTACTGGTGGCCGATCTCATTTCTTGTGACCCGAACAAGCCAGGAAAGTACAAATACCCCCCAAATTACCCCTTTTTTGAAAGCAGAAATTCCAAGGTATTTAGTAAGCGGCATGGGGAGGTTTTTGATGTTGTCATTTTTTCCCACAATTCTTTTGAAAAATTAAGATTCTTTTCCCCCACAAAATTGTCATGGTAATAGGTTATTTCTCTCACATGGCATGTGTATACCACAAATAATGCCCCAAATAAGATTCTGCTACTCCTCCTGAGTATTACAATACCACATGTGTGGGACTTTTCCACAGCCTGGCCACATAAAGAGGCTCAACATGCAGGGAGCGCCGTCACATGTTCTAGGAGCATAAAGTACACATCTAACTTGTTGACTACCTATTATACTTTTGAAGGCCCTGGAGCACCAGGACAAAAACACGTGACACTGACGTGGCACTGATAACAGATGGTACTGATATGTGGCACTGATGACACGTGACACTGATGTGGCACTGATGACAGATGGTACTGATATGTGGCACTGATGACACGTGACACTGATGTGGCACTGATGACAGATGGCACTAATACGTGGCACTGATGACATGTGACACTGATGACAGATGGCACTAATATGTGGCACTGATGACACGTGGCACTGATGACAGATGGCACTAATATGTGGCACTAATGACACGTGGCACTGATGACAGATGGCACTAATACGCGGCACTGATGACACATGACACTGATGACAGATGCCACTGATACGAGGCACTGATGACACATGACAATGATAACAGATGGCACGTGACACTGACAGGTGGCACTGATGACAGGTGGCACTGATGACCGATGGCACTAATATGTGGCACTGATGACACGTGACACTCATGTGGCACTGATTACAGATGGCACTTATACGTGGAATTGGAGACAGATGGCACTTATACATGGCACCCGGGACAGATCGCCCTGACAGGTGGCACTGGGGACAGATGGCCCTGACAGGTGGCACTGAGGACAGGTGGCACTGGGGACAGGTGGCCCTGACAGGTGGCACTGAGGACAGGTGGCACTGGGGACAGATGGCCCTGACAGGTGGCACTGAGGACAGGTGGCACTGGGGACAGGTGGCACTGGGGACAGGTGGCACTGACAGGTGGCAGTGGGGACATGTGGCAGTGGGGACACAAGGCAGTGGGGACACATGGCAGTGGGGACAGATGTCACTTTATTTTTGTTTTTTTTCACTGACCGCTGCAGCGGTTCATCTCTCCCTCCTCACACGCGGTCTCTGTGTGAGGAGGGAGAGCCGGCAATGAGAGATGATCTCATATGTTTACATATGAGATCATCTCTCATTGGACACGCCGGTCGCACTATAAACGGCCGCTGTGATTGCCCATTTACAGCGATCTATGACTGGCTGTGTCCAAGGGACACGGCCAGCACAGAACTTCCCCGATGCGCGTCTGCGGGAGTGCGCATTGCGGAAGTAAACAGGAGGACCTCTCGGCAATTGGCGTCCGCGCTGCAGCCGTCTTTCGGCTATAGCGCGGACGCCTAGTGGTTAAACAAGTGTGATTTAATTGTACTCCTGTCTCGGTCTGATTTCATGGTTTCCGATAACGCGTCGGAAGGGGGGGCCTACGTGCTGACGTCACTAGACATGTGCATGAGGGAAAAACTTGTTTCGCTTTGATTCTTTAACTACTTCAATACGGGGCAATTACACCTCCTTCCTGCCCAGGCCAATTTTCAGCTTTCAGCCCTGTCGCTGTTTAAATGACAATTGCGCGGTCGTGCTACGCTGTACCCAAACAGAATTTTTAGCATTTTGTTCCCACAAATAGAGATTTATTTTGGTGGTATTTCATGACCTCTGCGTTTTTTTTTCTTTTTTGCTAAACAAATAAAAAAAGACCTAAAAATTTGAATAAAAAAAAGTTTTTCTTTTGTTTCTGTTTTCTAAATAAGTACGTTTTCTCTTTCACTGATTAGGAGGCACCGATGAGGTGGCACTGATGGGCAGTGACGATGGGCACTGATAGGCAGCACTGATGGGCACTGGTAGGCGGAACTGATGGGTGGCACTGATATGCAGCACTGATGGACATTGATGGTCACTCATGGGTGGCATCAGTGGGCACTGATGGGCACTGATAGGTGACACTGGGCACTGAAAGGCTGCACTCATGGCTAATTATGGGTGGCACTGATAGGCAGCACTGCTGGACACTGATTGGCGGTACTGCTGGGCACTGATGGGCACTGATATGTGGCACTGATAGATGGCATTGTTAGGCAGCACTGATGGCACTATCCATCATTGAGGATGGGCACTGATTGGCAGCTGCCTGTGCACTGATTGGCATTTCCCTGATCTAGGGTGGCATACCTGGTGGTCCAGTGTGGTGGCCATCCCTGGTGGTCCCAGAGGCATCCTGGTGGTCCTGGGTGAGCATCCGAGGGGGGGGGCTACACTGATAAACAATCAGCACAGACCCCCCCCCCCCCATCAGGAGGGCAGCCGATCAGATCTCCTCTACTTGCGTCTGTCAGACGGGAGTGAGGAAAAGCCGATCAACAGCTCTTCCTGTTTACATCGTGACCAGCCGTGATTGGACAAGGCTGATCACATGGTAAAGAGCCTCCGTCAGGGGCTCTTTACCAAGATCTGTGTAGTGCTGTGTCAGACTGACACAGCACACCACCGCGGGTACGCAACAGCGGTTGTCCTGGGAGGCCGTCATATGACGTCCACCCACAACGAGAGCCGCGCAGCCCAGCCATCATTTAATCAACTAGTGATTAATCTAGTTGTTTCATTTTAGTTAAATTCGGTCGATTCTTTCAATTCTTTTTCGGAATTTGTATTCGAAATTCGCATTTGGAATTTTCGTTTTTTTTTATTTATTTTTTTTCAAATTCAAATTGACCTATTTTTCTTGATTCGAAAACTGCGATCAAAACGATACATTTTCGAATCAGTCAAAACCAAAAATGTTATATTGTTTTCGATTTGAATGCAGCAAAATTCTTCATCAAATGATTACAATTAGAGATGAGCCGAACAATTCCCCCCCCACCCTTCCCCCGGTTCACACCAGAACTTGTCAACAGATAAAAAGTTTGTTTGAACACCACTAAAGTCTATGGGACTCGAACGTGAAAAATCAAAAGTGCGAATTTTAAAGGCTTATATGCATGGTATTGTCATAAAAAGGGTTTGGGGACTCAGGACCTGCCCCAGGGGACATGAATCAATGCAAAAAAAGTTTTAAAAACTGCAGTTTTTTCGGGAGCAGTGACTGATTTTAATAATGATTAAAGTGAAACAATAAAAGTAAAGTGAAATATTCCTTTAAATTTCGTACCTGGGGGGTGTGTATAGTATGCCTGTAAAGGGGCGCATGTTTCCCGTGCTTAGAACAGTCCGAGAGCAAAATGAAATTTCCAAAGGAAAAAAAGTCATTTAAAATTGCTCACGGCTATAATGAATTGTCTGATTTTTTTTTTATAAAGGACCCAAGCTGTGTCTTGTCATTTTTAAGATTTTGACACTTTTTTTGTGAAATTTGTACTCTGTTACCATTTCACATGGGGAGGGGATCTGGGGTTCTCTGGTTAAAGGGGGCTTCCAGATTCCGATAAGCCCCCCCACCCGCAGACCTCCACAAACACCGGGCAAAGGTTGTAGGGATGAGGCCCTTGTCCCCATCAACAGCCCTCCCCATGTTGAGGGCATGTGGCCTGGTACAGTTCGGGGGGGGGCACTCTCTCGTCCCCCCTCTTTTCCTGCGGCCTGCCAGGTTGCATGCTTGAATAAGGGTCTGGTATGGATTTCGGGGGGACCCCTACGCCATTTATTTTTTAAAATTTGGCACATGGTTCCCCTTAATTTCCATATCAGACTCAAAGGGCCTGGTAATGAAATGGGGGGATCCCATGCTTTTTTTTTCAATGACTTTTATCTGTATTGCCGAGACCCGACAATTCATTGTAGCCGCGATCAGTTTTTAAATGACTTTTTTCCTTTAGAAATGTAATTTTGCTCTCAGACTGTTCTAGACGCGAGAAACATGCATCGCTTTACAGGCATACTATAGACACCCCCCAGGTACGAAATTTAAAGGAATATTTCACTTTACTTTTATTGTTTCACTTTAAGCATTATTAAAATCACTGCTCCCGAAAAAACTGCAGTTTTTAAAACTTTGTTTTGAATTGATACATGTCCCCTGGGGCAGGACCCGGGTCCCCAAACACTTTTTATGACAATAACTTGTATATTAGCCTTTAAAATTAGCCCTTTTGATTTTTCACGTTCGAGTCCCATAGACTTTAATGGTGTTCGCTTGTTCTGCCAAATTTCTTGCCCGTTTGGTATGTTTTGGTGCAAACCGAACCCGGGTGGGGGTGTTCGGCTCATCCCTAGTGATCAAACACCACCAAAAGAAAGCTCTATTTGTGTGAAAAAAAAGATATAAATGACATTTGGGTACAGTGTTGCATGACTGCGCAATTACCAGTGAAAGTAGCCCAGTGCTGAATAGCAAAAACGGCCTGGTCATGAAGGGGGGGGTAAAACCTTCTGGAGCTGAAGTGGGTAAAGCGTAACTCCACTTTTGTTGAGAAAAAACTCCCATCCCCCTCGGGGTGATCTCTGTACATTGCAGGGAATAAGCCCCTCCCCCTCTGGGTGATCTCTGTACATTGCAGGGAATAAGCCCCTCCCCCTCTGGGTGATCTCTGTACATTGCAGGGAATAAGCCCCTCCCCCTCTGGGTGATCTCTGTACATTGCAGGTAATAAGCCCCTCCCCTCTGGGTGATCTCTGTACATCGCAGGGATTGTAACAAACGTTGCGGATTCCGACCTTTTGCTATCCTGAAGAAATCCCTATTTGTGCCTCTGAGCTGAGTAAGTCTAATGGGCGTGGTTTCATAATTATAAATCAGATGCTACACCTGCAGGGCTCTAATGAGGAAAGTGGCAGGGTCAGCATCCCAGCCGTGATTTCCTATTGGGAGCATCTCACCAAAATTAAAATTTTTGTTGCAGGGGATTCCAGAAAATCGGTGAGCCAATCACACAGGAAAGCAGGAAATTATATCTGGGGGGGGGGGGGGGGCGGGGTTCTGTATACCATCCGTGTACAGCGCTCCCCTAGGTGGCCATATTGCATTTTCAGAAAATGACAGAGCTGCAGATTGAAAGGGTTCAATTGTCGCAATTGTATACGTTATATTATTGATTCGCTATTTTTTTATTTCCCCCACAAAAGTGGAGTTCCCCTTTAAGCGATGCGGACAATGATTACGCCATTTTCTCTATTTAGTAGCGCTGGGTGGGGGGAAAACATCAAAGCGCGTTTTATTGAGCGCTCCAAGTACGCTTTTATGAGAAGATAAAAACCGAAAACTTTTAGCGGGCCAAAAAATCTGATCATCCCTTTCCTGGAGGTGATGAGCGCCAGCTGTTCCCATTGGAGGAGTGGATCTGCAGTCACGCCGGAATGTGGTCTGCCAACGCTCCACAATGGAGACTGGCGGGCAACATATTATTTCAATTGCAGTTTTTAGGTCTTAACACCTTCCCGTCCGCTTATAGCAGAACGACGGCTGGGCGGTGGCTTTACCGGTCTGAGGGGGCATCATATGACATCCTCCCAGAAGGGGCCGCGCAGCGGTGCTGCCGGTGCCATCTGACCATGGTGACCAATCACAGTAGATCGCATGATAGTTGTACACAATGGATGGCTTCAGTGGGGTCTGGTGTTTTTTGTTTGGTGGGGCGGCAACAGCCACCTCCCCCCACGGCACCTCAAACACCCCCCTCCCTCACTGTCTGCCGGTCCACCGGTACTTACCCCATCTAGGCGACGGGCATATCGAGCAGCAGCAGAGTTCGGGAATTGGCGGGCACATTGGGCATCGACGGGCACTGGGGGCAACGACAGACATCAGGCTGCAGTGGGTATCGGGCAGCGGCACCTATGTCTTCTCCAGTACTTACCCCATCTAGGCAGCGGGGATTGGGCAGCGCTGGGGACCGGGGCATTGTCGGATATCAGGCTGCGGCAGGCACCGGGGCATCGGCAGATATCAGGCTGCGGCAGGCATAGGGAAGCAGCTCCTGTGTCTTCTCCAGCACTTACCCCATATAGGTGGTGGGGATCGGGTATCAGCGGGCACATTGGGCAGCGGCGGGGACCAGTGCATCGGCAGACATCAGGCTTCGGCAGGCATCGGGCAGCGGTTCCCGTGTCTTCTCCAGCACTTACCCCATATAGGTGGTGGGGATCAGGTATCAGCGGACACATTGGGCAGCGGCGGGGACCAGTGCATCGGCAGACATCAGGCTGCAGCAAGCATCTTCTCCGTAACTTACCCCATCTAGGTGGTGGGGATCAGGTATCAGCGGGCACATTGGGCAGCGGCGGGGACCGGGGCATCGGCAGACATCAGGCTGCAGCAGACATCTTCTCCGTAACTTACCCCATCTAGGTGGTGGAGATCAGGTATCAGCGGGCACATTGGGCAGCGGCGGGGACTGGGGCATCGGCAGACAACAGGTTGCGGCAGGCATCGGGAAGCGGCTCCTTAGTCGTCTCCAGCACTTACTCCATATAGGTGGTGGGGATCAGGTATCAGTGGGTACATTGGACAGCGGCGGGGGCCGGGGCATCGGCAGACATCAGGCTGCGGCAGGCATCGGGCAGTGGTTCCTGTGCCTTCTCCAGCACTTACTCCATATATGTGGTGGGGATCGGGTATCAGTGGGCACATTGGGCAGCAGTGGGGACTGGTGCATCGGCAGACATCAGGCTGCAGCAGACATCTTCTCCCTAACTTACCCCATCTAGGTAATGGAAATAGGGTATCAGCGGGCACGTTGGGCAGCGGCAGGGACCAGGGCATTGGTGGACATCAGGCTGCGCCAGGCATCGGGCAGCGGCTCCTGTGTGTTCTCCTCCTCGCTTCCACTGTGTGTCTCCTCCCCTCCTCCAAGGCATCCAATAGGATTGCCTGTCCTTTCAGCCAGTCGATTGATGGGTATCAGACCCGCTTCCTGATTAGCCGGGAGGAGAATCAGTTTTGCAACAGCGAAAATTAATTTGCTGTTGCAACACAATTAGGTGGGCACCAGATGCAATGCCCTGCGCCCCGTGCCCATCCTATGTTGAGCCTCTGGCTCTAATAAGGTGCTTCAAAAATACGCACACACACACGCCGCCATAAGAATTTATGCGCCCGCCATCCTGAAAGGGGCCGGGCGCATGGATAGGGAGGGCGGTGACGGTGGACAGGGGAGGGCGGTGCCCATGCGCCCACACCGGATGAGCCGCCTCCTGGATGGCTTCCTTTCATTCCATCCATTGTGTAGAATTGTGATTGGTCAATATGATCACATGGTAAAGACAGTGCCAATCACAGCCCATCTGTACCATGTGATTAGCTTTGACCAATCACAGCAAAAAATCTGATTGAATCAGTTTAATTCAGTAAAATGCTTGCTTGTAGCAATGTAATGCACCGCTATCAGGAACCACAATGTGTACAAATAAAATCCTGATCCCTTCCTCAGAGTAGTCCAATGTTACTATGGTAACATTGAATTGCTCTGGTCACAGTGTGCTAAAAATAAATAAATGTAATAAAAATAATAAAAAACTGAAAAAAGTTATTATTTTTTTTTCTTTTTTGTATGGTCACCAGTCAGTATCCCTGGTCACCGCCACACCACTTATATGATGACTCTGTACAGCACCGGTGACGGGATGTAAGAAAATTTAAAAATGTGAAAACAAAAATTATTTTTTTTTATTTCTTAATTTTCCCAAAAATTTTGACAAAAATTTACGTAAAAAAAAAAAAAAACCTTACCACCCCTCTTACTAAACAATTCAGATTGTCTACTTTCCAAAAATTGGTCATTTGGGGGGTATTGGCACTATCCTGGCATTTTAGGGTCTCAAAAAATGAGATCGGCCACCACTACATCAGGATTGATCAATTTTCAGACCTACACTATATTACCAAAAGTATTGGGACACCTGCATTTACGCAAACATGAACTATAATGGCATCCCAGTCTTAGTCCGTAGTCTTCAGACTGAGGTGAAGGTTCATCTTCCAACAGGACAATGACCCCAAGCACCCAGCCAAGATAACGAAAGGAGGGGCTCCGGGACAACTCTGTGAATGTCCTTCAGTGGTCCAGCCAGAGCCCGGACCTGAACCCGATTGAACATCTCTGGAGAGATCTGAAGATGGCTGCGCACCGACCCTCCCCATCCAACCTGATGGAGCTGGAGAGGTCCTACAAAGAAGAATGGGAGAAACTGCCCAAAAATACGAGTGCCGAGCTTGTAGCATCATACTCATCATACATCATACTCATCATACATCATACTCATCATACTCATCATACATCATACCCATCATACATCATACTCATCATACATCATACTCATCATACATCATACACATCATACATCATACTCATCATACATCATACTCATCATACATCATACACATCATACATCATACTCATCATACATCATACTCATCATACATCATACACATCATACATCATACTCATCATACATCATACACATCATACATCATACACATCATACATCATACTCATCATACATCATACTCATCATACATCATACCCATCATACATCATACTCATCATACATAATACTCATCATACATCATACACATCATACATCATACTCATCATACATCATACACATCATACATCATACACATCATACATCATACACATCATACTCACCAAGACTGGAGGATGTAATTGGTGCCAAAGGAGCTTCACCAAAGGATTGAGCAAAGGCTGTGATACTTATGTACATGGGAGGAGCCTGTGATACTTCTGTACGTAGGAGGAGTCTGTGATACTTCTGTACATGGGAGGAGTCTGTGATACTTCTGTACGTAGGAGGAGTCTGTGATACTTCTGTACATGGGAGGAGTCTGTGATACTTCTGTACATGGGAGGAGCCTGTGATACTTATGTACATGGAGTAGCCTGTGATGCTTATGTACGTGGGAGGAGCCTGTGATGCTTATGTACGTGGGAGGAGCCTGTGATACTTATGTACATGGGAGAAGCCTGTGATGCTTATGTACGTGGGAGGAGCCTGGGATACTTATGTACATGGGAGGAGCCTGTGATACTTATGTACATGGAGGAGCCTGTGATGCTTATGTACGTGGGAGGAGCCTGTGATGCTTATGTACATGGGAGGAGCCTGTGATACTTATGTACATGGGAGGAGCCTGTGATGCTTATGTACGTGGGAGGAGCCTGTGCTGCTCATGTACATTGGAGGAGCCTGTGATAATTAATTACATGGGAGGAGCCTGTGATACTTATGTAAATGGGTGGAGTCTGTGGTACATGGGAGGAGTCTATGATACTTATGTACATGGGAGGAGCCTGTGATACTTATGTACATGGGAGGAGTCTGTGATACTTATGTACATTGGAGGAGCCTGTGATATTTATGTACATGGGAGGAGTCTGTGATACTTATGTACATGGGAGGAGCCTGTGATACTTATGTACATGGGAGGGGTCTGTGATAATTATGTACATGGGAGGAGCCTGTGATACTTATGTAGATGGGAGGGGTCTGTGATACTTATGTAGATGGGAGGAGCCTGTGATACTTATGTACATGGGAGGAGCCTGTGATGCTTATGTACATGGGAGGAGCCTGTGATGGTTATGTTCGTTGGAAGAGCCTGTGATAATTAATTACATGGGAGGAGCCAGTGATGCTTATGTACATGGGAGGAGCCTTTGATAATTATATACATGGGAGGAGCTTGTGATGCTTATGCACATGGGAGGAGCCTTTGATAATTATATACATGGGAGGAGCTTGTGAAGCTTATGCACATGGGAGGAGCCTGTGATAATTATGTACATGGCTTATGTACATAGGCGAAGCCTGTGATACTTATGTGCATGGCTTATGTACATGGGAGGAGCCTGTGATACTTATGTACATGGGAGGAGTCTGTGGTACATGGGGGGAGCCTATGATACTTATGTACATGGGAGGGTCTGTGATACTTATGTACATGGGAGGAGCCTGTGATACTTATGTACATGGGAGGGTCTGTGATACTTATGTACATGGGAGGAGCCTGTGATAATTAATTACATGGGAGGAGCCTGTGATGCTTATGTACATGGGAGGAGTCTGTAATGCTTATGTACACGGGAGGAGCCTTTGATAATTATATACATGGGAGGAACCTTTGATAATTATGTACATGGCTTATGTACATGAGAGGAGCCTATGATAATTATGTGCATGGGAGGAGCCTGTGATACTTATGTACATGGGTGGAGTCTGTGGTACATGGGAGGAGTCTATGATACTTATGTACATGGGAGGAGTCTGTGATACTTAGGTACATGGGAGGAGCCTTTGATAATTATGTACATGGGAGGAGCCTGTGATACTTATGTACATGGGAGGAGCCTGTGATACTTATGTACATGGGAGGAGCCTGTGATACTTAGGTACATGGGAGGAGTCTGTGATACTTATGTACATGGGGGGAGCCTGTGATACTTATGTACATGGGAGGAGTCTGTGATAATTTTGTACATGGGAGGAGCCTGTGATACTTATATACATGGGAGGATCCCTGGTCTGTTTTAAGACAGATTGTGAGATCCTAATAGCTAGGAACCACGATCTGTCATTTCCTCTAGGTCAGTCCCCTCCCCCTACAGATAGAACACCTCCTTAGGACACATTTAACCCATTGATCGCCCCCTAGTGTTAACCCCTTCCCTGCCAGTGTCATTTTTACAGTATTCACTGCATTTTTATAGCACTGATCGCTGTATAAATGGTCCCAAAAATGTGTCAAAAGTGTCCGATTTGTCCGACATAATGCCGCAGTCCCGATAAAAAATGCAGATCGTCGCCATTACTAGTAAATAATAAATAAATAAATAAATAAATAAATAAAAATGCTATAAATCTATCCCCTATTTTTTGCAGACGCTATAACTTTTGCGCAAACCAATCAATACACTTATTGCGATTTTTTTTTCAGTTAGTGTGAGGTCATGTCCCCATCCCACATTTATAGATTGGTTTGCGCAAAAGTTAAAGCGTTTACAAAATAGGGGATAGTTTTATGGCATTTTTATTGATCTTTTTTTTTATATTAATAATGGTGGCAATCTGCGATTTTTTTATTGTGACTGCAACATTATGGCGGACACGTCGGACAATTTTGGCGTGATTTTGGGACCATTCACATTTATACAGCGATCAGTGCAATTAAAAGTACATTGATTACTGTGTAAATGTGACTGGCAGTGAAGGTGTTAACCACTAGGTGGTGCTGTAGGGGTTAAGTGTGTCCTAGGGAGTGATTCTAACTGTGGGGGGGGAGGGGCTGTGTGTGACACGTCACTGATCACCGCTCCCTATTACAGGGAGCGGTGATCAGTGTCCTATCACTAGGCAGAACAGGGAGATGCTTGTTTACATTAGCATCACCCCGTTCTTCCTCACTGTGAGACGATCGTGGCTATCCCCGTGGACATCGAGTCCGCGAGACCCGTGATCACGGTCACGGAGCTCCCGGCAGGTGCCCCGCAAGCTGCCTCTTAGAGGGCAACGTACAGGTATTTTAATCTGCCTGTATGTGCCCTTCTGCCGCCGTATATCTGCGTGAGACGGTCGGGAAGCGGTTAAAGAGCACAACATACAGGGATACGGGAAATAATTATAGACAAGGACACACCTACACAGGATGACCTGGACGGACTATTGTCTTCGTTCAACCTCACCTACTAGTAGACACGTGCGATTCGTTTCGTACGAATCGAAAAATCGTACGCATTTCCGGAAATTCGTACATTCGTGAGGATCCGAAATACACATTTTCATGCATACGAATTTTCTTACGAATTTTCGGATAATTTTATCAAAACGAACTTTCGTTATTGTTACGAAAACTAAAACTAAAAGGTTAAAAACCCAGGGCGCCAGCACAGCACAGGGATGGCGGGAGCCCCTCATCATGATAAATTTATCATAACGAACTTCGTAGGTTCGAATGTTCGTAAACCTTTCGCAAACAATAACGAACATTCTTATTTCGTACGAATCCGAATTGAATTTCGGACACGAATTACCAATTAGGAAACACTTTTAATACTGAAACGGAACGGAAGGAAACAAAACAAATTTATTGACGGCGCACATGTCTACCAAATATGTAACTATGTAATACTTTACCGTCAGGGCTGTCTTTAATATTGATTGGACCATGGGCGAAACTTTTCTTGCCCCCACCCCCATGTGTTTTTGGTCTCCACCTGCTCTGAGACATACAATAAATAGCAGCTAGACTCAAAATCAGTTTACTAAATCAGATCAGGCAGCTATTGCGATTGGTTGCCAGAGGTTACAGTGTATCATTACCGCTCACTGACTGGTTGCTAGAGGTTACAGCACACATTACAGCTCACTGATTAGTTACTAGAGGTTACAGCACATGATTTCTGCTTGTTGATTGGTTGCTAGAGATTATTGTACAGTAATACTGCTTACTGATTCGTTGCTAGAGGTTACAGCACATACAGATGCCGCCTTTATTTACATAGCTATGCTGCCAGATGCAGCTATTTACATATGAATGGTTGTTTACATGTAAACACAGGGTCTGCAGGTGAGTCATCTGCACACAACAATAGGGCAGAGCTGGGCAGCATTAGTAGCAGCACTTCACACTGAGATATCGGGACACAGCACGTGACTAAAACCTCAAGGGACAAGGAAATTTAAGCTGGGATAGTTGGCAAGTATGGGGCAGCTGCTTTGGGCCCCACAACAATGACAGGGCCCCGGGCAGCTGCCCCTTTTGCCCTGCCTTAAAAATGGCCCTGTTTACCGTACCCACCAAACCATTGTACCCGGGTCAGTATGACTACAGACGTCCCCGTTAGAAGACTTCCTTTAAAACGGAAGCTCATGAAGATGTCCGGAAGTTCAGCTTTAAGATCTGTTTTCTATAAATCCTCTCCAGTAGAAGAAATAAATAAATGTAGGATGCCAAATACTCGGGCAGATGACATTACCACGAAGAGACGAGTGGAGCTCTCCACGTTATCCCTCGGAGATGGAGATCAAGGATCACTTCCAGATAAAGTCGCATGAATTCTGCCAACTGTCCTGACACAACAATTGTATCATTTGTGTATCAATCCCAAGACTGATTGTTCTGCGGAGAAGGAATAATCCCGTCTCCCGAATCTGTGTCAATTCATCGTCCTCGCCACCCCCCCTCCTCCTCGCCCCCCCCCCCTCCTCCTCGCCCCCCTCCTCCTCTTCGCCCTTCCCCGTCTCCCTGTTTTGTGAACCAATATGTATGAAAGTGGCATTAACAATGCAGCGAACGGCGAGGAGTAATCAGGACACAAAGCCATTGAAAGCCACTTGTAATCCGTGGAGAGGCAGAGCGCGGCCACCATCTGAAATCGTTCCATATTTGAAATATCATGCAGTACTAATTCTTGGCCTGCTGAGAGTAGGAACAATTAAATCGTAACACAATTACAAGGGGATGAGCCATCTGCTCCTTATTAGAGGCCATCATCTCCTTTCTGAATTGGAAACAATGTTTCTTTTTTTTTTTTATACATCTATATTCTCGTTTGTTTCATGTGGCATTATCTACGGATGTTTATTTCAAACGTGTGTGAATTGTGTCGCACTTTTTTTAGGTTTTGAAATAAACTCACAGCAAGGAGCTCTATGGGGGTCAACTTTACTTTGGGACGCGACTAAAGGGCAGGAGGACAGTGAGCAACCCCCCCCCCCCGGACCACTGAGGACTGGAAGATCACCTATGTGTGACTGTGATTGGAGGATAACCCAGGAAAGGGGGGAAGGAAAAATGTAGAAAACCCCCAGACCCCCTGGAAGCATGGAGGTCACCTCTGGGGTAAATTACATAGCGGGACAGAAAGACAGATGGGCGTCAGTTACTTTTAGGTCAAACACACCTAAAATTTAATCACAGTCCCCCCCATCACATTACCCCTCAGAAGTTCCCCACCACAGCCGTCCCCCCCCCCTTTCATATCAGAATCCCCCATATACCATCCGAGTCCCCCATCACATCATAAATCCCACCATTCTCATCAGAAGATCCCCACCCCCCATCAAGTCAGAGTCCCCCTCAGAAGCCCTCAAACACATCCAGTTCCACCATTTTCAAATCAGAGATCCCCCCCATCACATCAGAAGCCCCACCCCATTACAACAGAGCCTTCCTTTTACATCGGAAGCCCTCCTCCATGAAATCATAGTCCCCCTTTTACATCAGAAACAACTCCCCCATCACATCATAGTCCCCTTTTTACATCAGAAGCTCCCCCATCACATCATAGCCCCCCTTTTACATCAGAAGTCCCGCCCCATCACATCATAGTCCCCCTTTTACATCAGAAGCTCCCCCCATCACATCATAGCCCCCCTTTTACATCAGAAGTCCCGCCCCATCACATCATAGTCCCCCTTTTACATCAGAAGCTCCCCCCATCACATCATAGTCTCCCTTTTACATCAGAAGCCCCCCATCACATCATAGTCCCCCTTTTACATCAGAAGCGCCCCCATCACATCATAGACCCCCTTTTACATCAGAAGCCCCCATCACATCATAATCCCCCTTTTACATCAGAAGCTCCCCCCCATCACATCATAGCCCCCCTTTTACATCAGAAGCCCCCATCACATCATAGTCCCCCTTTTACATCAGAAGCCCCCATCACATCATAGTCCCCCTTTTACATCAGAAGCCCCCATCACATCATAGCTCCCCTTTTACACCATAAGTTCCGCCCCATCAAATCATAGTCTCCCTTTTACATCAGAAGCCCCCCATCACATCATAGTCCCCCTTTTACATCAGAAGCTCCCCCCATCACATCATAGTCCCCCTTTTACATCAGAAGCTCCCCCCATCACATCATAGTCCCCCTTTTACATCAGAAGCTCCCCCATCACATCATAGTCCCCCTTTTACATCAGAAGCTCCCCCCATCACATCATAGTCCCCCTTTTACATCAGAAGCCCCCATCACATCATACCCCCCCTTTTACATCAGAAGCCCCCATCACATCATACCCCCCCTTTTACATCAGAAGCCCCCATCACATCATACCCCCCCTTTTACATCAGAAGCCCCCATCACATCATAGCCCCCTTTTTACATCAGAAGCCCCCATCACATCATAGCTCCCCTTTTACATCATAAGTCCCGCCCCATCAAATCATAGTCTCCCTTTTACATCAGAAGCCCCCATCACATCATAGTCCCCCTTTTACATCAGAAGCTCCCCCATCACATCATAGTCCCCCTTTTACATCAGAAGCTCCCCCCATCACATCATAGTCCCCCTTTTACATCAGAAGCCCCCATCACATCATACCCCCCCTTTTACATCAGAAGCCCCCATCACATCATACCCCCCCTTTTTACATCAGAAGCCCCCATCACATCATAGCTCCCCTTTTACATCATAAGTCCCGCCCCATCAAATCATAGTCTCCCTTTTACATCAAAAGCCCCCCATCACATCATAGTCCCCCTTTTACATCAGAAGCTCCCCCCATCACATCATAGTCCCCCTTTTACATCAGAAGCTCCCCCCATCACATCATAGTCCCCCTTTTACATCAGAAGCCCCCATCACATCATAGTCCCCCTTTTACATCAGAAGCCCCCATCACATCATACCCCCCTTTTACATCAGAAGCCCCCATCACATCATAGCCCCCTTTTTACATCAGAAGCCCCCATCACATCATAGTCCCCCTTTTACATCAGAAGCCCCCATCACACCATACCCCCCCTTTTACATCAGAAGCCCCCATCACATCATACCCCCCCCTTTTACATCAGAAGCCCCCATCACATCATAGCCCTCTTTTTACATCAGAAGCCCCCATCACATCATAGCTCCCCTTTTACATCATAAGTCCCGCCCCATCAAATCATAGTCTCCCTTTTACATCAGAAGCCCCCCATCACATCATAGTCCCCCTTAAACATCAGAAGCTCCCCCCATCACATCATAGCCCCCCTTTTACATCAGAAGCTCCCATCACATCATAGTCCCCCTTTTACATCAGAAGCCCCCATCACATCATAGCTCCCCTTTACATCAGAAGCTCCCCCCATCACATCATAGTCCCCCTTTTACATCAGAATCTCCCCCCATCACATCATAGTCCCCCTTTTACATCAGAGGCTCCCCCCATCACATCATAGTCCCCCTTTTACATCAGAAGCTCCCCCATCACATCATAGTCCCCCTTTTACATCAGAAGCCCCCATCACATCATAGCTCCCCTTTTACATCATAAGTCCCGTCCCCATCAAATCATAGTATCCCTTTTACATCAGAAGCCCCCCATCACATCATAGTCCCCCCTTTACATCAGAAGCTCCCCCATCACATCATAGTCCCCTTTTACATCAGAAGCCCCCCCTTTACATCATAGTCCCCCTTTTACATCAGAAGCCCCCATCACATCATAGCCCCCCTTTTACATCAGACGCCCCATCCCATCACATCATAGTCCCCCTTTTACATCAGAAGCTCCCCCCATCACATCATAGTCCCCCTTTTACATCAGAAGCTCCCCCCATCACATCATAGCCCCCCTTTTACATCAGAAGTCCCGCCCCATCACATCATAGTCCCCCTTTTACATCAGAAGCTCCCCCCATCACATCATAGTCTCCCTTTTACATCAGAAGCCCCCCATCACATCATAGTCCCCCTTTTACATCAGAAGCCCCCATCACATCATAGTCCCCCTTTTACATCAGAAGCCCCCATCACATCATAGTCCCCCTTTTACATCAGAAGCCCCCATCACATCATAATCCCCCTTTTACATCAGAAGCTCCCCCCATCACATCATAGTCCCCCTTTTACATCAGAAGCCCCCATCACATCATAGTCCCCCTTTTACATCAGAAGCCCCCATCACATCATAGTCCCCCTTTTACATCAGAAGCCCCCATCACATCATAGCTCCCCTTTTACACCATAAGTTCCGCCCCATCAAATCATAGTCTCCCTTTTACATCAGAAGCCCCCCATCACATCATAGTCCCCCTTTTACATCAGAAGCTCCCCCCATCACATCATAGTCCCCCTTTTACATCAGAAGCTCCCCCCATCACATCATAGTCCCCCTTTTACATCAGAAGCCCCCATCACATCATAGTCCCCCTTTTACATCAGAAGCCCCCATCACATCATACCCCCCCTTTTACATCAGAAGCCCCCATCACATCATAGCCCCCTTTTTACATCAGAAGCCCCCATCACATCATAGTCCCCCTTTTACATCAGAAGCCCCCATCACATCATACCCCCCCTTTTACATCAGAAGCCCCCATCACATCATACCCCCCCTTTTACATCAGAAGCCCCCATCACATCATAGCCCCCTTTTTACATCAGAAGCCCCCATCACATCATAGCTCCCCTTTTACATCATAAGTCCCGCCCCCATCACATCATAGTCCCCCTTTTACATCAGAAGCCCCCCCCCCATCACATCATAGTCCCCCTTTTACATCAGAAGCTCCCCCCATCACATCATAGTCCCCCTTTTACATCAGAAGCCCCCATCACATCATACCCCCCCTTTTACATCAGAAGCCCCCATCACATCATACCCCCCCTTTTACATCAGAAGCCCCCATCACATCATAGCCCCCTTTTTACATCAGAAGCCCCCATCACATCATAGCTCCCCTTTTACATCATAAGTCCCGCCCCATCAAATCATAGTCTCCATTTTACATCAGAAGCCCCCCATCACATCATAGTCCCCCTTTTACATCAGAAGCTCCCCCCATCACATCATAGTCCCCCTTTTACATCAGAAGCTCCCCCCATCACATCATAGTCCCCCTTTTACATCAGAAGCCCCCATCACATCATACCCCCCCTTTTACATCAGAAGCCCCCATCACATCATACCCCCCCTTTTTACATCAGAAGCCCCCATCACATCATAGCTCCCCTTTTACATCATAAGTCCCGCCCCATCAAATCATAGTCTCCCTTTTACATCAGAAGCCCCCCATCACATCATAGTTCCCCTTTTACATCAGAAGCTCCCCCCATCACATCATAGTCCCCCTTTTACATCAGAAGCTCCCCCCATCACATCATAGTCCCCCTTTTACATCAGAAGCTCCCCCATCACATCATAGTCCCCCTTTTACATCAGAAGCCCCCATCACATCATACCCCCCCTTTTACATCAGAAGCCCCCATCACATCATAGCCCCCTTTTTACATCAGATGCCCCCATCACATCATAGTCCCCCTTTTACATCAGAAGCCCCCATCACATCATACCCCCCCTTTTACATCAGAAGCCCCCATCACATCATACCCCCCCTTTTACATCAGAAGCCCCCATCACATCATAGCCCTCTTTTTACATCAGAAGCCCCCATCACATCATAGCTCCCCTTTTACATCATAAGTCCCGCCCCATCAAATCATAGTCTCCCTTTTACATCAGAAGCCCCCCATCACATCATAGTCCCCCTTTTACATCAGAAGCTCCCCCCATCACATCATAGTCCCCCTTTTACATCAGAAGCTCCCTGTCAGGAACTTTCCAGCAATAGACAGGCACAGCTGCGTTCACACAGGCGTCGACGCGTGTTCCCTGCGCGTTCGCGTACGCGTTCGCGTGCGCGTTCGTTTACGCGTTAATATGTATCGTCGTGTGTGCCGTTCGTGCGGGCGCTCGTTCGCGTGGTCGTGAGTGGCGTTCGTGCGCTACTTCCCGCCACTGAACGTTTAAAGGTTCCTCAAGCGCGCTGGTGCGGCGCTGTTTCGTCTCAGCTCCTGAGTGCCTGAATACCTGATTCTGAACCTGATTACCTGCTACCGTTACCGACCCGGCCTGTTTGACTTCTCTGCCTTCTCCAAACCCGACCCGGCTTGCCTGACCTCGCTACCTCTCCTGCCTACGATTCCGTTGCCGACCTCTGCCAGTTTTACCGACACTTCTTGCCTCCTGTTGCCACCTGCCTACTTACCTTGACCCGGACCGTCTGACTCTGCTCCAGCCTTCTGCCTGTTCAGTGATCGGCTCCCGAAGCTACTGTCTGCATTTCTCAGCCTTCCAGCAAACCTCCAGTCGCTCAGCCTTTCCAAAGGATCCTCTGCTCTACCATCAGCTCCAGCGGTCCTATCCAGCAGGCACTCCTACCCACTGTGCTCTCGAGACCGCTGTCTCCATTCCAGCGGCTCCTGAACCAGCGTTGTAAGAGAGGTCTCCTCCTACAAGTCGGGCTTCCACACCTGGACCCTAACAGTATGAAACAGCCATGACTGAGCCCGCAGGAGAGACCTCTCCCATGAAGGAGATCTGCACGCATCTGTCGGCCCTTACCCAAGCTGTAAAATCACTGCAGGATGGCTACACCAGACTTGAAGGACAGGTCCAGAACCTTACTGATACCGGTCACGCGGCTCCTGCTCCTTCCTCCCCACCAGTACAGCCTGCCGCCTCACCATCTGTCGTCATGCTTCCACCTGAACCAAGGGTACCCATCCCAGAGAGGTTCTCTGGGGATCGAACCAAATTTCGGGCCTTTCGGAACGCTTGTCAACTGTATTTCGCCCTACAACCACGGACTTTTTCCCTAGAAATTACTAAAGTAGGGTTTGTAATCTCCCTCCTGCAAGGAGAACCCCAGACCTGGGCCCACCGCTTACTTGAAGGAGATTCAGTCTCGACCTTCTCTCTGCAGTCCTTTTTCGAGGCCATGGCCCAGCTTTACGAGGATCCCCAAAGGACTGCCACGGCTGAGTCTGCCCTGTTTGCGCTCCAGCAGGGCCGCAGACCGGCCGAGGATTACGTTATGGACTTTCGACGCTGGAGCGCAGACACGGAATGGAATGATGCAGCTTTGAGACATCAATTTCGCATGGGGTTATCCGAGGGGCTTAAAGACGAACTTACTCGAGTTGGCATACCAGAAACTCTGGAGGCCCTGATCTCCTTGGCAATCCAGATTGACCGTCGTCTCCGGGAGCGAAGATCAGAGCGCTCCGCTCAGCAAGGCCGCCCAGTTTGGATGACAGCAAAGGCCCCAATGCCTGCTTCCCGTTATGTGCCTCCGACCAGCTCCATTCCGCCTTGTACGACTCCTGACACCTCTGAGCCCATGCAATTGGGACTAATGCGCCCTGCTTTACTCCCGGAGGAACGCGCACGTCGTCGGCAGCTGAACCTCTGCCTCTACTGTGGTGGTTCGGGCCACTATGTCTTCAACTGCCCTGTCAAGACAAGTAAGTGTCTATCTCCTGCTTCTGCCAGTCTCTCTGCATTGTCTGCCAACTCAACCCACCTTGCTGTTCCTCTTCTACTACAGCTCCAAGGAAGGACGGTGACAGTCAACGCTATCATTGACTCCGGGGCGTGCAGCTGCTTTATTGATTCCACCTTTGCTGGCCAGCAGGACATCCCGTTACGAGGCAAGGCTCATGAACTCTCAGTTTTCCTGGCCGATGGGTCCAGCATCAGTTCTGGGAAGGTAACCCAAGAGACTCTTCCCCTGCCTGTCACCATCTCCTCTCTGCACAAGGAATTCCTGACCCTTGATGTGATCTCTTCTCCAATGTTCCCGATCATTCTGGGCATACCTTGGCTCCAAGCCCATAACCCCTACATCAATTGGGTCACTAGAGAAGTCACGTTTCCTTCTTCCTATTGTTTTAAGCACTGTCTAACAGACTCCACCAAACCTTCTGCCACCCTTTTATGTGTAGACTCTGACCAAGATCTACTTCGGACTGTACCCAAGCATTACCACGACTTTATTGATGTTTTCAGTAAGAAGGGAGCAGACACTCTACCTCCTCACCGCCCCTATGATTGTCCGATTGAACTACTCCCTGGGGCCGAGATCCCTTTCGGACGCATTTTCCCTCTATCAGAAAAGGAGCAGGGGGCACTTAAGACCTACTTGGACGAGAACCTAGAGAAGGGGTTCATCCGCCCTTCAACTTCCCCAGCAGGAGCTGGAATCTTTTTCGTCACCAAGAAGGATCAGACCCTCCGACCATGTGTGGACTATAGGGAGTTAAACAAAATTACGGTTAAGAACCGCTACCCCTTACCCTTGATACCCGAACTCTTTCAGAGACTGAGGTCCGCTATCATATTCACCAAGCTTGATCTAAGAGGAGCCTATAACCTAGTTCGCATTCAGGCCGGGCACGAATGGAAGACAGCCTTCCGGACCCGATTTGGGCATTATGAATACCTAGTAATGCCCTTCGGGCTCTGCAACGCCCCGGCCACATTCCAACACCTAATCAATGACGTATTCAGGGATTTCCTTGATGTATTTGTGATTGTCTACCTGGACGACATCTTAATATTTTCCAGCTCCCTCGATCAGCATCGGGAACATGTCCGCAAGGTCCTAAACCGTCTTCGCCAACATCGACTCTATGCAAAGGCTGAGAAATGCGAATTCGAGTTACAGAGCATCCGATTCCTGGGACTAGTGATCTCCCCAACGGGCATCAAGATGGATCCCCAGAAAGTATCTGCTGTGCTAGACTGGCCAGCGCCTCCGGATAAGAAGGGCGTACAACGCTTCATCGGCTTCGCGAATTTCTATAGAAAATTCATAAGGGGCTTTTCAGCTATAATTGCGCCCATCACGCAACTGACCAAACAGAACTCTCGCTTCTGCTGGACTCAGGAGGCCCAGAGTGCCTTTGAAGAACTTAAAGGACTTTTCACGTCTGCCCCAATTCTCAGTCACCCGGACCCGTCTCTACCCTTCATCCTCGAAGTAGACGCTTCTGAAGTGGCTATAGGAGCGGTCATTTCCCAACGTCGAGGCAACAAGGACCTAATGCACCCTGTGGGGTTCTTCTCCAGGAAACTCTCTTCCGCAGAGAGAAATTACGACGTGGGCGACCGAGAATTGCTTGCTATTAAAGCTGCCTTGGAGGAATGGAGATATCTGTTGGAGGGCGCTGCTCACCCGGTACTAATATATACAGATCACAAGAACTTAGAGTACCTAAGATCTGCCAAGCGACTAAGACCCCGACAAGCCCGCTGGGCCTTGTTCTTCTCACGTTTCTCCTTTCATATCACGTACCGGCCCGGATCGAAGAACGTGAAACCAGATGCGCTGTCACGAATGTATGACAACCCCAAAGACTCATCTGTCCCTGATACAATCCTGCCTGCCGGAAATTTTTTACTTTTACAGTCAGACCTACTTTCCCTGATCAAGGAAGCATCCTCTGACTCCTCAAAACCCCCCGGAATCACCCTAGTGTCCAGAGACGGCCTGTTCTGGAGGGGAAGTCAAGTTTTCGTCCCCAAAGATGTCCGAGTCAAAGTGTTGTCCCTTCTTCATGACCACCCGCTGGCAGGCCACTTTGGGGTCCGTAAGACCCTTGAGCTTGTACGACGCACGTTCTGGTGGCCCAATCTGAAGGACTTTTGCGAAAAGTACGTCAGCTCCTGTCCCGTTTGCATTCAGAACAAGACACCAAGGAATCAGGCTTGGGGACTGCTAAAACCCTTACCCGTGCCCGACAGACCCTGGAAAATGATTAGCATGGACTTCATTGTCGAGCTCCCATGTTCTGAGGGGTGCTCGACTATCTTTGTGGTGGTAGACCGGCTATCCAAAATGGCCCATTTCTTACCCCTAAAAGGGACCCCATCTGCCGTGGAGACTGCCCACGTATTCATTAAGGAGATTGTGAGGCTACACGGAGTTCCAGCAAATATAGTCTCCGACAGAGGAGTGCAGTTCACCTCACGTTTCTGGAGGGCCCTGTGTGAAATCCTGAAAATTGAGCTGGCCCTGTCCTCGGCCTATCATCCCCAAACTAATGGGCAGACAGAAAGGACCAACCAGACTCTTGAGCAGTATATTAGGTGCTTCACATCATTCGTGCAGAATGATTGGGTGCCCCTGCTGCCGTTGGCAGAATTTGCCTATAACAATGCTTGTCATTCGGCCACCGGTCAATCCCCTTTTTTCGCCAATTATGGCTTTCATTTAACCTTTTTCCTGATTTTCTTTCAGAAACCTCAGTTCCAGCGGTCCAGGAGACAGTGGACTTCCTCAGCCATAATAACCGGGTGTTGCAGGAGGCAGTGGCCAAGGCCCAGGCAGACGGTAAGAGAGCCTTTGACCGGAAAAGAAGAGGGGAACTGACCCTACAACCGGGCGACCAGGTATGGCTTTCTACCAGTAACATTAAAATGGCTTGTCCTTCCAGGAAGCTTGCACCTAAGTTTATGGGACCTTTCCCGGTTAAGAGGAAAATTAATGAAGTCTCCTATGAGTTAACCCTGCCCGAGTCGCTTAAAATTCACCCTGTGTTTCACGTGTCACTGCTGAAGCCTGCCGTCCCTGATCCTTTTCCTGATAGAGGAACTAGACCTCCAGAGCCCATCCTAGTGGATGGAAATGAGGAATATGAGGTGGAGGCCATCCTCGACTGCAGAAAAAGACAGGGACGTATTCAGTTTTTGATCAAATGGAAGGGGTTTGGGCCGGAGAACAATTCCTGGGAGCCGGATAGCAATATCCATGCCAAGCGATTAATTCGTGCATACCTGTCTGCCCATCCAGAAAAGAGGAACCTGTTGGGCATCCGGAGGCTGCCCCTTGGGAGGGGGCAATGTCAGGAACTTACCATCAATAGACAGGCACAGCTGCGTTCACACAGGCGTCGACGCGTGTTCCCTGCGCGTTCGCGTACGCGTTCGCGTACGCGTTCGCGTGCGCGTTCGTTTACACGTTAATATGTATCGTCGTGTGTGCCGTTTGTGCGCGCGCTCGTTCGCGTGGTCGTGAGTGGCGTTCGTGCGCTACTTCCCGCCACTGAACGTTTAAAGGTTCCTCAAGCGCGCTGGTGCGGCGCTGTTTCGTCTCAGCTCCTGAGTGCCTGAATACCTGATTCTGAACCTGATTACCTGCTACCGTTACCGACCCGGCCTGTTTGACTTCTCTGCCTTCTCCAAACCCGACCCGGCCTGCCTGACCTCGCTACCTCTCCTGCCTACGATTCCGTTGCCGACCTCTGCCAGTTTTACCGACACTTCTTGCCTCCTGTTGCCACCTGCCTACTTACCTTGACCCGGACCGTCTGACTCTGCTCCAGCCTTCTGCCTGTTCAGTGATCGGCTCCCGAAGCTACTGTCTGCATTTCTCAGCCTTCCAGCAAACCTCCAGTCGCTCAGCCTTTCCAAAGGATCCTCTGCTCTACCATCAGCTCCAGCGGTCCTATCCAGCAGGCACTCCTACCCACTGTGCTCTCGAGACCACTGTCTCCATTCCAGCGGCTCCTGAACCAGCGTTGTAAGAGAGGTCTCCTCCTACAAGTCGGGCTTCCACACCTGGACCCTAACACTCCCATCACATCATAGTCCCCCTTTTACATCAGAAGCCCCCATCACATCATAGTCCCCCTTTTACATCAGAAGCCCCCATCACATCATAGCTCCCCTTTACATCAGAAGCTCCCCCCATCACATCATAGTCCCCCTTTTACATCAGAAGCTCCCCCCATCACATCATAGTCCCCCTTTTACATCAGAGGCTCCCCCCATCACATCATAGTCCCCCTTTTACATCAGAAGCTCCCCCATCACATCATAGTCCCCCTTTTACATCAGAAGCCCCCATCACATCATAGCTCCCCTTTTACATCATAAGTCCCGTCCCCATCAAATCATAGTCTCCCTTTTACATCAGAAGCCCCCCATCACATCATAGTCCCCCCTTTACATCAGAAGCTCCCCCCATCACATCATAGTCCCCTTTTACATCAGAAGCCCCCCATCACATCATAGTCCCCCTTTTACATCAGAAGCCCCCATCACATCATAGTCCCCCTTTTACATCAGAAGACCCCATCACATCATAGTCCCCCTTTTACATCAGAAGACCCCCCCATCACATCATAGTCCCCCTTTTACATCAGAAACCCCCCTATCACATCATAGTCCCCCTTTTACATGAGAAGCCCCCCCATCACATCATAGTCTCCCTTTTTACATCAAAAGCTCCCCCATCACATCATAGTCCCCCTTTTACATCAGAAGCCCCCATCACATCATAGTCCCCCTTTTACATCAGATGCCCCAGCACATCATAGTCCCCCTTTTACATCAGAAGACCCCCCATCACATCATAGTCCCCCTTTTACATCAGAAGACCCCCATCACATCATAGCCCCCCTTTTACATCAGACGCCCGTCCCATCACATCATAGTCCCCCTTTTACATCAGAAGACCCCCATCACATCATAGCCCCCCTTTTACATCAGACGCCCGTCCCATCACATCATAGTCCCCCTTTTACATCAGAAACCCCCCTATCACATCATAGTCCCCCTTTTACATGAGAAGCCCCCATCACATCATAGTCTGCCTTTTTACATCAAAAGCTCCCCCATCACATCATAGCTCCCCTTTTACATCATAAGTCCCGCCCCATCACATCATAGTCTCCCTTTTACATCAGAAGCCCCCCATCACATCATAGTCCCCCCTTTACATCAGAAGCTCCCCCCATCACATCATAGTCCCCTTTTACATCAGAAGCCCCCCATCACATTATAGTCCCGCTTTTACATCAGATGCCCCATCACATCATAGCCCCCCTTTTACATCAGACGCCCCATCCCATCACATCATAGACCCCCTTTTACATCAGATGCCCCATCACATCATAGTCCCCCTTTTACATCAGAAGACCCCCCATCACATCATAGTCCCCCTTTTACATCAGACGCCCCCATCACATCATAGCCCCCCTTTTACATCAGAAGACCCCCCATCACATCATAGCCCCCCTTTTACATCAGACGCCCCCCCATCACATCATAGTCCCCCTTTTACATCAGACGCCCCATCCCATGACATCATAGTCCCCCTTTTACATCAGACGCCCCATCACATCATAGCCCTCCTTTTACATCAGAAGACCCCCCATCACATCATAGCCCCCCTTTTACATCAGACGCCCCCCATCACATCATAGTCCCCCTTTTACATCAGACGCCCCATCCCATCACATCATAGTCCCCCTTTTACATCAGAAGACCCCCCATCACATCATAGTCCCCCTTTTACGTCAGAAGACCCCATCACATCATAGTCCCCCTTTTACATCAGAAGACCCCCCCATTACATCATAGCCCCTCTTTTACATCAGAGCCTCCACCACATTAGAGCCCCCTTGCAAATCAGAACCCCCATCACATCAGAGCTTTTACAGGCAGGGTAAAACTCCTTTCAGGGAGTGAAGAAAAATTTCCCTAATGGGACACGGGGGGGCGGGGGACCCGACAGGGGTTGTAACCCTCCATTACTATATATTACTGTAAAATGAAAAAAAATCCTCTTGGAATCAAAACCTAAGTATGTAATGAAGACATATGACTACCCCCCATGTACATATATAATCACACATGATGTCTTTCAAAACATTAACACCAATAATATCATTTCCATCTTGTTCTTCTCCATTGTATGTTCTGTATATGAAGAATAAACTCATAAGACTGGACATTCCCTTTAACCACCTCCAGATGGCGCTATACCCGAATCACGGCTACAGCGTGGTCATCCAGTTCTGGGAAGGTGTCTATTGGCGTCCTCCCAGAACTGCCCGCTGTGCGAATCACAGATCGGGGTGAAGGGCCAATCACAGCTGATCATGATATAAACACAAGCTGGTTATCAGCAGTCGTCTCCTCACACTGACAGCATGAGAAGGGGGAGGAGAGCGGTGTGAAAGGGAACATCGGCACTGATAATTAGGGCACTGATTATCAATGTCCTGATTAACAGTGCCCATCAGTGCCACCAATCAGTGTTGCCTATCAGTTCCCATCAGTTTCACCTATCAGTGTCACCTATCAGTGTCCATCAGTGTAATCTATCAGTGTCACCTATCAGTGTCTATCAGTGTCACCTATCAGTGTCCATCAGTGCCGCCTATCAGTGTCCATCAGTGCCTCATATCAGTGTCCATCAGTGCGACCTATCAGTGTCACCTATCAGTGTCCATCAGTGCCGCCTATCAGTGTCCATTAGTGCCGCCTATCAGTGTCCATCAGTGTCACCTATCAGTGTCCATCAGTGCCACCAATTAGTGTCCATCAGTGTAATCTATCAGTGTCCATCAGTGCCGCCTATCAGTGTGCATCAGTGTCACCTACCAGTGTCCATCAGTGTCACCTACCAGTGTCCATCTGTGCCGCCAATCAGTGACGCCTATCAGTGTCCATCAGTGCCACATATCAGTGTTCATCAGTGCTACCAATCAGTGCCCATCAGTGTTGCCTACCAGTGTCCATCAATGAGGCCTATCAGTGTCCATCAGTGCCGCATATCAGTGTCCATCAATGCTGCCTATCTGTGTCCATCAGTGTCACCTATCAGTGCCCATCTGTGCCGCATATCGGTGTCCATTAGTCGCCTATCAGTGTCCATCAGTGCCACCTATCAGTGTCCATCAGTGCCACCTATCAGTGTCCATCAGTGCCGCCAATCAGTGTCCATCAGTGCCGCCAATCAGTGCCCATCAGTGTTGCCTACCAGTGTCCATCAATGTGGCCTATCAGTGTCCATCAGTGCAGCATATCAGTATCCATCAATGCTGCCTATCAGTGTCCATCAGTGCCACATATCCGTGTCCATCAGTGCCATCTATCAGTGTCCATCAGTGCTGCCAATCAGTGTCCAACAGTCCTGCCAATCAGTGCCCATCAGTGTTGCCTATCAGTGTCCATTAGTGCCACATATCAGTGTCCATCAGTGCCATCTATCAGTGTCCATCAGTGCTGCCAATCAGTGTCCAACAGTCCTGCCAATCAGTGCCCATCAGTGTTGCCTATCAGTGTCCATTAGTGCCACATATCAGTGTCCATCAGTGTCACCTATCGGTGTCCATCAGTGCTGCCTATCAGTGTCCAACAGTGCCGCCAATCAGTGCCCATCAGTGTTGCCTATCAATGTCCATCAGTGTATTACCTATCAGTGTACATCAGTGCCACATATCAGTATCCATGAGTGCAGCCTATCAGTGTCCATCCATTTTTTATTTTATTCTAAACAAACGGAAAAACATTTTTTCATTGTTTGTTGTAAAATTTAGCAAACAGAATTTTTCTACTTCATTGATGGGCACTGATGGGCACTGATGAGGCTGCACTGATGGGCACTGATGAGGTGGTACTCCCCCCCCCCCCCAAATTGTTGGTCTTTCTCTGTTAGCTCCGTGTGAAAAAAAAATGATACAAACGTCCAATGTGTACAGTGTTTTATGACCGAGCAATTGTCATTCAAAGTGTGAGAGCGCTGAAAGCTAAAGATTGGCCTGGGCAGGAAGGGGGGTAACAGTTCCCAGAGGGTAAGTGGTTAAATCCCTCAGATCTGCGTTTCTATTGGCTTCCTCGGTGCAGTCATCCTTCTTTCCTATAGGAGACAATGACAGGTTGCAAATTCTGCAATTGCAAAGAATGGCGTCTCTCCGGGTGCAAAATCGCACGATCCAATGACCTGTCTTCTCTTACATTTCATGGTTTTCCTTGCATGAAAAACGATCGTGTTGGCTTCTCAAAGCTCAATAGATTGACGGTCCAAAGATGAGGAATCCGGAATGCCGGCACAGCCTCGTCTCCGTCGCCGAGTGCGATCTACGGAGGGGGATGGGCTGAGCTCACATCCATTGTACACCGGCGGTTATTATTCGGAATAAATCTCTTCCCCGTAATGTGAAGATTCTCATTGCTCTCTCCATCACTGGCGGCTTCTACACTTCCTGCGAGGGATCGTTCTGGGTCATTATTAGAACATTTACCAGAAAGTCGTATTTTACGCGACCGTTCCGTTACTTTCTGCTTGTGTAGTAGATGGTTCATCTTTTTCTGCCTTATATCTTATATATCTTATATATATATTATATTTTTTTTAATTTTAATTTTTTGAGGCCTCAGAGAATAAAATGGTGGGCGTTGCATATTTTTATCTCACACATTATTTGCGCAGCGGTTTTTCAAATGCAATTTTTCTTTTGAAAAATTACATTTCAAATCATTTTAATTTAAAAAATATGCATGATGAAAAAAATTTTTTTTTTTTTTTTTAAATTGAGTTAAATTTGGTTAATTTGTTAAATTCCTATTCGAGAGTAGTAATTTTTTTTTATTTTTTATTTTTTCAACTCAAAATGTTTGCATTGATACATTTTGAATCATTCGGATCAAAGAATTGATATCTTTTCAATTCGAATGCGGCAGACAAAATGTTTAAATTTAAGGCTCCATGCACACTGGGCGTTTAAAATAACGTTATAAAAACGCCAGTAGCTTTGCAGCGAGTTCTTTCAACATTTTTTAACATTTTTGCAATACCATTTTTTTTGCGTTTATTCGTTTCTTTTTTTCGTGTTAGCGTCTTTTAGATTTTTATTTTTTCATTTATTTAAATTCGATTTTTTTTTTTTATTTATTTATTTATTTATTATTTTCAATGGATCAAAAACATCAAAAAAGCTGCGTTTTTGAGGACTTATCGGCATTTATCAGCGTTTTTTTATTTACATTAGAGCATTTCTACAGCTGAAAAACTCCTCTCAGAATTCAATAGCTTTGAGGGTTTTTTAAAGCCAAAAAAATGCCCCAGCCAAAAACTGCTGATGACAGCCTGTGTGTGCATCGACACATAGGGGAACATGGGCACATAGGGGAACATGGACACATAGGGGAACATGGACACATAGGGGAACATGGACACATAGGGGAACATGGACACGTAGGAGAACATGGACACGTAGGGGAACATGGACACGTAGGGGAACATGGACACGTAGGGGAACATGGACACATAGGAGAACATGGACACAGAGGAGAACAGGGACACAGAGGAGAACAGGGACACAGAGGAGAACATGGACACATAGGAGAACATGGACACAGAGGAGAACATGGACACATAGGGGAACATGGACACATAGGACAGAGGAGAACATGGACACATAGGAGAACATGGACACATAGGGGAACATGGACACATAGGAGAACATGGACACAGAGGAGAACATGGACACATAGGAGAACATGGACACATAGGAGAACATGGACACATAGGAGAACATGGACACATAGGAGAACATGGACACAGAGGAGAACATGGACACAGAGGAGAACAGGGACACAGAGGAGAACATGGACACATAGGAGAACATGGACACAGAGGAGAACATGGACACATAGGGGAACATGGACACATAGGGGAACATGGACACAGAGGAGAACATGGACACAGAGGAGAACATGGACACAGAGGAGAACATGGACACATAGGGGAACATGGACACATAGGGGAACATGGACACATAGGAGAACATGGACACATAGGGGAACATGGACACATAGGGGAACATGGACACATAGGGGGGACATGGACACATAGGAGAACATGGACACAGAGGAGAACATGGACACAGAGGAGAACATGGACACATAGGGGAACATGGACACATAGGAGAACATGGACACATAGGAGAACATGGGCACATAGGAGAACATGGACACATAGGAGAACATGGACACATAGGAGAACATGGACACATAGGAGAACATGGACACATAGGAGAACATGGGCACATAGGAGAACATGGACACATAGGGGAACATGGACACATAGGGGAACATGGACACATAGGGGGGACATGGACACATAGGGAAACATGGACACATAGGAGAACATGGACACATAGGAGAACATGGACACATAGGAGAACATGGGCACATAGGAGAACATGGACACATAGGGGAACATGGACACATAGGAGAACATGGACACATAGGGGAACATGGACACATAGGAGAACATGGACACAGAGGAGAACATGGACACATAGGAGAACATGGACTCATAGGGGAACATGGACACATAGGGGAACATGGACACATAGGAGAACATGGACACATAGGGGAACATGGACACAGAGGAGAACATGGACACAGAGGAGAACATGGACACATAGGAGAACATGGACACATAGGGGAACATGGACTCATAGGGGAACATGGACACATAGGGGAACATGGACACATAGGAGAACATGGACACATAGGGGAACATGGACACATAGGAGGACATGGACACATAGGAGAACATGGACACATAGGAGAACATGGACACATAGGAGAACATGGACACATAGGAGAACATGGACACATAGGAGAACATGGACACAGAGGAGAACATGGACACATAGGAGAACATGGACACATAGGAGAACATGGACACATAGGAGAACATGGACACATAGGAGAACATGGACACATAGGAGAACATGGACACAGAGGAGAACATGGACACAGAGGAGAACAGGGACACAGAGGAGAACATGGACACATAGGAGAACATGGACACAGAGGAGAACATGGACACATAGGGGAACATGGACACATAGGGGAACATGGACACAGAGGAGAACATGGACACAGAGGAGAACATGGACACATAGGGGAACATGGACACATAGGGGAACATGGACACATAGGAGAACATGGACACATAGGGGAACATGGACACATAGGGGAACATGGACACATAGGGGGGACATGGACACATAGGAGAACATGGACACAGAGGAGAACATGGACACAGAGGAGAACATGGACACATAGGGGAACATGGACACATAGGAGAACATGGACACATAGGAGAACATGGGCACATAGGAGAACATGGACACATAGGAGAACATGGACACATAGGAGAACATGGACACATAGGAGAACATGGACACATAGGAGAACATGGGCACATAGGAGAACATGGACACATAGGGGAACATGGACACATAGGGGAACATGGACACATAGGGGGGACATGGACACATAGGGAAACATGGACACATAGGAGAACATGGACACATAGGAGAACATGGACACATAGGAGAACATGGGCACATAGGAGAACATGGACACATAGGGGAACATGGACACATAGGAGAACATGGACACATAGGGGAACATGGACACATAGGAGAACATGGACACAGAGGAGAACATGGACACATAGGAGAACATGGACTCATAGGGGAACATGGACACATAGGGGAACATGGACACATAGGAGAACATGGACACATAGGGGAACATGGACACAGAGGAGAACATGGACACAGAGGAGAACATGGACACATAGGAGAACATGGACACATAGGGGAACATGGACTCATAGGGGAACATGGACACATAGGGGAACATGGACACATAGGAGAACATGGACACATAGGGGAACATGGACACATAGGAGGACATGGACACATAGGAGGACATGGACACATAGGGGAACATGGACACATAGGAGAACATGGAGACATAGGAGGACATGGACACATAGGGGAACATGGACACATAGGAGGACATGGACACATAGGGGAACATGGACACATAGGAGGACATGGACACATAGGAGGACATGGACACATAGGGGAACATGGACACATAGGAGGACATGGACACATAGGAGGACATGGACACATAGGGGAACATGGACACATAGGAGAACATGGATACATAGTAGAACATGGACACATAGGAGAACATGGACACATAGGGGAACATGGACACATAGGAGAACATGGAGACATAGGAGAACATGGACACATAGGAGGACATGGACACATAGGGGAACATGGACACGTAGGAGAACATGGACACG
The DNA here is from genome assembly GCF_037356315.1 of Lithobates pipiens. Lineage (NCBI taxonomy): Eukaryota > Metazoa > Chordata > Amphibia > Anura > Ranidae > Lithobates > Lithobates pipiens. The sequence goes on along the minus strand of NW_027507758.1, from coordinate 5,520,774 downwards.
TAGGGGAACATGGACACGTAGGGGAACATGGACACGTAGGGGAACATGGACACATAGGAGAACATGGACACAGAGGAGAACAGGGACACAGAGGAGAACAGGGACACAGAGGAGAACATGGACACATAGGAGAACATGGACACAGAGGAGAACATGGACACATAGGGGAACATGGACACATAGGACAGAGGAGAACATGGACACATAGGAGAACATGGACACATAGGGGAACATGGACACATAGGAGAACATGGACACAGAGGAGAACATGGACACATAGGAGAACATGGACACATAGGAGAACATGGACACATAGGAGAACATGGACACATAGGAGAACATGGACACAGAGGAGAACATGGACACAGAGGAGAACAGGGACACAGAGGAGAACATGGACACATAGGAGAACATGGACACAGAGGAGAACATGGACACATAGGGGAACATGGACACATAGGGGAACATGGACACAGAGGAGAACATGGACACAGAGGAGAACATGGACACAGAGGAGAACATGGACACATAGGGGAACATGGACACATAGGGGAACATGGACACATAGGAGAACATGGACACATAGGGGAACATGGACACATAGGGGAACATGGACACATAGGGGGGACATGGACACATAGGAGAACATGGACACAGAGGAGAACATGGACACAGAGGAGAACATGGACACATAGGGGAACATGGACACATAGGAGAACATGGACACATAGGAGAACATGGGCACATAGGAGAACATGGACACATAGGAGAACATGGACACATAGGAGAACATGGACACATAGGAGAACATGGACACATAGGAGAACATGGGCACATAGGAGAACATGGACACATAGGGGAACATGGACACATAGGGGAACATGGACACATAGGGGGGACATGGACACATAGGGAAACATGGACACATAGGAGAACATGGACACATAGGAGAACATGGACACATAGGAGAACATGGGCACATAGGAGAACATGGACACATAGGGGAACATGGACACATAGGAGAACATGGACACATAGGGGAACATGGACACATAGGAGAACATGGACACAGAGGAGAACATGGACACATAGGAGAACATGGACTCATAGGGGAACATGGACACATAGGGGAACATGGACACATAGGAGAACATGGACACATAGGGGAACATGGACACAGAGGAGAACATGGACACAGAGGAGAACATGGACACATAGGAGAACATGGACACATAGGGGAACATGGACTCATAGGGGAACATGGACACATAGGGGAACATGGACACATAGGAGAACATGGACACATAGGGGAACATGGACACATAGGAGGACATGGACACATAGGAGAACATGGACACATAGGAGAACATGGACACATAGGAGAACATGGACACATAGGAGAACATGGACACATAGGAGAACATGGACACAGAGGAGAACATGGACACATAGGAGAACATGGACACATAGGAGAACATGGACACATAGGAGAACATGGACACATAGGAGAACATGGACACATAGGAGAACATGGACACAGAGGAGAACATGGACACAGAGGAGAACAGGGACACAGAGGAGAACATGGACACATAGGAGAACATGGACACAGAGGAGAACATGGACACATAGGGGAACATGGACACATAGGGGAACATGGACACAGAGGAGAACATGGACACAGAGGAGAACATGGACACATAGGGGAACATGGACACATAGGGGAACATGGACACATAGGAGAACATGGACACATAGGGGAACATGGACACATAGGGGAACATGGACACATAGGGGGGACATGGACACATAGGAGAACATGGACACAGAGGAGAACATGGACACAGAGGAGAACATGGACACATAGGGGAACATGGACACATAGGAGAACATGGACACATAGGAGAACATGGGCACATAGGAGAACATGGACACATAGGAGAACATGGACACATAGGAGAACATGGACACATAGGAGAACATGGACACATAGGAGAACATGGGCACATAGGAGAACATGGACACATAGGGGAACATGGACACATAGGGGAACATGGACACATAGGGGGGACATGGACACATAGGGAAACATGGACACATAGGAGAACATGGACACATAGGAGAACATGGACACATAGGAGAACATGGGCACATAGGAGAACATGGACACATAGGGGAACATGGACACATAGGAGAACATGGACACATAGGGGAACATGGACACATAGGAGAACATGGACACAGAGGAGAACATGGACACATAGGAGAACATGGACTCATAGGGGAACATGGACACATAGGGGAACATGGACACATAGGAGAACATGGACACATAGGGGAACATGGACACAGAGGAGAACATGGACACAGAGGAGAACATGGACACATAGGAGAACATGGACACATAGGGGAACATGGACTCATAGGGGAACATGGACACATAGGGGAACATGGACACATAGGAGAACATGGACACATAGGGGAACATGGACACATAGGAGGACATGGACACATAGGAGGACATGGACACATAGGGGAACATGGACACATAGGAGAACATGGAGACATAGGAGGACATGGACACATAGGGGAACATGGACACATAGGAGGACATGGACACATAGGGGAACATGGACACATAGGAGGACATGGACACATAGGAGGACATGGACACATAGGGGAACATGGACACATAGGAGGACATGGACACATAGGAGGACATGGACACATAGGGGAACATGGACACATAGGAGAACATGGATACATAGTAGAACATGGACACATAGGAGAACATGGACACATAGGGGAACATGGACACATAGGAGAACATGGAGACATAGGAGAACATGGACACATAGGAGGACATGGACACATAGGAGGACATGGACACATAGGAGAACATGGACACATAGGAGAACATGGACACATAGGAGAACATGGACACATAGGGGAACATGGACTCATAGGGGAACATGGACACATAGGGGAACATGGACACATAGGAGAACATGGACACATAGGGGAACATGGACACATAGGAGGACATGGACACATAGGAGGACATGGACACATAGGGGAACATGGACACATAGGAGAACATGGACATATAGGAGGACATGGACACATAGGGGAACATGGACACATAGGAGGACATGGACACATAGGGGAACATGGACACATAGGAGGACATGGACACATAGGGGAACATGGACACATAGGAGAACATGGATACATAGGAGAACATGGACACATAGGAGAACATGGACACATAGGGGAACATGGACACATAGGAGAACATGGATACATAGGAGAACATGGACACATAGGAGAACATGGACACATAGGAGAACATGGACACATAGGAGAACATGGACACATAGGAGAACATGGACACATAGGGGAACATGGACACATAGGAGGACATGGACACATAGGAGGACATGGACACATAGGGGAACATGGACACATAGGAGAACATGGACATATAGGAGGACATGGACACATAGGGGAACATGGACACATAGGAGGACATGGACACATAGGGGAACATGGACACATAGGAGGACATGGACACATAGGGGAACATGGACACATAGGAGAACATGGATACATAGGAGAACATGGACACATAGGAGAACATGAACACATAGGGGAACATGGACACATAGGAGAACATGGAGACATAGGAGAACATGGAGACATAGGAGGACATGGACACATAGGAGGACATGGACACATAGGAGAACATGGACACATAGGAGAACATGGACACATAGGAGAACATGGACACATAGGAGGACATGGACACATAGGGGAACCTGATGGGGGAGTTATTGACTGTAGAACAAAAACATCTGAAGCCAAAAACAGCTGCTGTAAAGACATCCAAAAACATCCGGTGTGCATGAGGCCTTTTCTTTTTCCTTTTTTTCATTCAATGGATCAAAAACATTAAAAAATAACCCCTGGTGAGCCAGGTTTTTGAGTGCATGGCATTTTTTGTGGTTAGAAAAACAACTCCTGAACGTGATTTTATGGCGTTCAGAAAACAGCCCATAAACTCCACGGCTGATAAATGTCCAAAAATGCCCATGTTTGCATGGACACCTAGGATAACATAGGAGGGGAGTTTATGGGCTGTTAAAAAAAAATGCCCAAAAACGTCCGTTTATGAGCTCCAGTGTGCATGGAGCCTAAAAAGTGCATTTTTATCACAATGACTGTTTAACTACTTGCCGACCACCGGCCGTTAAATGACGGCCAGGCGGCACAGCTCTTGTGGCGGGAGGGCGTCATATGACGTCCTCCCATTTAAACAGGGAATGCGCGCGATCGTGACACTTTGGGCCCAATGTGGAGATTTTCACTTAGGGGTGTACTAACTTTTGTTACCAGCGGTTTAGACATTAATGGCTGTGTGTTGAGTTATTTTGAGGGGACAGGAAATTTACACTGTTATACAAGCTGTACACTCACTACTTTACATTGTAGACAAGTGTCATTTCTTCAGTGTTGTCACATGAAAAGAGAGAAGAAATGTCAGTGAGGGGTGTACTTACTTTTGTGAGATACTCTATCTATCTATCTATCTATCTATCTATCTATCTATCTATCTATCTATCTATCTATCTATCTATCTCTCTTCTGTAGATATATTTAGACTCTACACACCTCTGAAGGTCCCCTGTGTATCTCCCTTCGCTGTGTGTGTCTTTGTGTTTGCTGTGCAGATCCCTCGGGTGGATTTGTGTCGGTGTGTATTCATGTGTAAAATCCACATGGTAGTTCAGGCCGGTGTCTGGCCTCGGGGGAACATACATGTAAGAAAACATATTCCTCCAGAGTTCTTTATATAGAAATCACCATTCATGGTGCAGATCCTCGTTCTGCTCCAGATGCTCTATTTTTATCAACCTTTAAATTGCATTCACTTAAAGTGGAACTAAACTTAAAAACAAAAATAAATAAAACACCAGTGTTGTGTTCCACCTGCGAAGTCCGTGTTCTTCTTTCCTTTTCTTCTGTTTTCCTTTTCTTTTCTTTTTTTTTTTCTTTTTTTTTAAAGGAGGATCCCGCCAGTAGGGATGAGCTTCAGGTTCTGTAGATGGGAGAACAAAGCTGGACATATTTCTTCAATTCGGAGGCCATAACCTGCGATTGGGGGGGGGGGGGGGGCACTGAAAGAGATGACAGACCCCCGTCCCGCTCCTTGGGGGATTTCATCGATCAAATAAGGAAATGACTGACACCATCTTTAATTAACCACCCGACCTCCGGAAGATTTACCCTGTAAATATCATCATCATTTGTTGCCAAGTTTTTCAGCTTTTTCACCTGCTTTTATTTATTATTATTGTTTTTTTTTTGTTTTTTTTTTTTTTAACTTCTTTGGTTTCATTTATGTATTATTATTTATTTAGGGGTTAGGGTCAGGGGTCAATATTATGGTCAAGGTTTAAGATTTAGTTAATATAGTTATATAACACTAGTTAATATTAGTGCTAGTGGTTAGAGTTTAATATTAGGGTTAGGGTTTAGTATTTATTTGTATTTATTTTATTATTTATTTATTTTATTATTTTATTTATTTTATTATTTATTTAATTGTTTTATTATTTATTTATGTTATTATTATTTTTATTATTTTAGTATTTTATTTATTTATTGTATTATTTTATTTATTTAATTATTTTATTTTATTTATTTTATTATTTAATTGTTTTATTATTTATTTATGTTATTATTTATTTTATTATTTTATTATTTTATTTATTTTATTATTTATTTTATTATTCTATTTTATTTATTTAATTATTTATTTATTTTATTATTTTATTTTATTTATTTTATTTATTTATTTATTTAATTATCTTATTTATTTATTTTATTTTATTTATGTATTTATTGAAATAAAATAAAATAAATAAATAAATCAATAAATTAAATTAAATTAAATAAATTATTTATTTATTTATTTATATTCACAACATGGCGGGTTCTTTTTTTAAGCCAATTAGGCTCTAATCATGTGCTTGGCAAAAAAAAAAGCAAGCTATGGGGGAGATTTACTAAAACTGGAGCACTCCGAATCTGGTGCAGCTGAGCGTGGGAGCCAATCAGCTTCTTCCATGAAGCTTTGACAATAAAACCTGGAAACTGATTGGCTACAATGCAGAGTTGCACCAGATTCTGTGTGCCCCCTTTTTTAGTAAATATCCCCCCTATGAGTCCAGTGCCCCGCATGCAAATCGCATTGCAAACTAGGGGGGGGGTGCCCCTGCGCCCCTTATGCGCCCCTTATGGGCCGGCCACTCCCTGCTCCCTTTCTCTTTCTCTTGTTAATTCTCTCCAGCCCTGAATCCCTCCTTCACCTCCCCCTTTTATTTCCCCCTTCCCTTCAAAGTTCTCACTCCCCCTTACCCCTCCCCCCCCCCCCACACACAATCTGTTCTCTCCCCCCTCCTTTGTGTATCCCTCCTCTACCCCTCTCCTTTTCCTCCCCTCCTCCTCCATTTCTTCCTCTCCCCCCTCCTTTCTGTATCCCTCCTAAACCCCTCTCCCTGGTAGGGGCCCCAGGCCAGTGCATTACCGCCCCAGTGTGAAAGGGGCCTTAGGGTAAGTTCCGTTTTTTTATAGCAAACCAAAAACCACCAAAAGGAGAACTCTGTGTCCCATAATGTACTCGGGAAAATAATTTTACAGATAACCAAAAACCCAACTTTATTTTTTGTACCTCCCTGGACACAGAGCGTCTTCCCATTCATAATGATAGGGAGGTCCTAAACCAATGAAATGGGGGGGGGGGGGGGCACACAGGAACCGACCACCAACCTCAAAAAGGTAAGAATATCACACAGCCCACAGAAAGAAGCATCCTCAGCACTTCTCACCCCTCCTTTCTGTATCCCTCCTCCACCTCTCTCTCCCCCCCACCCACTCCTCCATCTCCTCCCGCCCCTCCTTTCTGTATCCCTCTTCCACCTCTCTCCTCTCCCCCCCACCCCCTCCTCCATCTCCTCCCGCCCCTCCTTTCTGTATCCCTCCTCCACCTCTCTCCTCTCCCCCACCCCTTCCTCCATCTCCCCCTCTCTTTTCTGTATCCCTCCTCCACCCCTCTCCTCCCCTCCTCCATCTCCTCCCGCCCTCCTTTCTGTATCCCTCCTCCACCTCTCTCCTCTCCCCCCACCCCCTCCTCCATCTCCTCCCGCCCCTCCTTTCTGTATCCCTCCTCCACCTCTCTCCTCTCCCCCACCCCTCCTCCACCTCCCTCCTGCCTAACCCCCACCCCACCCCTTCCTCCATCTCCCCCTCTCTTTTCTGTATCCCTCCTCCACCCCTCTCCTCCCCTCCTCCATCTCCTCCGCCCCCGCTTTCTGTATCCCTCCTCCATCTCTCTCCTCCCCCCCAACACCCCCTCCTCCATCTCCTCCCCCCTGCTTTCCCTTTCTCTCCTTCCCACTCTGTTCTTCCTTTTTTTTTCTACCCCCCCTCTTCTGTATCCTCCTCCACTTCTCTCATTTTTCCCCTTCTCCATTTTCTCACCTCTCTTTCTCCCCCTTCCCTCTCTGTTGTCCCTCTTTCTCTCTCCCCTCCTCCCCCTCTTTGTACCCCCCTCCCCCTCCCTCTCTTTTTTCTCCCCCTCCATCTTCTCTCTCTTGCTCAGCCTGCAGCGGTGTTGAATTATGGGTCTTTCTGCGGCAGAGAAACATAATATTCAGCTTTCAAGGTTGAAGAATCCTTTATTTATCCTCCAACAAATACAATGTATTCTCTCCAGCCACACACTCGTCTTCTTCTCACCGGCCATAAAACCGGGAAAAATTGGACTTTTATATTTGGAGATCAGGGAAGAAATAGATGGCTTTGCTGGACAGAGTTCTGCTCGTTTCCTCCATCCTCCCGATAACTCTTCCTGTCCCGGGCAGAGTTCTGCTCGGTGCCTCCTTCCTCCCGATAACTCTTCCAGTCCCGGACAGAGTTCTGCTCGTTTCCTCCTTCCTCCCGATATCTCTTCCTGTCCCGGGCAGAGTTCTGCTCGGTGCCTCCTTCCTCCCGATAACTCTTCCAGTCCCGGACAGAGTTCTGCTCGTTTCCTCCTTCCTCCCGATATCTCTTCCTGTCCCGGACAGAGTTCTGCTCGGTGCCTCCTTCCTCCCGATAACTCTTCCTGTCCCTGACAGAGTTCTGCTTGATTCCTCCTTCCTCCCGATAACTCTTCCTGTCCCGGACAGAGTTCTGCTCGGTGCCTCCTTCCTCCCGATAACTCTTCCTGTCCCTGACAGAGTTCTGCTTGATTCCTCCTTCCTCCCGATAACTCTTCCTGTCCCGGACAGAGTTCTGCTCGGTTCCTCCATCCTCCCGATAACTTTCTGTCCCGGGCAGAGTTCTGCTCGTTTCCTCCTTCCTCCCGATATCTCTTCCTGTCCCAAACAGAGTTCTGCTCGGTGCCTCCTTCCTCCCGATAACTCTTCCTGTCCCTGACAGAGTTCTGCTCGATTCCTCCTTCCTCCCGATAACTCTTCCTGTCCCGGACAGAGTTCTGCTCGGTTCCTCCATCCTCCCGATAACTTTCTGTCCCGGGTAGAGTTCTGCTCGGTTCCTCCATCCTCCCGATAACTCTTCCTGTCCCTGACAGAGTTCTGCTTGGTTCCTGCTTCCTCACGGTAACTCTCCCTGTCCCGGACAGAGTTCTGCTTGGTTCCTCCATCCTCTCGATAACTTTCTGTCCCGGGCAGAGTTCTGCTCGGTGCCTCCTTCCTCCCGATAACTCTTCCTGTCCCAGACAGAGTTCTGCTCGGTTCCTCCTTCCTCCCGGTAACTCTTCCTGTCCCGGACAGAGTTCTGCTTGGTTCCTGCTTCCTCACGGTAACTCTTCCTGTCCCGGACAGAGTTCTGCTCGGTTCCTCCATCCTCTCGATAACTTTCTGTCCCGGGCAGAGTTCTGCTCGGTGCCTCCTTCCTCCCGATAACTCTTCCTGTCCCAGACAGAGTTCTGCTCGGTTCCTCCTTCCTCCCGGTAACTCTTCCTGTCCCGGACAGAGTTCTGCTTGGTTCCTGCTTCCTCACGGTAACTCTTCCTGTCCCGGACAGAGTTCTGCTCGGTTCCTCCATCCTCTCGATAACTTTCTGTCCCGGGCAGAGTTCTGCTCGGTGCCTCCTTCCTCCCGATAACTCTTCCTGTCCCAGACAGAGTTCTGCTCGGTTCCTCCTTCCTCCCGGTAACTCTTCCTGTCCCGGACAGAGTTCTGCTTGGTTCCTGCTTCCTCCCGATAACTCTTCCTGTCCCGGACAGAGTTCTGCTCGGTTCCTCCATCCTCTCGATAACTTTCTGTCCCGGGCAGAGTTCTGCTCGGTGCCTCCTTCCTCCCGGTAACTCTTCCTGTCCCGGACAGAGTTCTGCTTGGTTCCTGCTTCCTCACGGTAACTCTCCCTGTCCCGGATAGAGTTCTGCTTGGTTCCTGCTTCCTCCCGATAACTCTCCCTGTCCCGGACAGAGTTCTGCTCGGTTCCTCCATCCTCCCGATAACTCTCCCTGTCCCGGGCAGAGTTCTGCTCGGTGCCTCCTTCCTCCCGATAACTCTCCCTGTCCCGGACAGAGTTCTGCTCGGTTCCTCCATCCTCCCGATAACTCTCCCTGTCCCGGACAGAGTTCTGCTCGGTTCCTGCTTCCTCACGGTAACTCTCTCTGTCCCGGATAGAGTTCTGCTCGGTTCCTCCATCCTCTTGATATCTCTTCCTGTCCCGGACAGAGTTCGGCTCGGTTCCTGCTTCCTCACGGTAACTCTCCCTGTCCCGGATAGAGTTCTGCTCGGTTCCTCCATCCTCCCGATATCTCTTCCTGTCCCGGACAGAGTTCTGCTCGGTGCCTCCATCCTCCCGATAACTCTCCCTGTCCCGGACAGAGTTCTGCTCGGTGCCTCCATCCTCCCGATAACTCTCCCTGTCCCGGACAGAGTTCTGCTCGGTGCCTCCATCCTCCCGATAACTCTCCCTGTCCCGGACAGAGTTCTGCTCGGTGCCTCCATCCTCCCGATAACTCTTCCTGTGGCGGGCAGGAAGAGGAATCATTTCTAGCGCTAAAGACTTCCACTGAATACTCGGGATTCTTCACACGCTGCAAAAGTCAATAAAGTTATTTTAAGTTTAAATATCACTGAAAACAACCATGTGAGACACACGAATCGGGATGAATGAAATTGAGAGTTTTTATTTAGCTGAGATTTTGGAGAAATGCATTTCAGTCAATGGAAAAGGCAAAATCAAGGTGGTTCTGGTAAATGTTAAGGGTGATATTGGCTTTAAATGGCTCCCAAGGAATACAAAAGGTCCTTTCATAAATCCTGACCCTGTTCTTGTACCAAAAAACATTCCATTATTATCTTTTTTATTTCATTTTTCTTTTTTTTTACAGAGAGCAAAAATAAGAAATCTGAACTTGGATGTTCCTTGATTACCTCCTCCTCGCACTGTGGGAGCCACTTCTTGGAGAGATAGGAGAGCCTGGTGACCACAGTAAGTGTTGCAGGATAAGCCACACAGGATTGAGGATTTGTATAAAAGGATGCCAATACAACATCCTGTTTAAGTTTCAAAGAAGAGATCGCCTTGGGCAAAAAGTATATGGCTGGGGCCATAAAACCACCTTGTCCCGGTGGAGCATCAGCAGTCCAACTCCTGAGTAGCAACAGTTGAGTAGAGGTATCACCTGATGGAATGACTACATCCAAAGCATGTAAAACCTCGCCCCCCATCGTCTGAGGATTTGTACAGAAGGACGGAACTACAATATCCTGTTTAATTTGGAAAGAAAGACAACCTTAGGAAAAACGCATGACTGGGGCCATAAAACTACCTTGTGCTAATGGAGTGTCAGGAATCCGACTCCTGGCTAGCAGCAGTTGAGTAGAAGTAGCACCTGATGGAATTAACCACATCCAAAGAATGCACAACCGTGTCCCCATCTTCTGAGGATTTGTATAAATGGAAGGTAATACTATATGCTGTTTAAATTGAAACAAATAGACCACTTTAGTCGAAAAAAGTATAGCTATGGCCATAAAACGACCTTGTCCTGGTGGAGTATCAGAAATCCAACTCCTAACTAGCAACATCCGAGAAGAGGTAGCACCTGATGGCAGGCATGTACTGGCCATTGGGACTACTGGGAGTTTCCCGGTGGGCCGATGGCTCAGTGGGCCACTCTGATGTAAGGGGGCTGGGGATGGACCACTCTGAAGTAAGGGGGTGCTGATGGGACACTCTTATGTAAGGGGGTGCTGATGGGACACTCTGATGTAAGGGGGTGCTGATGGGACACTCTGATGTAAGGGGGCTGCTCATGGGACACTCTGATGTAAGGGGGCTGGTGATGGGACACTCTGATGTAAGGGGTGCTGATGGGACACTCTGTTGTTAGGGGGTTGCTGATGGGACACTCTGATGTAAGGGGGTGCTGATGGGACACTCTGTTGTAAGGGGGTTGGTGATGGGACACTCTGATGTAAGGGAGTGCTGATGGGACACTCAAAATGTAAGTGGGTCGGTCTGGATGAAGTCCAGGGCCAAATTTCTGTCCCAGTCCTGCCCTGCCTGATGGCATGAACCACATCCAAAGAATGCAAAAACCTTATTCCCCATCATCTGAGGATTTGGACAGAAGGTCGGTAGTGCAATAATATATGAAAGTCCCCCCAGAGGGGTTTTTCCTCAGCAGGGTTAGTAGATTAAAGAAATAAATTGTTAAAAAATAGGTTCTCATTGTAACAACAACATATGTCATTAAAATATGAGCTCTGGTTCTGGGGCGGGGTGGGGGGGGGGATATTTTGCCATTCAAAAGTACACAAAGAATTGCAAACGTAAAATTATACACAGCATTATGTATCAAATGTCTGTTGTATAGGATTTCCCGACACGTTTCGACCTGAATAGTCAAGGTCTTCCTCAGGGGTTTGGTTTGCTGTTACAAAATTGAAATTTTGGTATTTTAATTAACTACATATTAAACAAAGAGAGCTTTTTTTTTGTATGTGAGAAAATGACATGGGATATAATTACCAATAAAGGGTATAAATGGAAAGTCTCCTAACCAGAGTTCCTCTAAAATCGGTTGGATGATCCCAAGTGTTCTTTGGCCACTCGCATTCCAAGGGGGATACCGCATCACCCAATATGTCTTACAAAGAGTCACACTGACGAATACCCACTGAGGCAGCAGAGGGGCGAGAAATCCCGCACCTGAAGCAAAAACCCCCATGGATAACATTAGATATATATATATATATATATATATATATATATATATCTCTAATGTTATCAATGGGGGCGGGGCCGTGTGATACAGCGAGTGGTTATTGCCGCCGGTGTTCTGCCATATAGTGTCCGGCCATCATATAGTGTCCGCGTCGTACTGCGCATGCGCAGTACGGAGCAGACGAAGCTTCGGAAAATTTCCGAAGCTAAACGGCGCCTGCGCCGGGAGTGGAGGTGGTAGCCCCACCATCCAAGCGGACATAGGGTTTTGAATATTAGAGGGCCCCTCGCGGGCGAGCTTCGCTCGCCACGATTCGGGCTCAGCCTCGCTGCGCTCGGCTCTTTTATATTCCTACTCTATGTCCACTTGGATAGTGGGGATAGAACCTGGACTCACGGCGCAGGAGCCGTTCATCCTCGGCAATTTTCGGAATCTGTGTTGCTGTGTACTGCGCATGCGCAGTACGCAGCGGACACTATCGGATGGAGGACCTTATATGATAGGACACCGGCTGTATCACGGGAGCGCGCCCGCAGGTGCTTCTCACCATGCGAGGGAGCTCGCATGAACGGGAGAAGTACCTGCGGGAGGAAGCAGAGACAGCCGCCGAGGGACCCCAGAAGAGCAGGTTTGGGGCCACTCTGTGCAAAACGAGCTGCACAGTGGAGGTAAGTATAACATCTTTGTTATTTTTTTTTTATTTTTTTTTTATTTACTTTACAATCCCTTTAAGTAAGAAGAGACCATCTTAGGCAAAAAGGACAGCTGGGGCCATTGAACCACTTTGCCCTGGTGGAGTATCAGGAATAGATCCCTACTTTCCAATTCTGAAATTCTTCGGGGGTTGAAGTAATGGTGACCAGTATAATAATGTTCCATCTCCAGACACTAGCCAAAAACTGGAGCCTGGCTTAAGTGGGAGAGGAACTTAATTTCCTTTATTTTTTATTTTTTTTGCCAGTGTCCAATCACCCGAAGGTGCCAGCATAACCCTTTTGTTATGAATTTGAAGATGCTCTGTGTCTGGGGATGTACAAAAAAGAAATAGTGTGTGTGTGTGTGTGTGTGTGTGTGTGTCTGTTCCAACATCTTGAAGTCGCGTGTATGTGTTTATTTATACCGTGACCTTGGTTTATCTTCAGTAGATGCACATTTCCTGATGCACCCAGAGGGCCTGTCAGATTACTTTCATATAGATTTCTTGCGGCCAGATTTGTGATGGTAAAGAGGGCGGCATCGTTCTGAGATTCCTTTGGAACTGGTCAAACACAAACCCAACCGGATTTAGTGATCATTGCAATCCACATTTGTAGATCCCCCGGGATTCGTAGGTCCGACACATCTCACCTCCATGACCCTGCCACCGAATCTTCATCACACTCGTCTTTCTTCAACCACATCAATACCCGGGTGCCGTCTTTTCAATAAGAATTGCGCGGTCATGCAACGCTGTACCAGAATGAAATTTTTATCATTTTGTTCGCACAAATAGAGCTTTCTTTTGCTGGTATTTATTCACGACTCCGTTTTTTATTTTTTTGCGATTTAAGCGGAAAAAGAGCGGAAATTTGTAAAAAAAAACGAACAAAAAAAAACAATATTTTCTTTATTCTATTTGAAAAGAAATCCAATATAATCTAATTTTGGCATCAATTTAAGGCAAAATGTATTCTGCTACATGTTTTTGGTAAAAAAAAAATCCTGTTAAGTGTATAATAATTGGTTCACGTGATCACGGACATATGTAAACACATGATCATGTACAGATGTGTGCAAATGATCATGGACAGATGTGTGCAAATGATCATTGGGACGTGTGCTTTTACTGTTATATGTGTGGGGACATGTGTTTTGGGGATCATTACTATGTAGGGACATGTGTTTTGGGGACATGTGTTTTGGGGATCATTACTATGTAGGTAAATGTGTTTTGGGGATATGTGTTTTGGGGATCATTACTATGTAGGGACATGTGTTTTGGGGACATGTGTTTTGGGGATCATTACTATGTAGGGACATGTGTTTTGGGGACATGTGTTTTGGGGATCATTACTATGTAGGTAAATGTGTTTTGGGATATGTGTTTTGGGGATCATTACTATGTAGGGACATGTGTTTTGGGGACATGTGTTTTGGGGATCATTACTATGTAGGGACATGTGTTTTGGGGACATGTGTTTTGGGGATCATTACTATGTAGGTAAATGTGTTTTGGGGATATGTGCTTTGGGGATCATTACTATGTAAGGACATGTGTTTTGGGGATATGTGCTTTGGGGATCATTACTATGTAGGGACATGTGTTTTGGGGATCATTACTATGTAGAGAGATGTGTTTTGGGGATCATTACTATGTAGGGACATGTGTTTTGGGGATCATTACTATGTAGGGACATATATTTTGGGGACATGTGTTTTGGGGATCATTGCTATGTAGGGGAATGTGTTTAAAAAAAAAAAAATAATAATAATAATATCATACAATCCCATATACCCAATTCTATACCCACAGTTGATCCAAAGGAAGGCAAAAAACCCCAGCAGAGCCATGATCCAACTTGCTAAAGCAGGGGAAAAAAATCCTTCCTGATCCCCCCGAGAGGCAATCGGATTTTCCCCGGATCAACTTTACCTATAAATGTCAGTACCCCGTTATATTCTGTACACTTAGGAAATAATCCCGGCCTTTCTTAAAGCAATCCACTGAGCTGGCCATAACCACCTCTGCAGGGAGTCTATTCCACATTTTCACAGCTCTTACTATGAAGAAATCTTTCCGTATTTGGAGATGAAATCTCTTTTCCTCTAGATGTAAAGAGCGCCCCCTTGTCCTCTGTGATGACTGTAAAATGAATAACTCGACACCAAGTTCACTATATGGACCCCTTATATATTTATACATGGAGATCATATCCCCCCTTAATCTCCTCCTATCAAGAGAGAATAAATTCAGTTCCTCTAATCTTTCCTCATAGCTGAGCTCCTCCATGCCTCTTATTAGTTTGGTTGCCCTTCTCTGCACTTTCTCCAGTTCCCCCGATATCCTTTTTGAGAACTGGAGCCCAAAACTGAACGGCATATTCCAGATGAGGTCTTACTAATGATTTGTACAGATGATATCTCTCTCTCTGGAGTCCATACCTTATACAAGAAAGGACTTTTCTCACATTGGAAACTGCAGCTTGGCATTGCATGTTATTATTGAACTTTTGTTCTACCAAAACCCCCAGATCCTTCTCCACTATGGATCCCCCCAGATCCTTCTCCACTATGGATCCCCCTCAGGTCCTTCTCCACTATGGACCCCCCAGATCCTTCTCCACTATGGATTCCCCCAGATCCTTCTCCACTATGGATCCCCCTCAGATCCTTCTCCACTATGGATCCCCCCAGATCCTTCTCCACTATGGATCCCCCCAGATCCTTCTCCACTATGGATTCCCCCAGATCCTTCTCCACTATGGATCCCCCTCAGGTCCTTCTCCACTATGGACCCCCCAGATCCTTCTCCACTATGGATTCCCCCAGATCCTTCTCCACTATGGATCCCCCTCAGATCCTTCTCCACTATGGACCACCCCAGATCCTTCTTCACTATGGATCCCCCTCAGATCCTTCTCCACTATGGACCACCCCAGATCCTTCTTCACTATGGATCCCGCCAGATCCTTCTCCACTATGGACCCCCCAGATCCTTCTCCACTATGGACCCCCCAGATCCTTCTCCACTATCGATCCCTCCAGATCCTTCTCCACTATGGATCCCCCAGATCCTTTTCCACTATGGACCCCCCAGATCCTTCTCCACTATGGATCCCCCCCAGATCCTTCTCCACTATGGATCCCCCTCAGATCCTTCTCCACTATGGACCACTCCAGATCCTTCTCCGCTATGGATCCCCCCAGATCCTTCTCCACTATGGACCCCCCAGATCCTTCTCCACTATGGACCCCCCAGATCCTTCTCCACTATCGATCCCTCCAGATCCTTCTCCACTATGGATCCCCCAGATCCTTTTCCACTATGGACCCCCCAGATTCTTCTCCACTATGGATCCCCCCAGATCCTTCTCCACTATGGATTCCCCCAGATCCTTCTCCACTATGGATCCCCCTCAGGTCCTTCTCCACTATGGACCCCCCCAGATCCTTCTCCACTATGGATCCCCCCCAGATCCTTCTCCACTATGGATCCTCCTCAGATCCTTCTCCACTATGGACCACCCCAGATCCTTCTTCACTATGGATCCCGCCAGATCCTTCTCCACTATAGACCCCCCAGATCCTTCTCCACTATGGACCCCCCAGATCCTTCTCCACTATCGATCCCTCCAGATCCTTCTCCACTATCGATCCCCCAGATCCTTTTCCACTATGGACCCCCCAGATCCTTCTCCACTATGGATCCCCCAGATCCTTCTCCACTATGGATCCCCCCAGATCCTTCTCCAATATGGATCCCCCAGATCCTTCTCCACTATGGACCCCCCAGATCCTTCTCCACTATCGATCCCTCCAGATCCTTCTCCACTATCGATCCCCCAGATCCTTTTCCACTATGGACCCCCCTGATCCTTCTCCACTATGGATTCCCCCAGATCCTTCTCCACTATGGATCCCCCAGATCCTTCTCCACTATGGACCCCCCCAGATCCTTCTCCACTGTGGATCCCCCCCAGATCCTTCTTCACTATGGATCCCCCCAGATCCTTCTCCACTATGGACCCCCCCAGATCCTTCTCCACTATGGACCCCCCAGATCCTTCTCCACTATCGATCCCTCCAGATCCTTCTCCACTATGGATCCCCCAGATCCTTTTCCACTATGGACCCCCCAGATCCTTCTCCACTATGGATCCCCCAGATCCTTCTCCACTATGGATCCCCCCAGATCCTTCTCCACTATGGACCCCTCCAGATCCTTCTCCACTATGGATCGCCCCAGATCCTTCTCCACTATGGACCCCCCCAGATCCTTCTCCACTATGGATCCCCCCATGGATTCCCCAGATCCTTCTCCACTATGGATCCCCCCAGATCCTTCTCCACTATGGATCCCCCCAGATCCTTCTCCACTATGGATCCCCCCAGATCCTTCTCCACTATGGATTCCCCCAGATCCTTCTCCACTATGGATCCCCCTCAGGTCCTTCTCCACTATGGACCCCCCCAGATCCTTCTCCACTATGGATTCCCCCAGATCCTTCTCCACTATGGATCCCCCTCAGATCCTTCTCAATTATGGACCCCCCAGATCCTTCTCCACTATCGATCCCTCCAGATCCTTCTCCACTATGGATCCCCCAGATCCTTTTCCACTATGGACCCCCCAGATCCTTCTCCACTATGGATCCCCCAGATCCTTCTCCACTATGGATCCCCCCAGATCCTTCTCCAATATGGATCCCCCCAGATCCTTCTCCACTATGGACCCCCCAGATCCTTCTCCACTATCGATCCCTCCAGATCCTTCTCCACTATCGATCCCCCAGATCCTTTTCCACTATGGACCCCCCTGATCCTTCTCCACTATGGATCCCCCCAGATCCTTCTCCACTATGGATCCCCCAGATCCTTCTCCACTATGGACCCCCCCAGATCCTTCTCCACTGTGGATCCCCCCAGATCCTTCTTCACTATGGATCCCCCCAGATTCTTCTCCACTATGGATCCCCCCAGATCCTTCTCCACTATGGACCCCCCCAGATCCTTCTCCACTATGGACCCCCCAGATCCTTCTCCACTATCGATCCCTCCAGATCCTTCTCCACTATGGATCCCCCAGATCCTTTTCCACTATGGACCCCCCAGATCCTTCTCCACTATGGATCCACCAGATCCTTCTCCACTATGGATCCCCCCAGATCCTTCTCCACTATGGACCCCTCCAGATCCTTCTCCACTATGGATCGCCCCAGATCCTTCTCCACTATGGACCCCCCCAGATCCTTCTCCACTATGGATCCCCCCCATGGATCCCCCAGATCCTTCTCCACTATGGATCCCCCCAGATCCTTCTCCACTATCGATCCCTCCAGATCCTTCTCCACTATGGATCCCCCAGATCCTTTTCCACTATGGACCCCCCAGATCCTTCTCCACTATGGATCCACCAGATCCTTCTCCACTATGGATCCCCCCAGATCCTTCTCCACTATGGACCCCTCCAGATCCTTCTCCACTATGGATCGCCCCAGATCCTTCTCCACTATGGACCCCCCCAGATCCTTCTCCACTATGGATCCCCCCCATGGATCCCCCAGATCCTTCTCCACTATGGATCCCCCCAGATCCTTCTCCACTATGGATCCCCCCAGATCCTTCTCCACTATGGATCCCCCCAGATCCTTCTCCACTATGGATCCCCCAGATCCTTCTCCACTATGGATTCCCCCAGATCCTTCTCCACTATGGATCCCCCCAGATCCTTCCCCACTATGGATTCCCCCAGTTGTGTTTTGGGGATCATTACTATGTAGGGACACGTGTTTTGGGGACATGTGTTTACTTTGTGTGTTTTACTGTGGTGACACAAGACTGGTAATCAGTGAGTAAAAAGCTGTAAAAAAAACAGCTCATACTCACTGATCACCAGCCGGCTGCAGAGATCCGCTCTCCTCTCCTCTCCTCACCGACAACTTCTGTGTGAAGAGAGGAGAGCCCATCACCTAGCAACCGGCTGTTTTGTTTACATCACACGACGGCCGTGATTGTAAACGGCCGTCACGTGATCAGGAGGGCCAATCACAGAGCCCTCCTCCCGATCTAAGATGCGCCGTGTCCGGGTGACATGAGCGGATCGCGCCGCTGCACGGGAATGCGCACACGCGTGATCCCGCTTCCTTCTGAGGGACGTTCCTGAACGTCCACTCAGAAAGGAGAGAGCGCCCCACCAGGCCAAACATATGCAGTGGCCGGGTGGGAAGTGGTTAATTCATTGTTTGTTTTTCTCCCTTTGTATTTCTATTTTCCTTTTTTTTTCTTAAACATTTATCCGGGTTTTTTATTATATATATATGTCTCTATTACCGGTGACCCTACAAAGCTGTGTGTGGTAATAAGCGCGATATTCACTTTCTCTTGTTCTTTGCTTTAAGAATTGTAATTTCCAATGCGCCCGGAGAAATGATGGTATCTGCTTTCATGTGCTATTTCCATCTCGTAAAATCAATAAAAAATATTGAAACATCTTTTGGATGAATAATCTTAAATATTCTGCGCTTCTGGAAAGCAATAATAGTGTGAAATACCCTCCAATAAATGGCCACACTTCAGTCTCCCGGCCCTCTTGATACATAAAAAATGAAAACAAATCAGAAAACAATGTAGCACTTCTAGATGTATATAAAAGTAAAACTCCCGACACGCGGTGATAAGCAAATACAAATAGAATTCCGAGAAACAAAATGTTGCCCCGGCTCCACTGCCAATAGGAAAGTCCACGAGCTGTGATCCGGTGCTCTAGCCAGGACGTCCGGGCCCCAAATACAATACTTCAATCAAAAAAGGGCTGGCAACTCGGATGCTCTTGAGTAAAAGTCCTTTATTGGTTACGTGGGTTCATGGGGATAAGCTATACACTGCCGCGTTTCGACTAAGAAGCCTTCATCAAAAAGGGCTGGCAACTCGGATGTTCTTGAGTAAAAATCCTTTATTGGTTACGTGGGTTCACGGGGACAGGCTATACACTGCCGCGTTTCGACTAAGAAGCCTTCATCAAAAAGGGCTGGCAACTCGGATGTTCTTGAGTAAAAATCCTTTATTGGTTACGTGGGTTCACGGGGACAGGCTATACACTGACGCATTTAGACTAAGAAGCCTTCATCAAAAAGGGCCGGCAACTCGGATGCTCTTGAGTAAAAGTCCTTTATTGGTTACGTGGGTTCACGGGGACAGGCTATACCCTGCCGCGTTTTGACTAAGAAGCCTTCATCAAAAAGCGCTGGCAACTCGAATGCTCTTGAGTAAAAGTCCTTTATTGGTTACGTGGCTACACAGGTACAGGCTATAACTGACGCATTTCGACTAAGAAGCCTTCATCAAAAAGCGCTGGCAACTCGGATGCTCTTGAGTAAAAGTCCTTTATTCGTTACGTGGGTTCACGGGGACAGGCTATACTCTGCCGCGTTTTGACTAAGAAGCCTTCATCAAAAAGCGCTGGCAACTCGGATGCTCTTGAGTAAAAGTCCTTTATTGGTTACGCGGCTACACAGGTACAGGCTATACACTGACGCATTTAGACTAAGAAGCCTTCATCAAAAAAGGGCCGGCAACTCGGATGCTCTTGAGTAAAAGTCCTTTATTGGTTACGTGGGTTCACGGGGACAGGCTATACCCTGCCGCGTTTTGACTAAGAAGCCTTCATCAAAAAGCGCTGGCAACTCGGATGCTCTTGAGTAAAAGTCCTTTATTGGTTACCTGGGTTCACGGGTACAGGCTATACACTGCCGTGTTTCGACTAAGAAGCCTTCATCAAAAAGCGCTGGCAACTCAGATGCTCTTGAGTAAAAGTCCTTTATTGGTTACGTGGGTTCACGGGGACAGGCTATACACTGCCACGTTTCGACTAAGAAGCCTTCATCAAAAAGCGCTGGCAACTCGGATGCTCTTGAGTAAAAGTCCTTTATTGGTTACGCGGCTACACAGGTACAGGCTACACTGACGCATTTAGACTAAGAAGCCTTCATCAAAAAAGGCTGGCAACTCGGATGCTCTTGAGTAAAAGTCCTTTATTGGTTACGTGGGTTCACGGGGACAGGCTATACACTGATGCATTTAGACTAAGAAGCCTTCATCAAAAAAGGCTGGCAACTCGGATGCTCTTGAGTAAAAGTCCTTTATTGGTTACCTGGGTTCACGGGGACAGGCTATACACTGCCGTGTTTCGACTAAGAAGCTTTCATCAAAAAGCGCTGGCAACTCAGATGCTCTTGAGTAAAAGTCCTTTATTGGTTACGTGGGTTCACAGGGACAGGCTATACACTGACACATTTTGACTAAGAAGCCTTCATCAAAAAGCTCTGGCAACTCGGATGCTCTTGAGTAAAAGTCCTTTATTGGTTACCTGGGTTCACGGGTACAGGCTATACACTGCCGTGTTTCGACTAAGAAGCCTTCATCAAAAAGCGCTGGCAACTCAGATGCTCTTGAGTAAAAGTCCTTTATTGGTTACCTGGGTTCACGGGGACAGGCTATACACTGACACATTTTGACTAAGAAGCCTTCATCAAAAAGCTCTGGCAACTCGGATGCTCTTGAGTAAAAGTCCTTTATTGGTTACCTGGGTTCACGGGTACAGGCTATACACTGCCGTGTTTCGACTAAGAAGCCTTCATCAAAAAGCGCTGGCAACTCAGATGCTCTTGAGTAAAAGTCCTGTATTGGTTACGTGGGTTCACGGGGACAGGCTATACACTGACGCATTTAGACTAAGAAGCCGTGATCAAAAAGGGCTGGCAACTCGGATGCTCTTGAATAAAAGTCCTTTATTGGTTACGAGGCTACACAGGTACAGGCTATACTGATGCATTTTGACTAAGAAGCCTTCATCAAAAAAGGCTGGCAACTCAGATGCTCTTGAGTAAAAGTCCTTTATTGGTTATGTGGGTTCACGGGTACAGGCTATAAACTGACGCGTTTCGGCTAAGAAGCCTTCATCAAAGCATGCCTATATACACTATATATAGAACTTTAAAGCGGAAGTGAACCCCCCGATGGGTTTTACTTCCTCTTTTGCTCCCCGCAAGGCCTGCAAGTGAAAAGCATAATGGGCTAGAATGCCTCGCATACTAACCCATTATATGACACTTACCTGCAAACGAAGCCCGCGCTGTCCCCTGAGCAGGCCACGTCCATCTTCGCCCCTCTTCCTTCTCGTGGGCTGCGGACTCCGGCTCTATGACTGGCTTGAGTCGTGTGACGTCACTCCCACTGATTGCGCGCGGGAGCTGTGAGTCACGGGACATGCTGGGGGAAGAAACGGCACGGTGGTGCGTTTTTTCACAGCGCATGCCCCCAGTTGAGGACATCAGCGCGCTGCAAGTGAAATATCTCCTAGACGGCGCACGTTTAGGAGATGTTTCCACTACCCATACTGTAGGTAAGTCTTATTCTAGGCTTACCTACAGGTAACAGTCACCTGATATATAAATGCAAAGAGGGGGGGAGAGTTTTGGGACTTTAAATGAAGCACAATTAAGTACCTCCATCCCGGTAATCAATACGTACAAAAAAAGGGGGGGAGTGGGACTTTAAGTGAAGCACTTGGATAGTAAAAGAGAATTTTAACATGTTTGTTTTAAAAGTTTTTTTTTTATATGTTATTGTTATACAATGTTTGATTGATCTGTTTTATCTTTGATAGTGAGAACTGTTCCTTTCAACGACCCTGACGAAGCAAAATAGCGAAACGCGTTGATGCACCGGGGCTCACTGCCGTTCATTTTGGCGTCGACCACCTTGTTTACACTAGATATTTACGACTATCATATGCCTATCGTATGTTTTTAATTCTTTTTTTTTTTTTTCTTGTTTATTTTACTTTTTTTTTTTTTTACACTGTCCCTTATGTTTATTCAATTTTTTTTTTTATCACTTTTCTTCCTATCACAAGCAATGTAAACATCCCTTATAATAAAAATTAGGTCATCTTTATGGAGAGCACCTTTAACCACTTGACCACCGGGCACTTAAACCACCTTCCTAACCAGACCAATTTTAAGCTTTCAGCGCTCTCACGCTTTGAATGACAATTACTCAGTCATGCAACACTGTACCCATATGAAATGTTTGTCCTTTTTTCCACACAAATAGAGCTTTCTTTTGGTGGTATTTAATCACTGCTGGGTTTTTTATTTTTTGCGCTAAAAAAAATCAAAAAAAGACGGAAATTTTGGTAAAAAAAAAAGAAAATAAAAATTATTTGTTTCTGTTAAAATGTATTGGCGAGTATTGGCGATTATTGGCGAGTATTGGCGAGTATTGGCAGAGTATTGGCAGAGTATTGGCAGAGTATTGGCAGAGTATTGCGCTGTAGCCGTCTTTTGGCTATGGCCCGGTCGGCAAGTGATTAAAAGCAAAAGAGCAAAAGAAATTGGTATTTTAACCAGACGTGACGTCGCTCAGGTCCTCCAAGGGCATAGAGATGAGTGGCAGCCATATTAGCCTCGCTCTTCTCAATACCCAGCTACCTCCAGCATTGGATCACTCCCGGGCTTCGCCGACCGGTTAGGTAAGCTTGGGAGACCGGGAAGTGGCGGGAGGAGGGGGGGCACCCCTCCCGCCGCTTATAAAAGTGATCTGAATCCGCCCACGGGACCACTTTTATCTGAAAGAGAATCGATCATAGTTTGGATTCGAATGTCATCCAATTTTTTTTTTGTTATTTTGGATTTGTTTAAATTCGGTACTATTGTAATTCGGAAATTCGGATACATCCGAGTTCCCCCCCCCCCCCCCCCCCAAAAAAAAAATGAAAATTTGTCCGAATTTCAATAAAGTATTCTTTAGTCCTTTATTTTCTATTCTATTTTATTCTCTTTGGAAATTCGAAAATGAATCGAATTTGAAAACTATTTGAAAATGTTTGAATTCGAAAACGATTTGAATTTGAATTTCATCCAATTTTTTTTCTTTATTTTGGATTTGTTTCAATTCTGTTCTGTTGTAATTTGGATACATCCGAATTTCCAAAACAAAAATGTAAATCCGAATTTCTATAAGGTATTCTTTAGTCTTTTTATTTTCTATTCTATTTTATTCTCTTTGGAAATTTCGAAAATGAATCGAATTTGAAAACTATTTGAAAATGTTTGAATTCGAAAACGATTTGAATTTGAATTTCATCCAATTTTTTTTTCTTTATTTTGGATTTGTTTCAATTCTGTTCCATTGTAATTTGGATACATCCGAATTTCCAAAACATAAATGTAAATCCGAATTTCTATAAGGTATTCTTTAGTCCTTTATTTTCTATTCTGTTTTATTCTCTTTGGAAATTCAAAAATTATTTGAATTAAAAAGTGATTCGAAAGCGATTTGAATTCAAATTTCGTCCAATTTTTTTTGTTATTTTGTATTTGTTTAAATTCGGTACTATTGTAATTCAGAATTTGGATACATCCGAATTGAAAATTCATCCAAATTTCAATAAAGTATACTTTAGTCCTTTATTTCTTATTCTATTTTATTCTCTTTGTAAATTTCAAAATGATACTTTTTCGAAAATGATTAAAAAATTATTTGAATTCGAAAAAAAAAATTCCGTTGTTTCAGATTTGTTTAAATTTGGTACTATTGTAATTCCGAAATTCGGATACATCTTAATTTTTAAAAAAATAAAAATTTGTCCAAATTTCAATAAAGTATTCTTTAGTCCTTTATTTGCTATTCTATTTTATCCTCTTTGGAAATTTCGAAAATGATTCGCATTTGAAAACTATTTGAAAGAGTTTTAATTTGAAAAAGTTTCGAAAGCCATTTGAATTCAAATTTCGTCCAATGTTTTTTTTCGTTGTTTTCGGATTTGCTTAAATTTGGTACTATTGTAATTCGGAAATTCGGATACATCCAAATTTGGATGTTCAAAAAATGATTCGAATTAGAAAATGATTCGAAAGCGATTTGAATTTAGTACCAATTTTTTTTTTTGTTATTTTGGATTTGTTCTAATTCGGTACTATTGTAACTTCGCAAATTTGGATACATCCGAATTTCCCCCAAAAAAACAAAAATTTGTCTGAATTTCAATAACATATTCTTTTTTTTTTTTTTATATTCTTTATTTATCAAAAACAATTTTTTTTCTTTCCTTCCGACAGAGTATATTTAAAACAAATTCCAACAAGAAAAAAGAGAAAAAAAAACCTTATTACACATATATTCGCTCATTCCTTAATTTCTTTATGGTTTAAACCTACACCATCATAATGTTAAATACCCCTCTGCCATCCCCACCCCCCCCCTACCCACCCCCCCTTTCCTTGCAGGATTTCTAATGGGTTTCCTATTTGTAACCGTTATTTCTGGCCGGATATTGTTTTCTTCTTAAGTTTATTGTGTAATTTCCTCCACATATCTCCAGGACAATTTAAATTCTTCCCACGATGCCCATTTATCTGAGCCTCCCACTTCTACTATTAGATCTTCATCCCCTTCATTATAATTTTCTATTTTTTGTATTTAAGGAGATCTTAGTCCCAAGATTATGCAAATATATGAATGGGCTTGGCACAAAATACGAAATGAAAGCTGAAGCTTTGCGAGCCTCAATTACGGTAATACCGAAGGAGGGGAAGGATCACTTACTTTGCTCAAGTTATAGGCCAATAGCATTATTGAATGTGGATACAAAATTATTCGCCAAAATACTGGCGTCTAGGCTGAAGAATAAGATGAGCGAACTAGTGCACCCAGATCAGGTCGGATTTATACCCGAGAGAGAAGGTAGGGATAATGGTGTGAGGGCACTACTCCTCCTCCAGGCCCTAAAAAACAGTGGGTCCCCAGGTCTATTCCTGTCTATAGATGCAGAGAAAGCATTTGACAGGGTAGACTGGGGACTTATGATAGAAACGTTAGAAGTTATGGGTATAGGCCCAAGAATGATCCAATGGATCCAGGTTCTCTATAACCATCCGCAGGCCTCGGTTAAAATAAATGGAGAATCCTCCTCTCAATTCCAAATGGGAAACGGTACTAGACAGGGGTGCCCACTGTCCCCACTTCTCTTTGCTTTATCTCTGGAACCGTTACTGACCTATATCCGAAAAAATCAGGACATAAAGGGGATCAGGCTGGGAAGGGACGAACACAAATTAGCCGCTTATGCGGATGATGTGCTTTTTTTCATCACTAATCCTAGGATTACGATCCCGAACTTGCTGAGGGCGTTGGAAAAATTCGGCAAAATATCGAACTTGAAAATAAACCTCGGCAAGTCCGAAGTTATGAATGTCAATATCAGTAGCCAGGAAGAGGAGAAGCTCCGGGCAGAATTCCGTTTCCCCTGGCGCAAGGAGATCAGATACTTGGGAGTTTTTCTTTCGGACACCATAAGGAAAATATTTACGAATAATTATATCCCCTTACTCGATGAAATTAAAAGAGAAATAAAAAAGATTTCAACATGTCCCCTCTCCTGGTTAGGTCGTATCAATGCAGTTAAAATGATACTGGTCCCGAAGATTATATATAAGTTTCAAATGTTGCCCATCCCGCTCTCTTTGGCCTATTTTAGATTAATGAAAAATATAATTTCGAAGTACATATGGCAACATAAAAAACCGAGAATTGCTTTGGCGGTGTTAAGCAGGGGGAAAAAACAAGGGGGATTGGCAGTTCCGGATCTAAAAAGATACTACAATGCAGTGGTTTTGTCTCGAGTAGTGGAATGGGCGAAAGAGGCAAATGAAAAGAGATGGGTGAGTGTAGAGAACGCAATGAGTCAAGCACTTTTAGGACGCACGATATTGAATCCTCCACAGTTTAGGTCCATTGGACCAAACGTTCACGAGATTACACGTTTAGCATTAAAGATTTGGGATCGAACACATTCACAAAATAATTGGGGGTACAATTCACCCCTGATTTTTCTTAAAGAAAATGAATATTTCACACCGGGTAAACAGGAGGTGGGGGGTAATTGGATAAGGAAAGATAACGCACAATTAAAAGACATACTAGTTAATGGTAAAATAGCCTCATTTCAAGCACTGTGTGGACACAGATCTTATGAAGATTGATGTGTGGCGGTTAGGGATGAGCCGAACACCCCCCGGTTCGGTTCGCACCAGAACTTGCGAACGACCCCCGCGTTCGGTACGAACGTTAGAACCCCATTGAAGTCTATGGGACTCGAACGTTCGAATTGGAAAGTGCTAATTTTAACGGCTAATATGCAAGATAGTGTGCTAAAAAGGGTTTGGCGACCTGCCTCCTGCCTCAGGGGACATGGGTCACTGCAAAAAAAAGTTTTAAAAACTACCGTTTTGGCGGGAGCACTGATTTTAATGACGATTAAAGTGAAAAAAAAAAAGTGAAATATTCCTTTAAATATGGTGCCTGGGGGGTGTCTGTAGTATGCCTGTGAAGTGCCACGTGTTTCCCGTGTTTAGAACAGTCCCTGCACAAAATGACATTAAACGGAAATAACACCATTTAAAACTGCTTGCGGTTTTAATGTTATATCTGGTTCCTGCAATATGGTTGAAAATCATTCAGAAAAATGGCATGGGTAGCCCTCCCTGCCCATTACCAGCCTATTTGGGTCTTGTACACATATTAAGGGGAACCTCGTACCCATATTAAAAAAAGGAAATGCGTGTGGCCCCCAGGCCCTATATACTCAGAACAGCAGTATACAGGCGGTGCAAACAAGACAGGGACTGTGTAGGTTTGTTGTGTTAAGTTGAATCTGTTTGTCATTTTGAACTGGTACATTTTTAAAGTGTAGCTCCAGTCAAAAAAAATATCTTTAAGCTTTTTGGAAAACATAGGGAAGGGTTATCACCCCTGTATAATTTTGTTTTGTCGTCCATCTTTTTTCATCTCACTTGCTGCTGTCTCCTTGCGTTTGCAAGTAGGAGATGTTTGTAAGTTGGATGTTTGAAAGTAGGGGCCTGCCCTATATTATAGCGGTATGTACTGGGTACAGAGCACGCAGACAGCACGCACTATCTCCTAACACTACTGACTGCAAGCTCTATTATTAACCACTTGTTAGCCCAATGTTTGCATAAAGTGAAAGATGAAGTTATGCTGAGTAAATAGATATCAAACATGTCACTCTTCAAAATTGCACATGCCCGTGGAATGGCGCCAAACGTCGCTACTTAAAAAATCCCCATAGGCGACGCTTTAAATATTTTTTTACTGGTTACATGTTTTGAGTTGCAGAGGAGGTCTAGGACTAGAATTATTGCTCCCGCTCTAACATTCTCGGCGATACCTCACATGTGTGGCACATGCGAGCACATGGGGACATGGGCGCTTTAATTTTTATTTTATTTTTTTATTGTTCATTTTACTTTATTTTAGTTTGACATTTTTTTTCCCAAAAATATATTTTTGATCACTTTTATTCCTATTACAAGAAATGTAAACATCCCTTGTAATAGGAATATGGGATGACAGGTCCTCTTTACAGTGAAATCTGGGGGGTCAATATGACCCCACATCTCACCTCTAGGCTGGGAAGCCTGAAATAAAAAATTAAAAAAAAGATTCTGGCTTTGATCGTACTGGCGAGTTGGTAGAAGCACCAGAGGGCGGTGAGGGGTGGGGGGCGTCTATGGCTGGGTACTTCAGGGTATCACCGAGTATGGCTGGGTATCTCTGAGTATGGCTGGGTATGGCAATTTATGGCAGGGTATTACAGAGTATTGGCGGGGTATTGGCGGGGTACTACAGAGTAATAGCAGGGTACTGCAGAGTATTGGGGGTACTGCAGAGTAATGGCGGGTACTGCAGAGTATTGGGGGGTACTGCAGAGTAATGGCGGGGTACTGCAGAGTAATGGCAGGGTACTGCAGAGTATTGGGGGGTACTGCAGAGTAATGGGGGGTACTGCAGAGTATTGGGGGGTACTGCAGTGTAATGGGGGTTACTGCAGAGTAATGGGGGGTACTGCAGAGTAATGGCGGGGTACTGCAGAGTAATGGCAGGGTACTGCAGAGTATTGGGGGGTACTGCAGAGTAATGGGGGTTACTGCAGAGTAATGGGGGGTACTGAAGAGTAATGGCAGGGTACTGCAGAGTAATGGCAGGGTACTGCACTGCAGAGTAATGGCAGGGTACTGCACTGCAGAGTAATGGCAGGGTACTGCACTGCAGAGTAATGGCGGGGTACTGCACTGCAGAGTAATGGCGGGGTACTGCAGAGTAATGGCGGGGTACTGCAGAGTAATGGCAGGGTACTGCACTGCAGAGTAATGGCGGGGTACTGCACTGCAGAGTAATGGCGGGGTACTGCAGAGTAATGGCAGGGTACTGCAGAGTAATGGCAGGGTACTGCAGAGTATGCACTGGTATTGCAGAGTATTGGCAGGGAATTGAGGGGTTAAATTCGGTGAGCAGCGATGTGGGCACTGCAGATGCAGCCCACATCGCTGCTGACACCGATCTCTTTCCCCTCCGCTGTACCGATCGGTACAGAAAGGGGAGGGAGGAACAGGCGTCATAACATGACGCCGGTTTGTTTCCAAGTGATCACTCCGTCATTTGACGGAGCAATCACGTGGTAAACGGCCGCTATGAGCGGCCGTTTACCGTGATGCGCCGGGTCCTATGGACCCGGCGGTCACGGATGCTCTCGAGTGCGCACCACGGGGCACGCGAGAGCAGAATTCTGGGATAATTAACGGCCTCTCAGAGTTAAACAACCGCCCTGAAGCCGTTAATCGGCAATGGGCAGTTGTTAAGTGGTTAAAGCTAGATCACTAGCTATATAGGTGAGGTGAATATAGTGGTGTATACTGCAGTCAGGGCACAGACAACAACCACTACACAGCAGCAAGATAGGAAATCAGCCCAAAACGATTGGTGTGTACTGTGTTGAAGGTACACAGAACACCCACTGCTTCAGATGCTAAGTAACACACTACAGGAGGCCGCCTTAAAGGCGGCCTTATATAGTGTGGGGCGTGCACTACACAGTCTGAGCTATGATTGGCCACAGGCGGGATGCCTGTGGCCAATCATGGCTCTCCTCGCTGCCGGCGCTGCGATTGGCCAAGCATGCGGGGTCACAGTGCATGCTTGGCCAATCATCAGACAGCAATGCACTGCGCCAACGCAGTGCATTATGGTCCGCGCGCGCGTCACTCGAATTTTGACGCGAACGGCCAAAACGTTCGGAATTCGCCGAACGCACGAACGGCCAATGTTCGAGTCGAACGTACGTTCGACTCGAACACGAAGCTCATCCCTAGTGGCGGTTCCTCCAGCTAAGCCACTTTATCTCAAACTTACCTCAGCCAATCCGTAGTGAAGAGGAACTAAGTCCTCTGGAGCGGCTATGCCTGAGAGAAAAATAAAAAAAAAACATAACTCATTTATATAAGATTCTCTCAGAGGGAGACGAGCTGGAGGACCCACCATACATCCAAAAGTGGGAAACAGAGTTGGGGTCACAATGTAGCACACAAACCCGTAATAAGATATTTAAACTAATTCACTCGGGGGTAGTAGATAATAAACTGATAGAAACAAACTACAAGTGTCTTGCAAGGTGGTACGCGACACCCGATAAAGTGGCCAAATATGTAGTAGAGCAATCTTCGGATTGCTGGCGTGGGTGTAAAAAAACTGGGACTATGGCCCACATTTGGTGGGACTGTCCCATTATTAAAAAATTTTGGAGAAAAATCTTAGAGATAATTAAAGTTGTAACTAAAAAGGAAATAAGAGAAGATCCGTGGACGGTCCTATTTCATGGGACAGACGAACCCATAAAGCAATATAAAACCTTGTTAATTCCCATACTGCTAGACACCGCCAAAAACTTAATCCCCAAAAAATGGAGAGAAAATGAGAGCCCTAAAATATCGGATTGGATTTTCCGTATAAATGAAATACAAAAAATAACATATTCTTTAGTCCTTTATTTCCTGTTCAATTTTATTTTCTTTGGAGATTTGAAAATGATTCGAGTTCGAAAATTATTTGAAATAGTTTCAATTCGAGAACGATTCAAAAATTATTTGAATTAGAAATTTCATCCAATTTTTTTTTTGTTGTTTCGGATTTGTTTAAATTTGGTACTATTGTAAATCGGAAATTCGGATACATCCAAATTTTTATAAAAAATTAAAATTTGTCCGAACTTCAATAAAAGTATTCTTTAGTCCTTTATTTCCTATTCTATTTTATTCTCTTTGGAAATTTGAAAATGATTCAAATTCGAAAACTATTTGCAAATTTTTGAATTCTAAAACGCTTCGAAAGCGATTCGAATTCGAATTTCATCCAATTTATTTTTTTCGTTGATTCGGATTTATTTAAATTCAGTACTATTGTAATTCGGAAAAAATCGGATACATCTGAATTTACCCCAAAAAATATGAAAATTCGTCTGGATTTCAATAAAGTATTCTAGTGTTACATTCTTTTCTGATTGTTCCTCAGCACGTGGCCGCTGATCTGGTGACATCCTCCCTCTTCAAAAAGAATGACTTACATAATTTAATATATTGCATTAACACAACTGGGAATGTAAAGGGGCCGTTATTATTTTTCCTATTAGAGGATTGCAGAGTTCTTGTGTTGAGCGGATAAAGGAGAAGCAGAATGAGAGAAATCCTGGGGCACGGGAGGAGAGGAGCTGCCTGGGAGATATCCAGGGATACGGGAGGAGGCGAGCAGCCTGGAAGAAATCCTGGGGCACTGGGGGAGAGGAGCTGCCTGGGAGAAATCCTGGAATACGGGAGGAGGCGAGCAGCCTGGAAGAAATCCTGGAACACTGGGGGAGAGGAGCTGCCTGGGAGAAATCTTGGGATATAGGAGAAGAGGAGCTGCCTGGGAGAAATCCTGTGATATGGGAGGAGAGGAGCAGCCTGGGACAAATCCTGGGACACGGGAGGAGAGGAGCAGCCTGGAAGAAATCCTGGAACACTGGGGGAGAGGAGCTGCCTGGGAGAAATCCTGGAATACGGGAGGAGGCGAGCAGCCTGGAAGAAATCCTGGGGCACTGGGGGAGAGGAGCTGCTTGGGAGAAATCCTGGGATATGGGAGAAGAGGAGCTGCCTGGGAGAAATCCTGTGATATGGGAGGAGAGGAGCTGCCTGGGAGAAATCCTGGGACACAGGAGGAGAGGAGCAGCCTGGGACAAATCCTGGGATACGGGAGGAGGCGAGCTGCCTGGGAGAAATCCTGGGACATGGGAGGAGAGGAGCTGCCTGGGAGAAATCCTGCGATATGGGAAGAGGCAAGCAGCCTGGAAGAAATCCTGGGACACGGGGGGAGAGAAGCTGCCTGGGAGAAATCCTGGGATACGGGAGGAGAGGAGCTGCCTGGGAGAAATCCTAGGATATGGGAGGAGAGTAGCTGCCTGGGAGAAATCCTGGGACACGGGAGGAGGCGAGCTGCCTGGGAGAAATCCTGGGATATGGGAGGAGATGATCTGCCTGGGAGAAATCCCGGGATATGGGAAGAGGCAATCTGCCTGGGAGAAATCCTGGGATATGGGAGGAGGCGAGCTGCCTGGGAGAAATCCTGGAACACTGGGGGAGAGGAGCTGCCTGGGAGAAATCCTGGGACACGGGAGGAGGCGAGCAGCCTGGAAGAAATCCTGGAACACTGGGGGAGAGGAGCTGCTTGGGAGAAATCCTGGGATATGGGAGAAGAGGAGCTGCCTGGGAGAATTCCTGTGATATGGGAGGAAAGGAGCTGCCTGGGAGAAAACCTGGGACATGGGAGGAGAGGAGCTGCCTGGGAGAAATCCTGGGATACGGGAGGAGGCGAGCTGCCTGGGAGAAATCCTAGGATATGGGAGGAGAGTAGCTGCCTGGGAGAAATCCTGGGACACGGGAGGAGGCGAGCTGCCTGGGAGAAATCCTGGGATATGGGAGGAGATGATCTGCCTGGGAGAAATCCCGGGATATGGGAAGAGGCAATCTGCCTGGGAGAAATCCTGGGATATGGGAGGAGGCGAGCTGCCTGGGAGAAATCCTGGAACACTGGGGGAGAGGAGCTGCCTGGGAGAAATCCTGGGACACGGGAGGAGGCGAGCAGCCTGGAAGAAATCCTGGAACACTGGGGGAGAGGAGCTGCTTGGGAGAAATCCTGGGATATGGGAGAAGAGGAGCTGCCTGGGAGAAATCCTGTGATATGGGAGGAAAGGAGCTGCCTGGGAGAAAACCTGGGACATGGGAGGAGAGGAGCTGCCTGGGAGAAATCCTGGGATACGGGAGGAGGCGAGCTGCCTGGGAGAAATCCTGGGATATGGGAGGAGATGATCTGCCTGGGAGAAATCCCGGGATATGGGAAGAGGCAATCTGCCTGGGAGAAATCCTGGGATATGGGAGGAGAGGAGCTGCCTGGGAGAAATCCTAGGATATGGGAGGAGAGTAGCTGCCTGGGAGAAATCCTGGGACACGGGAGGAGAGGAGCTGCCTGGGAGAAATCCTGTGATATGGGAGGAAAGGAGCTGCCTGGGAGAAAACCTGGGACACGGGAGGAGAGGAGCAGCCTGGGACAAATCCTGGGATACGGGAGGAGGCGAGCTGCCTGGGAGAAATCCTGGGACATGGGAGGAGAGGAGCTGCCTGGGAGAAATCCTGCGATATGGGAGGAGGCAAGCAGCTTGGAAGAAATCCTGGGACACGGGGGGAGAGGAGCTGCCTGGGAGAAATCCTGGGATACGGGAGGAGAGGAGCTGCCTGGGAGAAATCCTGGGACACGGGAGGAGAGGAGCAGCCTGGGAGAAATCCTGGGACACGGGAGGAGAGGAGCTGCCTAGGAGAAATCCTGGAACACAGGAGGAGGCGAGCTTTCTGGGAGAAATCCTGGGATAAGGGAGGAGGCGAGCTGCCTGTGCACAATGAAATGTCTCATCCTGTGCTCTTTCCTCCCATGTGTTGCCACTTATGTTTTCTATCATTGGATACGAAACAAAGTCGTTTCCCTCTTATGAAGGATGGTTCACATCATTTTATTGAAGGTCACCTTTCCTGGGAGAGATGTGGAGGCTGCTACTTCTCATCCCGCAAATGCTCATTTCTTGGCTCTTGGTAAGAGAAGAGACGGCAAATGCCCAAACCTTTGCATGTTCGGCTCCCCCTGTGCAGGTAATGAGCATCATATTGTAGAAGTTGTATTTCTACCCCTGTAAATGACAGCTTCCTGCTGTCACTGAGTCAGGGGTCAGGCTTGGAGAGCGGTAGCTAACAAAATAAAAACAAGAGAATAGAATAGAATGAATATAACCATCTTCCTAGTCTAATTTATTATTTTCTATTCTATTCAAATTCAAATGGATTCTATTTGAATTTTGGAAAATAGTTATATTCTTTCTATTCATTTCTATTCTATTTTATTGTTTTTTAATTGTATTCTTTTTCTATTTGTTTATTCCATTCATTTTATATTCTATAATAAATAAATAGAATAGAATAGAAAAGAATATAACAGAAAATAAAAGAATAGAATATAATATAGTAAAACAGAACAGAATAGGGTAGAAAATAAAAGAAAATAGAAAGGAATAGAATAAAAAAAGAATAGAGTTAAATAGAAAGATTAAAACCATTGTCTGAAAATCGAATCGAATAGAAAAGAATAGAATTAAAAAAAATCAATAGAATGGAATAGAAAATAAACAATATAACCATCTTCCAAAATTCAAATAGAATCAATTCAGATTGATTCTATTTGAATTTTGGGAAATGGTTATATTCTTTCTATTCATATCCATTGTATTCTATTGTTTTTTTTTTATTGTATTATTTTACTATTTATTTATTCTATTCCGTTCTTTTCTATTCTATTACTTACTTTTTTATTCTATTCTTTGCTATTCAAATTTTATTAGAATAAAAAAAGAAAATAATAGAATAGAAATGAATAGAATAGAATAAACGAATAGAAAAAGAATACCATTAAAAAAACATAGAATATAATAGAAACAAATGGAAAGTATATAACCATTTTCCAAAATTCAAATAAAATCAATTCTATTTAAATTTTGGAAAATGGTTATATTATTTATATTCTATTCTATTGATGTTTTTGATCCTATTCTTTTCTATTGTATTCAAATTTCAGAAGATGGTTATAATCTATTTAACTCTATTAATTTTTTTTATTCTACCCCTTTCTATTCTATTATATTCCATTCTATTCTGTTCTTTTATTTCCTATCCTATTTTGTTCTGTTTTACTCTATTACAATAATATTATATTACTCTATCATATTCTATTCTTTTATGTTATATTCTTTTCTATTCTATTCAATTTTTTCTATTCTATTCCTTTATTTTCTATTCAGGCATTGTGATTGACAATGGGTCAGTTTTTTCGATTTTTTTTTTCAGTTTTTTTTTTTTTTTTAATAAAGGACTTATCGATTTTTTTTGTTTAATAAGTAGGGGTATCATGTACCTCATACTCATTCTCATATCTCAGTATCTAGAGCAGGGGGGTCTCAAATCTGGCGGCCCTCCCAGCTATTGCAAAACTACAAGTCCCATAATGCCTTGCGAGGCTGACAGCTACATGCATGACTCCCTCAGACAAAGGCATGATGGGACTTGTAGTTCGGCAGCAGCTGGGGGGGGGGCGCCAGTTTGACACCCCTGATCTAGAGACTGCTTTATTATTAAAGAGGCTTCCAGATTCCTATAAAGCCCTGCCTGCAGATCCTCGCAACCGCCGGCCAGGGTTGTGGAGTTAGGGCCCTGTCCTCATCGATATGCCTGGTGTGTGGGTGAGGGAGAGGGTGCATGCTCCTCCCCTCCTTTCCTGGAAAGCCAGGCTGCATGATTGAGGGTCCGGTATTTCATTAATTAAAGGGCCTTTAAAAAAAAATAATAATAATAAATAACCGAACCAGCTCCGCTGCAATATTCACCTTCAATCTAGAGCTGTCCTTCAAAAAGACTTTTTTCTGCAACTAGATGTCCTCAGTCTGATGGTCATCATCATTCAACCCACCTCCTCTGAGCCTAGGTTATCCCGGGATAAGCCCCCAGAAATTTAACTGGACAGTGAAGCGAGAAGCAGCATAGAGGCGAGGAGCTCTTCTCTCTCAGCGCGGACACACTCGGGTGGAACAGTAAACGGAGGAATCTCAAACGTGTGTATTCCCCGTAAACTGGAGTGGAGAACTATAGAAATGAAAAGAAGAAATATAGAAATAAAAAGTGAAACATTTGATGTGTGGAACTTGATAAATTTGTCTCATCCTAAAACTCACCATTCCCAATGCCTCCGCCATTTGGTTCACCAATAGGTATGACCTCCTCGTGTCCTACCAATACCCACCTGAGAACCCAGAGGATCCAGAATTGGAACCCCCCATGGAGAGAGGGTCTTTTCTTCCCCTGCTTACGTGGAAGGATGTGGTTCCACCTGCTTGGATCAAGTACAATACCCACCTGAGGACCCATAGATGATCCGGGATTGGTACCTCATGGAGACGGGCCTTTTCTACACCTGCTGCTGTGGACAATTGTATAGTGCTACCTACCTAGGTCAAGTACAATACCCACCTAAGAACCCATAGATGATCCGGGATTGGTACCCCATGGAGACGGGGCCTTTTCTCCAACTCCTTCTGTGGACAGTTGCATGGTTCTACCCACCTAGGTCAAGTACAATACTCACCTAAGAACCCATAGATGATCCGGGATTGGTACCCCATGGAGACGGGGCCTTTTCTCCACCTGCTTCTGTGGACAGTTGCATGGTTCTACCCACTTAGGTGAAGTACAATACCCACCTAAGAACCCATAGATGATCCGGGATTGGTACCCCATGGAGACAGGGCATTTTCTCCACCTGCTTCTGTGGACAGTTGCATGGTTCTACCCACCTAGGTCAAGTACAATACCCACCTAAGAACCCATAGATGATCCGGGATTGGTACCCCATGGAGACGGGGCCTTTTCTCCACCTGCTTCTGTGGACAGTTGCATGGTTCTACCCACTTAGGTGAAGTACAATACCCACCTAAGAACCCATAGATGATCCGGGATTGGTACCCCATGGAGACAGGGCATTTTCTCCACCTGCTTCTGTGGACAGTTGCATGGTTCTACCCACCTAGGTCAAGTACAATACCCACCTAAGAACCCATAGATGATCCGGGATTGGTACCCCATGGAGACAGGGCATTTTCTCCACCTGCTTCTGTGGACAGTTGCATGGTTCTACCCACCTAGGTGAAGTACAATACCCACCTAAGAACCCATAGATGATCCGGGATTGGTACCCCATGGAGACAGGGCATTTTCTCCACCTGCTTCTGTGGACAGTTGCATGGTTCTACCCACCTAGGTGAAGTACAATACCCACCTAAGAACCCATAGATGATCCGGGATTGGTACCCCATGGAGACGGGGCCTTTTCTCCACCTGCTTCTGTGGACAGTTGCATGGTTCTACCCACTTAGGTGAAGTACAATACCCACCTAAGAACCCATAGATGATCCGGGATTGGTACCCCATGGAGACAGGGCATTTTCTCCACCTGCTTCTGTGGACAGTTGCATGGTTCTACCCACCTAGGTCAAGTACAATACCCACCTAAGAACCCATAGATGATCCGGGATTGGTACCCCATGGAGACGGGCCTTTTCTCCAACTCCTTCTGTGGACAGTTGCATGGTTCTACCCACCTAGGTGAAGTACAATACTCACCTAAGAACCCATAGATGATCCGGGATTGGTACCCCATGGAGACGGGGCCTTTTCTCCACCTGCTTCTGTGGACAGTTGCATGGTTCTACCCACCTAGATGAAGTACAATACTCACCTAAGAACCCATAGATGATCCGGGATTGGTACCCCATGGAGACGGGCCTTTTCTCCAACTCCTTCTGTGGACAGTTGCATGGTTCTACCCACCTAGGTGAAGTACAATACTCACCTAAGAACCCATAGATGATCCGGGATTGGTACCCCATGGAGACGGGGCCTTTTCTCCACCTGCTTCTGTGGACAGTTGCATGGTTCTACCCACCTAGGTGAAGTACAATACTCACCTAAGAACCCATAGATGATCCGGGATTGGTACCCCATGGAGACAGGGCATTTTCTCCAACTCCTTCTGTGGACAGTTGCATGGTTCTACCCACCTAGGTCAAGTACAATACCCACCTAAGAACCCATAGATGATCCGGGATTGGTACCCCATGGAGACGGGGCCTTTTCTCCACCTGCTTCTGTGGACAGTTGCATGGTTCTACCCACTTAGGTGAAGTACAATACCCACCTAAGAACCCATAGATGATCCGGGATTGGTACCCCATGGAGACAGGGCATTTTCTCCACCTGCTTCTGTGGACAGTTGCATGGTTCTACCCACCTAGGTGAAGTACAATACCCACCTAAGAACCCATAGATGATCCGGGATTGGTACCCCATGGAGACGGGCCTTTTCTCCAACTCCTTCTGTGGACAGTTGCATGGTTCTACCCACCTAGGTGAAGTACAATACCCACCTAAGAACCCATAGATGATCCGGGATTGGTACCCCATGGAGACGGGGCCTTTTCTCCACCTGCTTCTGTGGACAGTTGCATGGTTCTACCCACCTAGGTGAAGTACAATACCCACCTAAGAACCCATAGATGATCCGGGATTGGTACCCCATGGAGACAGGGCATTTTCTCCACCTGCTTCTGTGGACAGTTGCATGGTTCTACCCACCTAGGTGAAGTACAATACCCACCTAAGAACCCATAGATGATCCGGGATTGGTACCCCATGGAGACAGGGCATTTTCTCCACCTGCTTCTGTGGACAGTTGCATGGTTCTACCCACCTAGGTCAAGTACAATACCCACCTAAGAACCCATAGATGATCCGGGATTGGTACCCCATGGAGACGGGCCTTTTCTCCAACTCCTTCTGTGGACAGTTGCATGGTTCTACCCACCTAGGTGAAGTACAATACTCACCTAAGAACCCATAGATGATCCGGGATTGGTACCCCATGGAGACGGGCATTTTCTCCAACTCCTTCTGTGGACAGTTGCATGGTTCTACCCACCTAGGTCAAGTACAATACTCACCTAAGAACCCATAGATGATCTGGGATTGGTACCCCATGGAGACAGGGCATTTTCTCCAACTCCTTCTGTGGACAGTTGCATGGTTCTACCCACCTAGGTCAAGTACAATACCCACCTAAGAACCCATAGATGATCCGGGATTGGTACCCCATGGAGACGGGCCTTTTCTCCAACTCCTTCTGTGGACAGTTGCATGGTTCTACCCACCTAGGTGAAGTACAATACTCACCTAAGAACCCATAGATGATCCGGGATTGGTACCCCATGGAGACGGGGCCTTTTCTCCACCTGCTTCTGTGGACAGTTGCATGGTTCTACCCACCTAGGTGAAGTACAATACTCACCTAAGAACCCATAGATGATCCGGGATTGGTACCCCATGGAGACAGGGCATTTTCTCCAACTCCTTCTGTGGACAGTTGCATGGTTCTACCCACCTAGGTCAAGTACAATACCCACCTAAGAACCCATAGATGATCCGGGATTGGTACCCCATGGAGACGGGGCCTTTTCTCCACCTGCTTCTGTGGACAGTTGCATGGTTCTACCCACTTAGGTGAAGTACAATACCCACCTAAGAACCCATAGATGATCCGGGATTGGTACCCCATGGAGACAGGGCATTTTCTCCACCTGCTTCTGTGGACAGTTGCATGGTTCTACCCACCTAGGTCAAGTACAATACCCACCTAAGAACCCATAGATGATCCGGGATTGGTACCCCATGGAGACGGGCCTTTTCTCCAACTCCTTCTGTGGACAGTTGCATGGTTCTACCCACCTAGGTGAAGTACAATACCCACCTAAGAACCCATAGATGATCCGGGATTGGTACCCCATGGAGACGGGCCTTTTCTCCAACTCCTTCTGTGGACAGTTGCATGGTTCTACCCACCTAGGTGAAGTACAATACCCACCTAAGAACCCATAGATGATCCGGGATTGGTACCCCATGGAGACAGGGCATTTTCTCCACCTGCTTCTGTGGACAGTTGCATGGTTCTACCCACCTAGGTCAAGTACAATACCCACCTAAGAACCCATAGATGATCCGGGATTGGTACCCCATGGAGACAGGGCATTTTCTCCACCTGCTTCTGTGGACAGTTGCATGGTCCTACCCACCTAGGTCAAGTACAATACCCACCTAAGAACCCATAGATGATCCGGGATTGGTACCCCATGGAGACGGGGCCTTTTCTCCACCTTCTTCTGTGGACAGTTGCATGGTTCTACCCACCTAGGTCAAGTACAATACTCACCTAAGAACCCATAGATGATCCGGGATTGGTACCCCATGGAGACGGGCATTTTCTCCAACTCCTTCTGTGGACAGTTGCATGGTTCTACCCACCTAGGTCAAGTACAATACCCACCTAAGAACCCATAGATGATCTGGGATTGGGACCCCCATGGAGACGGGGCATTTTCTCCACCTGCTGCTGTGGACAGTTGCATGGTTCTACCCACCTAGGTCAAGTACAATACCCACCTAAGAACTCATAGATGATCCGGGATTGGTACCCTGTTTGACCCCTCGGACCACCACCACCTGAATCTCATCTCTCTGTCACTCTGCTCTCTCCTCCTACCAGCATGCCTTTTGAAATTATCGGCTCCTTGTGCTGCTTCTTTCTCTGACACTCCAGCCCTGCTATACAGGGGCTGATACCAGGTGACCTTTCCGGTACTTGCACTGCTTATATTTAAAAAAAATATAATCAATGATGTATTAAAGACCTTGAGGACCACCACCATCTGAATCTCATCCCCCTGTCACTTTGCTCTCTCCTCCCACCAGCATCCCTCTTAAAGTGATTGGCTCCTTGTACTGCTTCTTCCTCTTACACTTCAGCCCTGCTGTACAGGAGGCTGATGCCAGGTCACCTTGTGGGGCTTGCACTGCTTGTATACTACAATTGATGATGTATTAAAGACCTTGAGGACCACCACCACCTGAATCTCACCTCTATGTCACTCTGCTCTCTCCTCCTATCAGCATGCCTCTTGAAAAGGCTCCTTGTGCTGCTTCTTCCTCTTACACTCCAGCTCTGCTGTACAGGGGCTGATATCAGGTATTTACACTGTGTGTATTTAAAAAATATATATATAATTGACAACATAATAATGATTATAATGCCAAAAATGAAAATGAGATCTCCCTACAGTTCGTCTTTATATAATAATGTCAGGTAACCGGCACACCGGGGCATACACCTGTGCCGGGAACGAGGCGACTTCCTCCGGCGGCTCGGCGTGCGGAGTGACTCAGACGAGAAGCGATGGCGGAGCGCCCCCCGGGAGACTTGCAGTAATGCTAAGTGACACCTTATTTTTGTTCATATTTAGCATCTTCACGGTACATTAATCAGAGGAAGTAATGTATAATGAGGAATTCATCGCCCGCTCCAGGTGCGCTGATTGCCGTAATTGAGGTCTTGAGCAGAACGCGCCTTCGTGTATACATTTCCTCCACATTTGCCGGGAAAAAGTGCCGTCACATCACCGCCCATTCTTCTCCTTCCCCATAGACATTCATCTTCTCAAAGGCTCTGTGATGTAACATTCTTAACCCCTTCAATACCGGACACTTTCACCCCATTCTGCCCCCCCCTCCCCCAATACTGGGAACTTGCCTCCCTTCTGCCCCTTCCCCCAATACTGGGCACTCCCCCTTCTGCCCCCCCCCCAATACTGGGAACTTTCCCCCTCTTCTGCCCCCCCTCCCCCAAAACAGGACACTTTCCACCTTCTGTCCCCTCTCCCCAATACTGGAAACTTTCCCCCCCTTCTGCCCCCCCTCCACCAATACTGGAAACTTCCCCCCCTTCTGCCCCTTCCCCCAATACTGAGCACTCCCCCTTCTGCCCCCCCAATACTGGGAACTTTCCCCCTCTTCTACCCCCCTCCTCCAATACTGGGCACTCCCCCCTTCTGCTGCCCCCAATACTGGAGTCTTCCCCCCCTTCTGCCCCCTCCCCCAATACTAGGTACTTTCACCACCCCAATACTTGGACCTTCCCCCTTCTGCTCCCCCCAATACTGGAAACTTTCCCCCGTTTCTGCCCCCCAATACTCGGCACTTTCTCCCCCTTCTACCGCCCTCCCCTAATACTGAGCACTTTCAACCCCCAATACTGGGAACTTTCCAGACACTTTCTCCCCCTTCTGCCCCCTCCTCCCCCTATACTGGGCACTTTCACCCTCCATACTGGAAATTCCTCCCCCTTCTGCCCCCCAATACCGGACACTTTCACCCTCCCCCCAATACTGGGAACATTCACCCCCCAATATTGGGAACTTTCCCCCTTTTGCCCCCCTCCCCCAATACTGGGCACTCCCTCCTTCTGCTCCCCCCAATACAGGACACTTTCCCCCCTTCTGCCCCCTCTCCCCCAATACTGGAAATCCCCCCCTTCTGCCCCCTCCCCCAATACTGGGCACTTTCACCACCCCAATACTTGGACCTCCCCCCTTCTGTCCCCCAATACAGGAAAGTTTCCCCCGCTTCTGCCCCCAATACTCTGCACTTTCACCCCCTTCTGCCACCCTCCCCTAATACTGAGCACTTTCACCCCCAATACTGGGAACTCCCCCCTTCTGCCCCCCCCCCCAATACTGGGCACTTTCACCCCCAATACTTGGAACTTCCCCCTTCTGCCCCCCTCTCCCCCAATACTGGGAACTTTCACCCCCCAATACTGGGAACTTTCACCCCTCAATAATGGGAACTTTCACCCTTTTGCCCCCTGCCAATACCGGACACTTTCACCCCCTTCTGCCCCCTCCTCCCCCTATACTGGGCACTTTCACCCCCAATACTGGAAATTCCCCCCTTCTGCCCCCCAATACTGGACACTTTCACCCTCCCCCCAATACTGGGAACATTCACCCCCCAATAATGGTAACTTTCCCTGTTTTGCCCCCACTCCAATACCGGACACTTTTAACCCCTTCTGCCCCCTCCTCTCCCTATACTGGGCACTTTCACCCACCCAATACTGGAAATTTACCCCCTTCTGCCCTCCCAATACTGGACACATTTACCCTCCCCCAATACTGGGAACGTCCCCTCCTTCTGCCCCCCAATACTGAGCACTTTCACCCCCCCCAATACTTTGAACTTTTCTCCTTCTGCCCCCTCCTCCAATACTGGGCACTTTCACCCCCCAATACTTGGAACTTTCCCCTTCTGCCCCCTTCCCCAATACAGGGCACTTTTACCCCCCAATACTGGGAACTTTCCTCCCCTTC
This sequence comes from Lithobates pipiens, assembly GCF_037356315.1. NCBI lineage: Eukaryota > Metazoa > Chordata > Amphibia > Anura > Ranidae > Lithobates > Lithobates pipiens. The sequence goes on along the minus strand of NW_027507758.1, from coordinate 5,477,539 downwards.
TGCCCCCTCCTCCAATACTTTGCACTTTCACCCCCAAATACTGGGAACTTTTGCCCCTTCTGACCCCCTGACCCCAATACTGGGCAATTTTACCCCCCAATACTGGGAAATTCCCCCCTTACACCCCCCTCCGCCAATACTGGGAAATTCCACCCCCCAATACTGGGAACATCCCCCTTTTGCCCCCCTCAAATACCAGACACTTTCACCCCCTTCTGCCCCCTCCCCCCTCTATACTGGACATTTTCACCCCCCAATACTGGAAATGTCGCCCCTTCTGTACCCCCCAATACTGCACACTTTCACCCTCCCCCAACACTGGGAACTTTCCCATCCTTCTGCCCCCTTCCCCAAGACTGGGCACTTTCACCCCCCAAAACTTGGTACATTACCCCCCTTCTGCCCTCCTCCCCAATACTGGACACTTTTACCCTCCTCCCAACACTTGGAACTTCCCTCCCCTTCTGCCCCCTCCCCCAGTATTGGGCAATTTCACCCCCCCCCCCCCCCGATACTGGGAACTTTTGCCCCCTTCTGATCCCCCTCCCCAATACCGGCACTTTCACCCCCCCACCTTCCTGCCCAGGCCAATTTTCAGCTTTCAGCACTGTCCCACCTTGAATGACAATTACGCGGTCATGCTACACTGTACCCATATGACATTTTTATCATTTTTTTCACACAAACAGAGATTTATTTTGGTGGTGTTGGATCACTTCTGCGGTTTTTCTTTTTTTTTTTTTCTTTTCTATAATAATTACCCCCCCCAAAAAAATGTAAAATAAGTAAATTTCTTCCTCAGTTTAGGCCGGTATGTATTCTACATATTTTTGGCAAAAAAAAATCACAATAAGCGTATATTGATGGGTTTGCACAAAAGTTATAGCCTCTACAAAATAGAGAATATATTTATGGCATTTTTATTTATTTTTTTACTAGTAATGTCAGCGATCTGCGATTTATAGCGGGACTGCGACATTGCAGCGGACACATTGAACACTTCTGACACTTTTTTTTGGGACCGATGTAATTTATACAGCAAAACAGAGCTAAAAATATCCACTTATTTCTGTATAAATGTCACTGGCATGGAAGACGTTAACACTGGGTGGGGGGCGATCAAGGGGTTAAATGTGTTTCCTAGGGAGGTGTTGCTAACTGTATGGGCGCTGGGTGGACTTGGAGGAGGAGAGAGATCGCTGTTCCTGATCACTAGGAACACACAATCTCTCTCTCCTCCCCTGTCAGAACGGGATCTGTCTGTTTACATTGACAGATCCCCATTCTGGCTCTCGTTCCTGCGATCGCGGGTGGTGGTTGGTGGACATCGCGGCCGCCGACCAACGCACATCGGGCCACCCCCCCCCCCACCATACAGCAGTGCGCTCGCTACGGCTCCTTAAAAAGGAACCGACGTACACCTACAGCGATTTGCAGGAACGTGCCGTCCTATAACATATATAATATACACTTGCCCGTTGTTTCTGCTTTCAACGCATCAACTTCACGAACAACACGTTCACCCGCCGCCTGACATACCCCGCCCACTTCCAGATGCCATTGTACCCAGACAATCGGGCGGGCGGGCAACGTCGGTAAAATGGCGCTAGTTTTAGCGCTGCTTTACTGTCGTTTTAGCTGCAGCCGAGAAACAGTTAAAACCACCGCAAAGCGCTGCCGCAGTGGCGCTTTGCCAGGGGTGTAGCCGCAGCTCCTTCACCGCTCCAAAGATGCTGCCAGCAGGACTTTTTTTTTTGCATCCAGCCAGCGCCCCGCCCCAGGGCGAGAGCCCTCGGGGCGTTCACATTGGAGAGTGAGGAGCGGCTCTTTCAGGGCACTTTGCAGGCGCTATTTTTATCGCTGTAGCGCCTGCAAAGCGCCCTCAGTGTGAAAGGGGTCTCAATGTTATTCACTTTACCTGCCGGCAGTGGCGGAATTATCAGGGTCGCACCAGTCGCATTGCGACTGGGCCCTTGAGCTCCGCCACTGTAAGGGGGCCCGCCGCCGCCCGGGAGATAGTCATTTACGCGGAGTCCCGGTAAGCTCCGCCCATCCTTTCCGACTGCTCCGCCCATCCTCCCCGCCCATCCTCTGCTCCCGCACTCATCGGGGACAGTCCCCGCCCGCTTCGCCCATCCTCTCCGCCCATTCCCTCTGCCCGCACAGTCTCCGCCCAAATTCTCTGTCCCCACTTGCTCCGCCCATCTTCTCCGTCCACACCTTCAATCACAGGCCCCGCCCAGCCACAACTGCCACTGTTACCCCCACACCACCACAACTGCCACTGATACCCCCCACACCACCACAACTGCCACTGATACCCCCCCACACCAGCACTACTGTCACTAATACCCCCACACCACCACAACTGCCACTGATACCCCTGCACACCACCACAACTGCCATTGATATCCCCGCACACCACCACAACTGCCGCTGTTACCCCGCACACTGCCACTGATACCCCCCACACCAGCACTACTGTCACTAATACCCCCACACCACCACAACTGCCACTGATACCCCCCCACACCAGCACTACTGTCACTAATACCCCGCACACCACCACAACTGCCACTGATACCCCCGCACACCACCACAACTGCCACTGATACCCCCGCACACCACCACAACTGCCACTGATACCCCCACACCACCACAACTGCCACTGATACCACCATCACAACTGCCACTTTTACCACCCACACACCATCACCACTGCCACTGATACCACCCACACACCACCATTACTGCCACTGATACCCCCACACACCACCATTACTGCCACTGATACCCCCACACCACCACTACTGCCACTGATACCCCCACACCACCACAACTGCCACTGATACCCCCACACCACCACAACTGCCACTGATACCACCCACACACCATCACAACTGCCACTTTTACCACCCACACACCATCACAACTGCCACTGATACCACCCACACACCACCATTACTGCCACTGATACCCCCACACACCACCATTACTGCCACTGATACCCCCACACCACCACTACTGCCACTGATACCCACCACACAACCACTACTGCCTCTGATACCCCCCACACCACCACTACTGCCACTGATTCCCGCTCCCCCACACCACCACCATTTATACCCCCCACACCACCACAACCACTGCTGCCACTGATCCACCCCACCATGACCATCCAGCAACGACCATCCTTGCCACTGATACAATTCCCCTCCCCACCACTCATCCCATCCCACCCCCCCAACCATCACCCTCACCACGGATCCCATCTTTCCACCACCACTGCCACTCATCCCATCCCATCCCCCTCCAACCATCACCCTTACCACTGATCCCATTCCCACCACCACATCTGCCACTCATCCCATTCAACCCCCCCCCCCCCATCACTGATCCCACCCCCCAACCACAACCCTTGCCACTGATCCCATCACCCTCACCGCTGCCATTCATGCTGCCACTCATCCCATTCCCCACCACCGCTACTACTGATCCCATCCCCACCCAACCAACACTGCTGCCACTGATCCCATCCTCCCCACCGCTGCCACTCATCCCATCTCTCCCTCACCACTGCCACTCATCCCATCCCCCACCACCGATGCCACTGATCCTATCCCTCCTCAAACACCACTGCTGCCACTAATCCCATCCCCCACCACCACCACTGGCACTCATCCCAGGGGCATAACTACAGGGTTCACAATTGTTAAGCGCACATGTTGCCCCTGAACACCTAGATGGGGGAGGGGGGCATTTAGAGGAACACATCCCCTCAATTTTTCTCCTGTAGCCACTAAAAGTCTGCTTCTCCTCCTCTCCCTCTGATAGGAATTAAGTAACTGCAGGAGGAAAATGGAGAGGATTTGTTCCCCCTCCTATCCAGGTCCTGCTGCCCCCGGGATCAGTCAGAAGAGCCCTGGCTGGAGGTCAGGGGGGGCCCTCCATGGTTTCTTTCATCGGGGCCCTGAAGGTTCTAGTTACGCCACTGCCTGCCGGTGGTCATAATGTTATGGCCGCTCGGTGAATAACGCTTGGGGGTTCCCGACCGGCGCATGTACGTCGGCAGAATGGCGCGGACAGGCAAATGGGCGTACCTGTACGTCCGTTTTAAATTTGCCGCCGTGCCATTGTGTGCACACACGCCGGCCGGGGCCTCTGTGAGTCGGGTCACAGGTCCCGCGGACTCGATTTCCGTGGGGATACCCACGATCGCCTCACGGGGAGGAAGAACGGGGAGGTGCTAATGTAAAGAAGCATCTCCCCGTTCTGCCTAGTGACAGTGTCACTGATCTCTGCTCCCTGTGATCGGGAGCTGTGATCAGTGATGTGCCACATGTAGCCACGCCCCCCACAGTTAGAAACACTCCCCAGGACACACTTAACCCTTACACTGCCGCCTAGTGGTTAACCCCTTCACTGCCAGTGTCATTTACACAGGAATCAGTGCCTTTGTATAGCAGTGATTGCTGTATAAATGACAATGGTCCTAAAAATGTGTCAAAAATGTCCAAATGTGTCCGCCATAATGTCGCAGTCACAATAAAAATCGCTGATCGCCGCCATTACTAGTAAAAAAATATATATATATTAATAAAAATGTCATAAAACTATCCCCTATTTTGTACATGCTATAACTTTTGCGCAAACCAATCAATAAACGCTTATTGCGGGTTTTTTTTGTTTTTTTACCAAAAATATGTAGAAGAATACGTATCGGCCTAAACTGAGAAAAAAAAATAAAAGTAAAAAATAATGCGTTTTTTTTGCAAAAAAAACGCAGAGGTGATCAAATACCACCAAAAGAAAGCTCTATTTGTGGGGAAAATTTCCGTCAATTTTGTGTGGGAGCCACGTCGCCACGACTGTGCATTTGTCAGTTAAAGCGTCGCAGTGCCGAATTGCAAAAAGTGCTCTGGTCAGGAAGGGGGTAAAATCTCCCGGGGCTGAAGCGGTTAAGCAAAAATGCTCATTTTAACATGTATGTGAAAAAGTGAAAAAAAAATCCCTGGACAGCAAGTGGTTAATTATTGCCTGAGGAGGCTTCAGCACAGGGGCTGGAAAATATGAAATTTTACCCTTAGCGCCACCTCCTGGGAATAGCAAGTATTGCAGCTTGACCATGGGTACGCTGTATTGCCAAAAGTATTGGGACGCCTGCCTTTACACACACACACACACATAAAACTTTAATGGCATGTTTGACCATTCTCCCAGAAGAGCATTTGTGAGGTCAGGCACTGATGTTGGACGAGAAAGGCCTGGCTCACAGTCTCCGATCTAATTCATCCCAAAGGTGTTCTATCAGGTTGAGGTCAGGACTCTGCGCAGGCCAGTCAAGTTCCTCCACCCCAGACTCACTCATCTATGTCTTTATGGACCTTGCTTTGGAACCTGTGCCTGTCACAAGTCGGAGGACCTATATTATATATATATATATATATATATATATATATATATATATATATATATATATATATATATATATTTTTTTTTTTTTTTTGCTAGAAAATTACTTAGAACCTCTGAACATTATATATTTATATATACTTTTTTTTTTTTTTTAGCAGAGACCCTAGAGAATAAAATGGCGGAATAAAAAAAAAAATATATATTTTATATATATATATATATATATATATATATATATATATATATATATATATATATATATATATATATATATATATATATATATATATATATATATATATATATATATATATATATATATATATATATATATATATATATATATATATATATTTTTTTTTTTTTTGTTTTTTGCTAGAAAATTACTTAGAACCCCTAAACATTATATATATATATATATATATATATAAATAAATAAATAAAATATATATATATTTTGCTTGAAAATTACTTAGAACCCCCAAACATTTTATATATATAATGTTTGGGGGTTCTAAGTAATTTTCTAGAAAAAAAATACAGATTTTAACTTGTAAGCAACAAAATAGGCTTAGGCATGAAAGGGATATAAACAAAAAATAAATTTTTTTTTGCTTTCCATTATAAAATATATCCAATAAAATTAAATAAAAAAACAAATACAATAAAAACATTGAATTTCTTCTTACATTTTGTACATAATGTATCCTGCTACATGTCTTTGGTTAAAAAATAAAAATACAAATAAGTGTATATTGATTGGTTTTGCGTGAAATTTATAGCGTCTACAAACTATGGGATAGATACTGGAATTTTCATTTATTTTTTTTTTTTTTTTCATACTGACAATGGCGGTTTATCAGCGACTTACGATGGGACTGCGATAGGTCGAGGTCGGGTCGCGCTCCGGTCGAGCGCCACCTGCAGAGGAGAAAGCAGACTGCACCTGCCCACACACCGGCGCCCGGTCCTCCGCCTTGGTACAGGCACAGCTTCCACTTCTTCTTTCACCGGGAATTTAAATTCGAAGAAACAAAGTTGCTTTAAGCCGTTCTCAAGGCAATCTCGAGAAAATGATCCAAACGCGAGCAGCACGAGATGTAAACGTCTGTTGCTGTCTTACACAGCTGCATTTGCAACACAATAAACATAAATTGTATATATATGTGAACAAGGAAACGTCCTCATTCCAACCGGCTTCTGCTGCTACCAGAAATATTCCGGGGGGGGGGAGGAAGTTAGAATTTCATTCATAAGCAGAAATCTGCGGAAGGAGACGGTAATCTATAAGATAAGGATCGAAACCCGCTGTAAATAGATTACGCAGCAACATCGCGGCCAGGGGGGGGCCCCCCTCGGTGGGTTACAAGGCCGCCTCACGCTGGGCCGACATTTCCATATCTAGAATCAGATCTATATTTTCTCTATAAACTTGAAGGTATTTACATAAAGCTCATCTAAGTGTCACTGCTGATGGATAATGTGGTGGCTTGCTGTCATGTGGAAAGTGTAATCACGGCTCACCACGGTACGGCGTACAATCAGGATAATAACTTCCTTCATTGTTCTAAATCAAAGATTATCAACTACACACTGCAAGCCTGATTTCCATCCACCACCTGCTGCTCTATCTGGATGGAAACTCCGGTACGCCCAACTGTGATGATAATGAGAGGAATGATAGATAGATAGATAGATAGATAGATAGATAGATAGATAGATAGATAGATAGATAGATAGATAGATAGATCCATAGACATGTGCACAGGGTACGCCGGATGTGCCTGGGCACACCCTAATCACTCAGTGTACATTAGCATTATCTCTTTGTGTCGCAGTAAGGAGATGGGAAAGATCTCCCTCTTTATCGGCTCTGCCATAAAAGAAGTGCTTACACACTTCTCTTTCACTGTGTCGGCAGGGAGGTCAATGTGGGCTATATATAATATATACACTCACCGGCCACTTTATTAGGCCCCCCCTTGCTAGTAGCAGTTTGGACCCCCTTTATTGGGCCACCTTGCTAGTAACGTTGGAGGGGTCTTGAGGCCTTGAGTCCTGAGCACCGTTCGGAGCTGTTATGCGGGAAGGTTGTAGCCCCTATACACCTGTTTTCTCTTGTTGACAGAGGTATAAGGCTCAAAGAAGCATGGGTGCCAGTAGCTTGGTAGCAGGTGACTGCCAGGGACAAGACGTTGTCAGGGTGAGCCAGGGTCATGCACGGTGAGGCTGAAGCGTGGTCAGGTAGCAGGCTGAGGTCTGTACGAGGGAAGCCGCCAGATTGAGGTCCAGTAGCAGGTCAGTACCAGGGGAACAGGCAGAGAATAGTCAAAGGCAAGCCGAGGTCAGTATCGAAAAATTCACAGAGCAAGATCAGGAGCTAGCCAGGTCAACAACGGGAGATCAGTCAGGAAGCAGGGACTGGGGTCCCCAGTTGTTGCCGGTTGTAACTCAGGTGGTGGCACCCTCCTCTGTTCCAGGGAATAGTCAGGAACCTGCGTCGGGGGACAGTGGGGCAGCAGATGGCGGACAAGGTAAGGCACGGATAAAGAAGGGGACTGGATCTGTTTGGTGGATTCGGCGAAGTGTGAGGTATACGTTTGTTTTGAGGGGCCACTCGGGGCACATCTCAAGCTGGAAGTGAGAGACAACATTTGGAGGGGTGAGTATGTGGAAATGTTTTCCCTGCTTCCACTGGAAATGTGGGCCATATACGCTCACCAGCCACTTTATTAGGCCCCCCCTTGCTAGTAGCAGTTTGGACCCCCTTTATTAGGCCACCTTGCTAGTAACGTTGGAGGGGTCTTGAGGCCTTGAGTCCTGAGCACCGTTCGGAGCTGTTATGCGGGAAGGTTGTAGCCCCTATACACCTGTTTTCTCTTGTTGACAGAGGTATAAGGCTCAAAGAAGCATGGGTGCCAGTAGCTTGGTAGCAGGTGACTGCCAGGGACAAGACGTTGTCAGGGTGAGCCAGGGTCATGCACGGTGAGGCTGAAGCGTGGTCAGGTAGCAGGCTGAGGTCTGTACGAGGGAAGCCGCCAGATTGAGGTCCAGTAGCAGGTCAGTACCAGGGGAACAGGCAGAGAATAGTCAAAGGCAAGCCGAGGTCAGTATCGAAAAATTCACAGAGCAAGATCAGGAGCTAGCCAGGTCAACAACGGGAGATCAGTCAGGAAGCAGGGACTGGGGTCCCCAGTTGTTGCCGGTTGTAACTCAGGTGGTGGCACCCTCCTCTGTTCCAGGGAATAGTCAGGAACCTGCGTCGGGGGACAGTGGGGCAGCAGATGGCGGACAAGGTAAGGCACGGATAAAGAAGGGGACTGGATCTGTTTGGTGGATTCGGCGAAGTGTGAGGTATACGTTTGTTTTGAGGGGCCACTCGGGGCACATCTCAAGCTGGAAGTGAGAGACAACATTTGGAGGGGTGAGTATGTGGAAATGTTTTCCCTGCTTCCACTGGAAATGTGGGCCATATACGCTCACCAGCCACTTTATTAGGCCCCCCCTTGCTAGTAGCAGTTTGGACCCCCTTTATTAGGCCACCTTGCTAGTAACGTTGGAGGGGTGTTGAGGCCTCGAGTCCTGAGCACCGTGCGGAGCTGTTATGCGGGAAGGTTGTAGCCCCTATACACCTGTTTTCTCTCGTTGACAGAGGTACAAGGCTCAAAGAAGCATGAGTGCCAGTAGCTTGGTAGCAGGTGACTGCCAGGGACAAGACGCTGTCAGGGTGAGCCAGGGTCATACACTGTGAGGCTGAACCATGGTCAGGTAGCAGGCTGAGGTCTGTACCAGGGAAGCCGCCAGATTGAGGTCCAGTAGCAGGCCAAGGTCAGTACCAGGAGAACAGGCAGAGAATAGTCAAAGGCAAGCCAAGGTCAGTATCGAAAAATTCACAGAGCAAGGTCAGGAGCTAGCCAGGTCAACAACGGGAGATCAGTCAGGAAGCAGGGACTAGGGTCCCCAGTTGTTGCCGGTTGTAACTCAGGTGGTGGCACCCTCCCCTGTTCCAGGGAATAGTCAGGAACCTGCATCGGGGGACAGTGGGGCAGCAGATGGTGGACAAGGTAAGGCACGGATAAAGAAGGGGACTGGATCTGTTTGGTGGATTCGGCGAAGTGTGAGGTATACGTTTGTTTTGAGGGGCCACTCGGGGCACATCTCAAGCTGGAAGTGAGAGACAACATTTGGAGGGGTGAGTATGTGGAAATGTTTTCCCTGCTTCCACTGGAAATGTGGGCCATATACACTCACCAGCCACTTTATTAGGTCCCCCCTTGCTAGAAGCAGTTTGGACCCCCTTTATTAGGCCACCTTGCTAGTAACATTGGAGGGGTGTTGAGGCCTCGAGTCCTGAGCACCGTGCCGAGCTGTTATGCGGGAAGGTTGTAGCCCCTATACACCTGTTTTCTCTTGTTGACAGAGGTACAAGGCTCAAAGAAGCACGAGTGCCAGTAGCTTGGTAGCAGGTGACTGCCAGGGACAAGACGTTGTCAGGGTGAGCCAGGGTCATACACGGTGAGGCTGAAGCGTGGTCAGGTAGCAGGCTGAGGTCTGTACCAGGAAAGCAGCCAAATTGAGGTCCAGTAGCAGGCCAAGGTCAGTACCAGGGGAACAGGCAGAGAATAGTCAAAGGCAAGCCGAGGTCAGTATCGAAAAATTCACAGAGCAAGGTCAGGAACTAGCCAGGTCAACAACGGGAGATCAGTCAGGAAGCAGAGACTGGGGTCCCCAGTTGTTGCCGGTTGTAACTCTCCTCTGGGCCAGTCACTAGTCGGGAACCTGCGTCGGGGGACAGTGGGGCAGCAGATGGCGGACAAGGTAAGGCACTGGATAAAGAAGGGGACTGGATCTGTTTGGTGGATTTGGCGGAAGTATAAGGTGTACGTTTGTTTTGAGGGGCCGCTCGGGGCACATCTCAAGCTGGAAGTGAGAGACAACATTTGGAGGGGTGAGTATGGGGAAATGTTTTTCCTGCTTCCACTTGAAAAATGTAATCTGGATCGAGGTAAATTGAATGACAGAAAAAAGAGGAGGAGGAGGAAAAGCGGCGGTATAGGCTGATTCCTCGGACGTTCACAAATTGGCTGTAGGCATTTGCTATCTTAGTATGATCGGTGAAAAGGCGCTAGACAACTGTTCCGTGCTTTTTTGTTACTTGGACGCTATAGGCAGAGGCGGCTCTCAAATTAGGCAAATTAGGCAGTCGCCTTAGGCCTCGCCCCCATACCACAACCTCATGATTCGCCGGGACTGCCCTGCATCCTCGACCCGGAATCCCGGCGAATCAGATTCCCGCAATGCTCGCAGCTTGTGCGGGTGTCTCCGTTCCTGCATGCCGCAAGCTCCACTCCACTGTGCATTGCAGCTGAGCGGCATCTCTCCCCAGCTGCCTGCCACACACAGTGCCGAGCAGAGCGGAGCGAACTGAACCCTCCTCCTCCTGTGCTGTGATGTTTTCCTGTGCACAGAGGAGGAGGGAACGAGTCACGAAACTGTACCGAAAGACGCGCTGGTCTGTGTAATCTAAAAGTGAGTCCTGGAGGGGAGGAAGGCATGAAGAAGAGGGCGAGGGAGGGCAGACAAGCAAGAGTTTACTTGGAGTGATTTGGGGGAGAGGATATCCATCCATCCCCCCCATACCATCCCGGCTCCATACACAGCACCCCAATCCCATCCTGGCTCCCTCCATCCCCCTGATCCCACCCGGCTCCATCTACCACCCCAATCCCATCCCAGCTCTATCCATCCCCCCATCCCATATTGGCTCCATCCATTCCCCAATCCCATTCCAGCTCTATCCCTCCCCCTCAATCCCATGATACCATGTTCTACCGCACCAGGTGACACCAACCCTAGTGACACCACTGTGTGCTAGGGGGCACTTTAGGACTTGTGCTACAAGGGGGCTTGGATATGAAATCCACCCCCCACCAGCACATGTCTTCTCCCCTCCCAAAGCCTCCCATAGCACATATCCTCCCCCCAATCAAACATATGCTGTCTGCCACAAAGGGGATGGCATCCATTTGATGGGCACAGTGGCTGCATTTGATGGGCACAGTGGCTGCATTTGATGGGAACAGTGGCTGCATTTGATGGGCACAGTGGCTGCACTTCATGGGTACAGTGTTGCATTTGATGGGCACAGTGGCTACATTTAAGGCACACCGTGGCTGCACTTGAGGGCACAGTGGCTGCATTTGATGGGCACAGTGGCTGCATTTGATGGGTACAGTGGCTACAATTGAGGGAACAGTGGCTGCATATGACATCACAGTGGCTGCATTTGATGGTCAGAATGAATGCATTTGATAGGCACCGTGGCTGCAATTGATGTTTTTAGAAGTTTTTTCAGTTTGTTTGCACCCCCTCCCCCCCAAGAATTGTGAGCACCAGCCACCACTGATCTCTTGTATCATGGCTGCAGTCTCTGACCATCTCTTGTATCATCTCTGCAGTCTCTGACTCTGACCATCTCCTGTATCATGTCTGTACAGTCTCTGACCATCTCCTGTATCATGTCTGCAGTCTCTGATCATCTCCTGTATTATGTCCGCAGTCTCTGACCGTCTCCTGTACTATGTCTGCAGTCTCTGATCATCTCTTGTACTATGTCTGCAGTCTCTGATCATCTCCTGTACTATGTCTGCAGTCTCTGACCATCTCTTGTACCATCTCTGCAGTCTCTGACCATCTCTTGTATCATGGCTGCAGTCTCTGACCATCTCTTGTAGCATCTCTGCAGTCTCTGACCATCTCTTGTATCATGGCTGCAGTCTCTGACCATCTCTTGTAGCATCTCTGCAGTCTCTGACCATCTCTTGTAGCATCTCTGCAGTCTCTGACCATCTCTTGTAGCATCTCTGCAGTCTCTGACCATCTCTTGTATCATGGCTGCAGTCTCTGGCCATCTATTGTATCGTGTCTGCAGTCTCTGACCATCTCTTGTACCATGTCTGCAGTCTCTTATCATCTCTTGTACCATGTCTGTAGTCTCTGATCATCTCCTGTATCATGTCTGCAGTCTCTGACCATCTCCTGTATCATATCTGCAGTCTCTGACCATCTCTTGTATCATGTCTGCAGTCTCTGACCATCTCTTGTATCATGTCTGCAGTCTCTGTCTGTCTGTTGTATCATGTCTGCAGTCTCTGACCGTCTATTGTACCATGTCTGAAGTCTCTGACCATCTCCTGTATCATGTCTGCAGTCTCTGACTGTCTATTGTACTATGTCTGCAGTCTCTGACCGTCTCTTGTATCATGTCTGCAGTCTCTGACCATCTCCTGTATCATGTCTGCAACTCTCTCACTCTGCGGAAGGTGCTCCAAAGCCCCCTCCACATTAGAGTTTCCATTTTAAATGCAAGTTGGAACTCTGTGATGTAAAGGGGAATGCAGTGGACTCTGATATAAAGGTAATCTTTGGTCCCTTACATTAGAGTTCCCCTTTACACTAAAGTCTGCAGCATTCCTCTTTCTATCAGAGTTCCCTTGCACTGTAAGGGGGAATCCTGCAGACTCTGATATATGGGGGAACTCTATGCTGGCTGGCTTATATTAACCTGACCATCATGTAAATAGATAAATATGCTTGTAATATGTAATATATGTGTAATATATATATTTGATTAAAGAAGAATTGGTTAGAGAAAATTCGGTGAATTCATAGTTCATAGAATTTTAAACTCTTAATATATGCAATTTATACAGTTAATTTGTATTGCTTGAATTATTTTTCCCATTATGGATTTGAATGGGACCTCCTGTCTCAGATTTGCCTAAGGCCTCACAAAGCCTAGAGCCGCCTCTGGCTATAGGGGAAGCTTATCGAGTCTATGGGGGACTGGCATGGCCCCGGTACGATGAACGGTTCCGTCAGCGCACGTCCTTGTGCTGGGATCACAAAGACATTAGTCTTTGAATGCGGCTGATGACCTCGGCACGGGCAGGGACTTCTTTTTTTTCAGTCGGGACCGGAGGATCTACTTCCTCTGGACAGTCGGCCAACATGAAAAACGGATATTGTTCGTCGTTCAAGGGGGGAACATACAAGTTTGGAGCAGTGTGCCAATTTAAACATGAGTGCTTCTGCTGCGCGGGCTCCCACTCTTTTAATAGATGTGAACAAAAAGGGAAGGGACGACCTAGGGAGCTTGCGGGAAAAAGGAAGGACTCCGGTGAGCATAGCAAGGATGCGTCCATTTCTAAGTAGGCATCCAAACCATTGAGCTGGGGACTAGTGATGGCCGAACGGTTCGCCCGGCGGTCGTTTCGCGGCGAATTTCCGACTTTCGCCGTCCGCGGGTTCGAACGCCTTTTTCCGTCGTTCGCCCCGGCGGACTTACGTGTTTAATGTATACAAGAACTTTAACCTTTCGTGACACGTTTATCATGTGTTACAGGACAACCAATTGAGACATGACAGCTCATGGACACTTGGACATTCCCCCTAACCTATAAATACACCCGATCCGGTGGCCATTTTACATTCTTTCTTCTGTCACTGTAGGGAAAGGATCCTGTGTGGAGTAGGGACAGAGAAAACGCTAGCTATTTGGTACACAAAAGTTCTTTTCAGGACTGGTATAGGTGTTAGGTCAGCAGCCTGAGTTTCTTTTGTCAGTTTAGATAAAGGGACAGAGCGCTGTATGCTGCTATTTTAGGGACAGCTCAGCCAGATTAGTCTTTCTTCATCATCATCATCATCATCATCATTAGCTGTTACTATCAGGTCCACAAAAGAGCTGTTCCAGCTAATCGTTCCAGCCTACTCTTTTTTGCCAATTTGTATAGGGACAGGCAGGAAGCAGTGTGTCAGGCAGTGAGGATAATTTTAAAGACTTGCTGTTACTATTAGTTCCACAAAGGTTCTTTTCAGGACTGGTATCAGTGGTACGGTAATAGGCTTGTACACGTATAATATTCTTTCTTCCAAATATAGAAAGAATATTATACTTGACTGCTGCCCTTCTGCTGCAGTCTGCTAATCATTCACAACTCACTTGTTCCACAAAGCTCTTTATCAGGACTGGTAACTTGGTCTGTCTAGGGTGCTACGGTACATAGGCTTGGGTGCGGTACAGTCTGCTGTTCTGTAAGGACCGCTATCGGTCCACAATACATAGGGTTGCCGTGCACTACTGCTGACCGCTGCCCTATACTGCAGCAGTCCTTCATTGGTATAGGGACTGACGTACAGTCTGCTAATCACTAACACACAACCTGCTTGGTCCACAAAAGTTCTTATAAGGACTGGTAACTTGGTATAGGGTGCTACGGTACATAGGCCTGAGTGCGTTACAGTCTGCTGTTCTGTAAGGACCGCTATCGGTCCACAATACATAGGGTTGCCGTGCACTACTGCTGACCGCTGCCCTATACTGCAGCAGTCCTTCAGCGGTATAGGGACTGACGCACAGTCTGCTAAACACTAACACACAACCTGCTTGGTCCACAAAAGTTTTTATAAGGACTGGTAACTTGGTATAGGGTGCTACGGTACATAGGCCTGAGTGCAGTACAGTCTGCTGTTCTGTAAGGACCGCTATCGGTCCACAATACATAGGGTTGCCGTGCACTACTGCTGACCGCTGCCCTATACTGCAGCAGTCCTTCATTGGTATAGGGACTGACGTACAGTCTGCTAATCACTAACACACAACCTGCTTGGTCCACAAAAGTTCTTATAAGGACTGGTAACTTGGTATAGGGTGCTACGGTACATAGGCCTGAGTGCGTTACAGTCTGCTGTTCTGTAAGGACCGCTATCGGTCCACAATACATAGGGTTGACGTGCACCACTGCTGACCGCTGCCCTATACTGCAGCAGTCCTTCAGCGGTATAGGGACTGACGTACAGTCTGCTAAACACTAATACACAACCTGCTTGGTCCACAAAAGTTCTTATAAGGACTGGTAACTTGGTATAGGGTGCTACGGTACATAGGCTTGAGTGCGGTACAGTCTGCTGTTCTGTAAGGACCGCTATCGGTCCACAATAGATAGGGTTGACGTGCACCACTGCTGACCGCTGCCCTATACTGCAGCAGTCCTTCAGCGGTATAGGGACTGACGCACAGTCTGCTAAACACTAACACACAACCTGCTTGGTCCACAAAAGTTTTTATAAGGACTGGTAACTTGGTATAGGGTGCTACGGTACATAGGCCTGAGTGCGTTACAGTCTGCTGTTCTGTAAGGACCGCTATCGGTCCACAATACATAGGGTTGCCGTGCACTACTGCTGACCGCTGCCCTATACTGCAGCAGTCCTTCATTGGTATAGGGACTGACGTACAGTCTGCTAATCACTAACACACAACCTGCTTGGTCCACAAAAGTTCTTATAAGGACTGGTAACTTGGTATAGGGTGCTACGGTACATAGGCCTGAGTGCGTTACAGTCTGCTGTTCTGTAAGGACCGCTATCGGTCCACAATACATAGGGTTGACGTGCACCACTGCTGACCGCTGCCCTATACTGCAGCAGTCCTTCAGCGGTATAGGGACTGACGTACAGTCTGCTAAACACTAATACACAACCTGCTTGGTCCACAAAAGTTCTTATAAGGACTGGTAACTTGGTATAGGGTGCTACGGTACATAGGCTTGAGTGCGGTACAGTCTGCTGTTCTGTAAGGACCGCTATCGGTCCACAATACATAGGGTTGCCGTGCACTACTGCTGACCGCTGCCCTATACTGCAGCAGTCCTTCATTGGTATAGGGACTGACGTACAGTCTGCTAATCACTAACACACAACCTGCTTGTTCCACAAAAGTTCTTATAAGGACTGGTAACTTGGTATAGGGTGCTACGGTACATAGGCTTGAGTGCGGTACAGTCTGCTGTTCTGTAAGGACCGCTATCGGTCCACAATAGATAGGGTTGACGTGCACCACTGCTGACCGCTGCCCTATACTGCAGCAGTCCTTCAGCGGTATAGGGACTGACGTACAGTCTGCTAAACACTAATACACAACCTGCTTGGTCCACAAAAGTTCTTATAAGGACTGGTAACTTGGTATAGGGTGCTACGGTACATAGGCTTGAGTGCGGTACAGTCTGCTGTTCTGTAAGGACCGCTATCGGTCCACAATAGATAGGGTTGACGTGCACCACTGCTGACCGCTGCCCTATACTGCAGCAGTCCTTCAGCGGTATAGGGACTGACGTACAGTCTGCTAAACACTAATACACAACCTGCTTGGTCCACAAAAGTTCTTATAAGGACTGGTAACTTGGTATAGGGTGCTACGGTACATAGGCTTGAGTGCGGTACAGTCTGCTGTTCTGTAAGGACCGCTATCGGTCCACAATACATAGGGTTGCCGTGCACTACTGCTGACCGCTGCCCTATACTGCAGCAGTCCTTCATTGGTATAGGGACTGACGTACAGTCTGCTAATCACTAACACACAACCTGCTTGTTCCACAAAAGTTCTTATAAGGACTGGTAACTTGGTATAGGGTGCTACGGTACATAGGCTTGAGTGCGGTACAGTCTGCTGTTCTGTAAGGACCGCTATCGGTCCACAATAGATAGGGTTGACGTGCACCACTGCTGACCGCTGCCCTATACTGCAGCAGTCCTTCAGCGGTATAGGGACTGACGTACAGTCTGCTAAACACTAATACACAACCTGCTTGGTCCACAAAAGTTCTTATAAGGACTGGTAACTTGGTATAGGGTGCTACGGTACATAGGCTTGAGTGCGGTACAGTCTGCTGTTCTGTAAGGACCGCTATCGGTCCACAATAGATAGGGTTGACGTGCACCACTGCTGACCGCTGCCCTATACTGCAGCAGTCCTTCAGCGGTATAGGGACTGACGTACAGTCTGCTAAACACTAATACACAACCTGCTTGGTCCACAAAAGTTCTTATAAGGACTGGTAACTTGGTATAGGGTGCTACGGTACATAGGCTTGAGTGCGGTACAGTCTGCTGTTCTGTAAGGACCGCTATCGGTCCACAATACATAGGGTTGCCGTGCACTACTGCTGACCGCTGCCCTATACTGCAGCAGTCCTTCATTGGTATAGGGACTGACGTACAGTCTGCTAATCACTAACACACAACCTGCTTGTTCCACAAAAGTTCTTATAAGGACTGGTAACTTGGTATAGGGTGCTACGGTACATAGGCTTGAGTGCGGTACAGTCTGCTGTTCTGTAAGGACCGCTATCGGTCCACAATAGATAGGGTTGACGTGCACCACTGCTGACCGCTGCCCTATACTGCAGCAGTCCTTCAGCGGTATAGGGACTGACGTACAGTCTGCTAAACACTAATACACAACCTGCTTGGTCCACAAAAGTTCTTATAAGGACTGGTAACTTGGTATAGGGTGCTACGGTACATAGGCTTGAGTGCGGTACAGTCTGCTGTTCTGTAAGGACCGCTATCGGTCCACAATAGATAGGGTTGACGTGCACCACTGCTGACCGCTGCCCTATACTGCAGCAGTCCTTCAGCGGTATAGGGACTGACGTACAGTCTGCTAAACACTAATACACAACCTGCTTGGTCCACAAAAGTTCTTATAAGGACTGGTAACTTGGTATAGGGTGCTACGGTACATAGGCTTGAGTGCGGTACAGTCTGCTGTTCTGTAAGGACCGCTATAGGTCCACAATAGATAGGGTTGACGTGCACCACTGCTGACCGCTCACCTATACTGCAGCAGTCCTTCAGCGGTATAGGGACTAAGAGTTTTGTCACAGGGTCATTTAAAAAATGACATGCAGAGGAAGAGGCAGGCCCTTCCGCAGGGGTGGTAGGGGTAGGGCAGGAGCAACAGGCTTGAGCCAAAGTGGGAAGTTGCAGAAGGTGCGTTCAATTACTTTAAAGGATGCACCAGACTTGGTTGAGTGGCTCGCTCAGCCTTACTCTTCTGCACCCTCCTCATCCTCTCGATCTGCACCCTCTTCTTCACTCTCTGCTATGTGCACCCCCAAAGACACTACCACCAACAACACGACCACCACCACCACCACCACATACCTTCCGCTTGAGTCACTGGAATTATTTTCCGATCCATATCAAGAGGACATTTCTGATGCGCAGCCACTCTTGGTATTGGATCAGGAAGAGGAGGTAGCAACAAGCGCTACTCAGCAGTCTGACGCCAGTACCCAGATCAGCCCAAGGAGGAGGTTGGTCCCCGGTGTTGCTGCCTACTCTACTTATAGCGGTGGGGAAGGTGACGTTGATGATGACGTGTCTAGTGATGTCACGTGGGTGCCCACAAGAGAGGAAGAGGAGGGGAGTTCAGAGGGAGATATGGACCAGCAGATAGGGAGGAGAAGCAGCAATGACTTACATTGCACAGCAGGGACAAAGCAGACTGCAAATGTATCAGGAGCGAGTCATCGACCATGTACGGTCACATCTGGCGCTCCCAGGACACCGGCACATGGCTCCGCAGTGTGGGCTTTTTTTAACGTGTCCGCTGCTGACAATAGCGTTGCCATCTGCAATCTTTGCAGTCAACGCGTTAGTCGCGGTAAGCCCAATACTCACCTAGGGACGACCGCCTTAAGAAGGCACATGAGCAGCCATCACCGAGCCCAGTGGGAGCAACGGAACACACAAAGCCACACTGCAGGCTCTCACCGTCCAGCCTCGTCTTCTACTTCTCCTTCTCCTCTCTCCTCACAATTGTCCTCCACTCCACCTTCCATCACGCCAAGCTCACATTTTTCTGCAAAAAGGCAGGCTTCCGTGGGCCTAATGTTTGAGCGTAAAAAAATGATGACGCCGGATAACCCTCTTGCCCAACGGTTGGCGGCTGGCTTGTCAGAACTCATAGCCCGCCAACTACTGCCATATAAACTGGTGGACTCGGAGGCCTTTCGCAAATTTGTGGCCATTGGAACACCACAATGGAAGGTCCCAGGAAGGAAGTATTTCTCAGAGAAGGGCATCCCAGAGCTATATGGCCATGTTCAGCGGCAAGTGAATGTATCTCTGGCACACAGTGTCGGTGCCAAGATACATCTGACCACAGACACGTGGTCTAGCAAACACGGGCAGGGAAGGTATATCAGTTTTACTGCCCACTGGGTGAACCTTCTGACGGCCGTCAAGCATGTAACCCGTGGCACCCGTGTAGATTTGGTTTTACCGCCACGGATTGCATGCAGGCCTGACTCTTCTTCTCCTCCTCCTACTCCATCCTCCTCCCTCTCCTCCTCAGCTGCCTCCTCCTTTTCCGCTGCTAGCGTCTCTTCCACTGCACCGCCCAAGCTCCCCAGAACCTATTCCACATGCCAGGTGAGACGTTGCCATGCCGTGCTGCGTCTGTTGTGCCTGGAAGCAAAGAGCCACACTGGCCCGGCACTCCTTTCAGCTTTGCGTTCACAGGCAGATGAGTGGCTAACACCGCTCAATTTGACAGTTGGTAAAGTGGTGTGTGACAACGGTGCCAATCTGCTTAGCGCATTGAAACAGGGCAAAATCACGCACGTGCCGTGCATGGCACACGTCTTAAACTTGGTCGTGCAGCGATTCCTTGTCAAATACCCTGGGGTCCAGGACATCTTGCGGCAGGCAAGGAAAATCTCGGCCCATTTCAGAAGATCTTACACGGCCATGGCTCGCCTTGCTGACATTCAGCGGCGACACCATCTGCCGGTCAGACGTCTTATTTGCGATTGCCCGACGCGATGGAACTCAACCTTCTATATGCTTGATAGGCTGCTCCAGCAGAAACGTGCAGTTAACGTCTACCTGTATGAACTCTGCGAAAGAAACGGTTCTGGGGAGCTGGGTTTTTTTTCACCGCGCCAGTGGCTGCTCATGCGCGACACATGCAGACTTCTGCGGCCATTTGAGGAGATCACCAAACTGGTCAGTCGCAGCCATGGCGCCATCAGTGACATGGTACCTTATGCCTTCTTTCTGGAGCGTGCATTGCGTCGTGTCATTGATCAGGCTGTGGAGGAGCAGGAGCGGGAAGATGAGGAAGTCGCAATGCTGGATGAATTCCCAGGGGGGGCTACTCTATCTGAGACAAGTCAACAACAGGAGTCTGATGAGGAGTCAGAGGAGGATGGTGCCGGGGCGGATGAGCAGGAGCAAGAAGAGCATGCTTTAAACCTTTCTGGGATCCCTGTTGTGCGAGGATGGGGAGAGGAGAATGAAGAGGACGACATTATCCTGGATGATGAGCAGGAGCCAGGCCACCACACCGCTTCCACTTTAGTGCAAATGGGGGCCTTCATGCTCCAGTGTTTTAATAGGGACCCCCGTATAAAAAGCATGAGGGTCAAGGACCAGTACTGGGTGGCAACGTACTTAGACCCCCGGTACAAACACAAAATGGCGGAAATGTTACCGCCGTCGCAGAGGGCTGTCAGAATGCAGCACTTCCAGGCCTTGCTTCGAGAAATGCTGCATTCTGCTTTTGCGTGCGCTGGCAGAGGAGCAATTCCCACTCCCAGAGAAGGATTTGCGGGTACCAATCCAACAGCGCCTGCAAGAAGAGGCCGGTTTGAAGATGTGTTGGTGACTTCGGATATGAGGTCATTCTTTCAGCCGACCCATCGACAGGTGTCATCCGGATCCAGCATCAGGGAACGCCTAGACCGTCAGGTGTCCGACTACATTGGGTTAACGGCCGATGTGGACGCTCTGAGGAGTGATGAACCCCTAGACTACTGGGTGGGCAGGCTTGACCTCTGGCCAGAGCTTGCCCAATTTGCAATCGAACTGTTGGCTTGCCCCTCATCCAGTGTCCTGTCCGAAAGGACGTTCAGCGCAGCAGGGGGGATTGTGACCGATAAGCGTACTCGCCTAGCTCACCACAGTGTTAACTACCTCACATTTCTAAAAATGAATGAGGCATGGATCTCGGAGGAATTCAACACATGTGATCAGTAGACCATGTATATGTCTATAAACAATTTTTGGAATCAAGCACACAGACCTTCTTAATTCATTTGGCTCACTTCCCTGACCCAAAAAAGCACACCGTACTATATGCCCCTACCCTCCTCTTTGAAGAGGTTGAGCGGTGTCATATTTCTACTGGGGCTGCTTATTATGAGGGGTTCCCACCATCCCTGTGCTGTGCTGACTTCCTCCTGGGTGTTCTTATTATGAGGGGCTCCCACCATCCCTGTGCTGTGCTGACTTCCTCCTGGGGGTTCTTATTATGAGGGGATCACACCATCCCTGTGCTGTGCTGACTTCCTCCTGGGGCTGCTTACGGTGCTGCTGTCAGCGCTGTATGTCACGGAGCTGCTGTCAGCGCTGTATGTCACGGAGCTGCTGTCAGCGCTGTATGTCACGGAGCTGCTGTCAGCGCTGTATGTCACGGAGCTGCTGTCAGCGCTGTATGTCACGGAGCTGCTGTCAGCGCTGTATGTCACGGAGCTGCTGTCAGCGCTGTATGTCACGGAGCTGCTGTCAGCGCTGTATGTCACGGAGCTGCTGTCAGCGCTGTATGTCACGGAGCTGCTGTCAGCGCTGTATGTCACGGAGCTGCTGTCAGTGCTGTATGTCACGGAGCTGCTGTCAGCGCTGTATGTCACGGAGCTGCTGTCAGCGCTGTATGTCACGGAGCTGCTGTCAGCGCTGTATGTCACGGTGCTGCTGTCAGCGCTGTATGTCACGGAGCTGCTGTCAGCGCTGTATGTCACGGAGCTGCTGTCAGCGCTGTATGTCACGGAGCTGCTGTCAGCGCTGTATGTCACGGAGCTGCTGTCAGCGCTGTATGTCACGGAGCTGCTGTCAGCGCTGTATGTCACGGTGCTGATGTCAGTGCTCTGTATTACGGTGCTGCTGTCAGTGCTCTGTATCTCCTGCACCCTCTTGTTTGCCTACCCTGGTCCCTGACCTTCCCTCTCCTCCATTGCCTTCATTAGCTCCATAGTCCTGAATTGTCAGAACAATTTCCCAAATAAAAAAAAAATGCTTGTAGTTATCGATCCCAAATTCACCTCATACATGTATTATGCTATTGTCCAGGTGGTGGGACTACGTGCTACCCCCTAATAATTACCCCGTGGCCGCAAATTCGACCTAAAGGTTTGCGAAATTCGCCTCCCATTGAAGTCAATGGAGCCCGCGGCGAACGGTCGTTTTCGCGAACGTTTGTGTCCGTTCGCGTTTCGCGTTCGCGAAACGTCCCGTCGGAAGTTCGTCCATCACTACTGGGGACCTCCTGGATTACGGATTTGCCAACGGTTTTCAGATTCCTTGTAGTCTTGTAGTAATTCAAGGTTGGCGCTGGCTCATCCGGAGGTGGTTGTCGAAGAAGTTGGGAAAGGAGGTTGCGCTAGGCCACATGGCTGGTCCGTTTTGGAAGATTTGGTGGTTTCTCCTTTGGGTGTTGCCCCTAAAAAAGGAACCCAACAAGTTTTGGTTGATTAATCAGAGGAGGATCGGTGAATAAATGTATCCGTCCTCCTGGCTTGTGTTCCGTTTTCTACACCTCTTTTGCGTTTCGCATGTTGCCGGTTCATCCCGACAGTTTTCACTTGTTGGGTTGCCGGTGGCAGGGCTGCTATTTCATTGACCAATGTTTACCCATGGGGTGCTCCCTTGTACCAAGAACTTTTTTGTTCGTCAGGCGGTCAAGGGGTACCACAGAGGCCGTCGGCCAGTGGAAGGTCGCTGGCTGGTGTCTTTTGAATTGTTGGGTTCATTGTTTCAGGTGCTTCCCAGCGTGTGTTCGCCGCCTTATGAGCAGTGTCTTATTAGAGATTTCGGCTCTAATAAGCATCCTGATTAGAGCCGTGGGGTCTAATAAGCTTTTAAATTGGTAAACAGCGAGCGCACTGCTGTGCATTCGTTGCTTACGTAGTGCTGTGTTAGGGAATCAAATAAATCCCTTCCCTAACGCTGACCCGCTTCTTAGCCAATCAAGTGCACCGGGTCTGGTTACCTGTCATCTGATTGGCTGAAGCGACAAGCGCTGTGATTGGATAACTATCGGGCGTCCAATCATAGCAGAAGAGGACGGGAGAAGACTTCGAGGACTCGGAGGGAGTGTGGAGGAATGCGCTGACCCGAGACAGGTAAGTGCCGGGAGGGGGGAGGACACTGGCAACATTTGATGAGGCAAACTTGTGGCAATTGATGGGGCACACTGGCGGCAATTGATGGGGCACACTGGCGGCACTTGATGGGGCACACTGGCGGAAATTGATGGGGGACACTGGCGGCAATTGATGGGGGACACTGGCGGCAATTGATGGGGGACACTGGCGGCAATTGATGGGGGACACTGGCGGCAATTGATGGGGCACACTGGCGGCACTTGATGGGGCACACCGGCGGAAATTGATGGGGGACACTGGCGGCAATTGATGGGGGACACTGGCGGCAATTGATGGGGGACACTGGCGGCAATTGATGGGGGACACTGGCGGCAATTGATGGGGGACACTGGTGCCAATTGATGGGGGACACTGGCGGCAATTGATGGGGGACACTGGTGCCAATTGATGGGGGACACTGGCGGCAATTGATGGGGCACACTGGCTGCGCTTTATGGCACAGTGGTGGCAATTTATGGGTACAGTGGCTGCGTTTGATGGGCACAGAGGAGGCAATTTATGGGGACAATTCGTTAATCAGGAAATATCCGTAAGTTGGAAATATCCGAATTAGCGAAAACCTGTTTAACTAATTTTTCAGAATATTCGAATATTCAAAGATTCTGAAATTCTACAATTCGGAAATTCAAAAATTCGGAAATTGTAAATTCGAAAATCCGAAAATAATAACTAACTAACGAATTGAACGTAATGAATTAATAATAATAAATAACAATAAGAATAATAAAAATGTTTTATTATTATGTTATTATGTTATGTAATAATTATGTTATTATGTACTGCAGCCTCAGGTGGCCGACCTGAGGGCCTGAATCTGAGTAAAGCTGCAACCCACATGTCCTGAAAAGCCAGGAAGGATCTGTTTTTGCTTACGGTAAGCAGGGATCTGTGTCACGGGGCCTGTCCTGTGAGGGCCATCCTTTCAGCTAGTAGAGTCAGCCAAAGGGGATGCCATTGACGGACCTGCAGATAAATTAGTATCATCGAGTCTGCTGCCAGAGCAAGCAAAGGACTTATTCCTTCCATACAAGTGCAGTATGGTATGGCAGAGAGTCTTCTACTACATTCAACCTGGTGAGGCCAAGTGAGGGTTGTCCTCATCTGTATTTGTGTACCAAGTCTTCCCTCTGGGTGCCAACCACACAGGTCCTCCCAAGGGGGTGGGTGGGTGCTGTGGTATCAAGTGAGGTGGGGGGGGACACCATAAGAAGATTAAGAGGGGTGGGTATTTGTGTTGGGAGGGAGAATTTTGGGGGTGGTAGGGGCAAAAATTGTTCTAGGATGGGGGGGATGCTAAGAGCAATGATTCAGAGGGATTTGTGTTGGGAGGGGGGATGTCGGAAGAGGATTTGTGCTAGCCCTCTCGTCGTCCATGCAACTTTCCCAACATTGTTTACTGCTGACTTTTCGCCAGACCTGAAAGCAAGCTGAGTGGAGCTGTCGATCATCCCTGGTGTAACCTAAGACCCTGCCCTCCTTCCCTGTGTGAGGCACTGTCCATTCCTCACACAGCCGCGGCTCCTTCTCCCCTCTTTCCACAGTTGCATCCTTCTTCCTGGGGTGAATGAGGAGACCGTGGGCACTGGGGGTGTATGAGGACACCGTGGGCACTGGGGGGTGTATGAGAAGACCGTGGGCACTGGGGGTGTATGAGGAGACCGTGGGCACTGGGGGTGTATGAGGAGACCGTGGGCACTGGGGGTGTGTGAGGAGACCGTTGGTACTGGGGTTGTGTGAGGAGACCGTGGCCACTGGGGGTGTATGAGGAGACCGTGGCCACTGGGGGTGTATGAGGAGACCGTGGCCACTGGGGGTGTATGAGGAGACCGTGGCCACTGGGGGTGTATGAGGAGACCGTGGCCACTGGGGGTGTATGAGGAGACCGTGGCCACTGGGGGTGTATGAGGAGACCGTGGCCACTGGGGGTGTATGAGGAGACCGTGGGCACTGGGGGTGTATGAGGACACCATGGGCACTGGGGGGTGTATGAGGAGACAGTGGGCACTGGGGGTGTATGAGGAGACAGTGGGCACTGGGGGTGTATGAGGAGACAGTGGGCACTGGGGGTGTATGAGGAGACCGTGGGCACTGGGGGGGTGTATGAGGAGACTGTGGGCACTGGGGGTGTATGAGGAAACCGTGGGCACTGGGGGTGTATGAGGACACCATGGGCACTGGGGGGTGTATGAGGAGACAGTGGGCACTGGGGGGTGTATGAGGAGACCGTGGGCACTTGGGGTGTATGAGGAGACCGTGGGCACTGGGGGTGTATGAGGAGACCGTGGGTACTGGGGTTGTGTGAGGAGACCGTGGGCCCTGGGGGGTGTATGAGGAGACCGTGGGCACTTGGGGTGTATGAGGAGACCGTGGGCACTGGGGGTGTATGAGGAGACCGTGGGCACTGGGGGTGTATGAGGAGACCATTGGTACTGGGGTTGTGTGAGGAGACCGTGAGCACTGGGGGTGTATGAGGAGACTGTGGCCACTGGGGGTGTATGAGGAAACCGTGGCCACTGGGGGTGTATGAGGAAACCGTGGCCACTAGGGGTGTATGAGGAGACCGTGGCCACTGGGGGTGTATGAGGAGACCGTGGGCACTGGGGGTGTATGAGGAGACCGTGGGCACTGGGGGTGTTTGAGGAGACCGTGGGCACTGGGGGTGTATGAGGACACCATGGGCACTGGGGGGTGTATGAGGAGACAGTGGGCACTGGGGGTGTATGAGGAGACAGTGGGCACTGGGGGTGTATGAGGAGACCGTGGGCACTGGGGGGGTGTATGAGGAGACAGTGGGCACTGGGGGTGTATGAGGAGACCGTGGGCACTGGGGGTGTATGAGGAGACCGTGGGCACTGGGGGTGTATGAGGACACCATGGGCACTGGGGGGTGTATGAGGAGACAGTGTGCACTGGGGGTGTATGAGGAGACCGTGGGCACTTGGGGTGTATGAGGAGACCGTGGGTACTGGGGTTGTGTGAGGAGACCGTGGGCCCTGGGGGTGTATGAGGAGACCGTGGGCCCTGGGGGTGTATGAGGAGACCATGGGCACTGGGGGTGTATGAGGAGACCGTGGGCACTGGGGGTGTATGAGGAGACCGTGGCCACTGGGGGTGTATGAGGAGACCGTGGCCACTGGGGGTGTATGAGGAGACCGTGGCCACTGGGGGTGTATGAGGAGACTGTGGCCACTGGGGGTGTATGAGGAGACTGTGGGCACTGGGGGTGTATGAGGAGACTGTGGGCACTTGGGGTGTATGAGGAGACCGTGGGTACTGGGGTTGTGTGAGGAGACCGTGGGCCCTGGGGGTGTATGAGGAGACCGTGGCCACTGGGGGTGTATGAGGAGACTGTGGCCACTGGGGGTGTATGAGGAGACAGTGGGCACTGGGGGTGTATGAGGAGACCGTGGGCACTGGGGGGGGTGTATGAGGAGACAGTGGGCACTGGGGGTGTATGAGGAGACCGTGGGCACTGGGGGTGTATGAGGAGACCGTGGGCACTGGGGGGTGTATGAGGAGACAGTGGGCACTTGGGGTGTATGAGGAGACCGTGGGCACTTGGGGTGTATGAGGAGACCGTGGGTACTGGGGTTGTGTGAGGAGACCGTGGGCCCTGGGGGTGTATGAGGAGACCGTGGGCACTGGGGGTGTATGAGGAGACCGTGGGCACTGGGGGTGTATGAGGAGACCGTGGCCACTGGGGGTGTATGAGGAGACCGTGGCCACTGGGGGTGTATGAGGAGACCGTGGCCACTGGGGGTGTATGAGGAGACTGTGGCCACTGGGGGTGTATGAGGAGACTGTGGGCACTGGGGGTGTATGAGGAGACTGTGGGCATTGGGGGTGATGAGGAGATTGTGGGCACTGGGGGTGTATGAGGAGACCGTGGCCACTGGGGGTGTATGAGGAGACTGCGGGCACTGGGGGTGATGAGGAGACTGTGGGCACTGATGGTGTATGAGGAGACTGTGGGCACTGGGGGTGATGAGGAGACTGTGGGCACTGGGGGTGATGAGGAGACTGTGGGCACTGATGGTGTATGAGGAGACTGTGGGCACTGGGGGTGTATGAGGAGACCGTGGCCACTGGGGGTGTATGAGGAGACTGTGGGCATTGGGGGTGATGAGGAGATTGTGGGCACTGGGGGTGTATGAGGAGACCGTGGCCACTGGGGGTGTATGAGGAGACTGCGGGCACTGGGGGTGATGAGGAGACTGTGGGCACTGATGGTGTATGAGGAGACTGTGGGCACTGGGGGTGATGAGGAGACTGTGGGCACTGGGGGTGATGAGGAGACTGTGGGCACTGATGGTGTATGAGGAGACTGTGGGCACTGGGGGTGTATGAGGAGACCGTGGCCACTGGGGGTGTATGAGGAGACTGTGGGCATTGGGGGTGATGAGGAGATTGTGGGCACTGGGGGTGTATGAGGAGACCGTGGCCACTGGGGGTGTATGAGGAGACTGCGGGCACTGGGGGTGATGAGGAGACTGTGGGCACTGATGGTGTATGAGGAGACTGTGGGCACTGGGGGTGATGAGGAGACTGTGGGCACTGGGGGTGATGAGGAGACTGTGGGCACTGGGGGTGTATGAGGAGACCGTGGCCACTGGGGGTGTATGAGGAGACCGTGGCCACTGGGGGTGTATGAGGAGACCGTGGCCACTGGGGGTGTATGAGGAGACTGTGGCCACTGGGGGTGTATGAGGAGACTGTGGGCACTGGGGGTGTATGAGGAGACTGTGGGCATTGGGGGTGATGAGGAGATTGTGGGCACTGGGGGTGTATGAGGAGACCGTGGCCACTGGGGGTGTATGAGGAGACTGCGGGCACTGGGGGTGATGAGGAGACTGTGGGCACTGATGGTGTATGAGGAGACTGTGGGCACTGGGGGTGATGAGGAGACTGTGGGCACTGGGGGTGATGAGGAGACTGTGGGCACTGATGGTGTATGAGGAGACTGTGGGCACTGGGGGTGTATGAGGAGACCGTGGCCACTGGGGGTGTATGAGGAGACTGTGGGCATTGGGGGTGATGAGGAGATTGTGGGCACTGGGGGTGTATGAGGAGACCGTGGCCACTGGGGGTGTATGAGGAGACTGCGGGCACTGGGGGTGATGAGGAGACTGTGGGCACTGATGGTGTATGAGGAGACTGTGGGCACTGGGGGTGATGAGGAGACTGTGGGCACTGGGGGTGATGAGGAGACTGTGGGCACTGATGGTGTATGAGGAGACTGTGGGCACTGGGGGTGTATGAGGAGACCGTGGCCACTGGGGGTGTATGAGGAGACTGTGGGCATTGGGGGTGATGAGGAGATTGTGGGCACTGGGGGTGTATGAGGAGACCGTGGCCACTGGGGGTGTATGAGGAGACTGCGGGCACTGGGGGTGATGAGGAGACTGTGGGCACTGATGGTGTATGAGGAGACTGTGGGCACTGGGGGTGATGAGGAGACTGTGGGCACTGGGGGTGATGAGGAGACTGTGGGCACTGGGGGTGTATGAGGCGAGTTTGGGTGCCAGGGTGTTAGGTGAGTGTGGACACTGGGGGTGTCTCTCTCATCCTCCTCCATCCCCCCCCCCTTCCTCCTCTCTCCCCTTCTTTAATTTCTCTCCTTTTCTATGTCCCCCTTCTCTCTCTCCTTCTTATTCCTATCTCTTCTCCGAGTGGGACGGGGAGTACTGTGTGGAGGACTAGCAGGAGGGTTTACTACCCCACAATCCTCCAGAGACCTCACATAGCCGCAAGAGATGGTAAAAAAAAAAAAGAAGAGGATTAACGCTGCGCTAAATGTAAAGTTAATTGATTATCATTAAATATGATGAAAAAAGCAGCTAGCGCTGGAGTCAGGATACAATAACTGAAAATACCAAAGTGCAAAAAAGTGCAGCGCTAATAATAAAAATACCAAACAGAATCAAATATCAATATGACATTAAATAAATTAAATAAATAATAGTAATATATTTATTTAATTAATTATCCGACTAGAGTGACATAAAATAAATATAATATCCCACCAAAGTGATGTGAAACAAATAACAAATATATTAAGAAATATTAAATAAATTAAGATCAATACTAGGATAATGGTGAAAAATCCCTAAAGGGATAAAACTAAGGCACACGCCAACCAAAATTCATAACCATCCTGACATGTGTTAAAAAAATTATTTGTTGTGATATCAAACAATAATACATAACCTATACAAATAATGTATATAAATAACCAAAATAAAATGTTGTAAATAAAAAAAGATCCGATATAAGGCGAGATAGTAAATAGTGCACAAAGAAATAGTCCACATAAAGTGCTGGAAAACACCGTCCAATCTCAGGTAAGTGAAGACAGATTCCTTTATCCCAGTCGGTGACTACCGGTATCTCCAAAACAAGTGACACACCAGAAGTGAGTAATGATGACCCTTCCGACTCCACGTGACCGCACTGCAATGGTCACTTTGGGCATAGGGGAAAATTCTCAGGTATCCCCAAAACCTGTAACGGCTCACAGAATGGATATGGGTATGGCAATCATGCTGCTCAAAAAATAAGAACAAGAGATGCCTCCATAGTGGTGCCTCCATAGTGGTTCCTCCATAGTGGTGCCTCCATAGTGGTGCCTCCATAGTGGTGCCTCCATAGTGGTGCCTCCATAGTGATGCCTCCATAGTGGTTCCTCCATAGTGGTGCCTCCATAGTGTAATCGTGTTAAGCACTCACCTTATCTTTTACATCAATGGGCATATCATCGCCATCCTTCCAGTAGACTTATCCTATGCACCCGGGTCTACAGATTCCCCATGCATGCCAGAAACTAAAGATAGCTGCTTGCAGGTTGTCATTTTCTGAAAACAAATCGGGATGATAGATAAAGTCTGCCAGTTCATCAACCCTCAATTTCAAGCAAATTTGAGGATAGCACAGAGTGTGGGTCATGTACACAGAATCCGGTTGGTGGAAGGGGAATTGCTCGCCAAGTTCTCTTAGTTATAATAAACCCATCAGCTATACATTCCACTCCTACTCCACACTATACAGTTGGCCGTAGATTGTATACAGCTGGTTTCAGCAGGGACAAATTACTGAAGTGTATAGGTTGGTGATTACAGAACTCATAGCCACAAGAGACCCTGAATAGCCAGCAGAGACCCCGCATAGCCACCGGAGACCCCACATAGCCACCAGAGACCCCGCATAGCCACCAGAGACACAAAATAGCCAACAGAGATCCTGCATAGCCACCAGAGACCCCAAAATAGCCACCGGAGACCCCACATAGCCACCAGAGACCCCAGAATAGCCACCAGAGACCCCGCATAGCCACCAGAGACCCCAAAATAGCCACCGGAGACCCAACATAGCCACCAGAGGCCCAGAATAGCCACCAGAGATCCAGAATAGCCACCAGAGACCCCGCATAGCCACCAGGGACACCAAATAGCCACTGGAGACCCCGCATAGCCACCAGAGACCCCAAATAGCTACTTGAGATCCTGTATAGCCACCGGAGGCCCCGGAATAGCCACCAGAGACCCCATAATAGCCACCAGAGACCCCAAATAGCCACCAGAGATCCTGCATAGCCATCGGAGGCCCCAAAAAGCCACCAGTGACCCTGCATAGCCACCAGAGACCCCAAAATAGCCACCAGAGACCCTGCATAGCCACCAGAGATCCGGAATAGCCACCGGAGGCCCCAGAATAGCCACCAGAGACCCTGCATAGCCACCGGAGACACCAAATAGCCACTGGAGACCACACATAGCCACCAGAGACCCCGAATAGCTACCTGAGATGCTGTATAGCCACCAGAGGCCCCGGAATAGCCACCAGAGACCCCAAATAGCCACCAGAGAACCCGAATAGTCACCAGAGATCCTGCATAGCCATCAGAGAATCCGAATAGCCACCAGAGAACCCGAATAGCCACCAGAGACAACGCATAGCCACCAGAGCCACCGCATAGCCACTACATAGCCACCAGAGCCACCGAATAGCCACCAGAGATGCCACATAGCCACCAGAGAACCCAAATAGCATCTTGGATGCAAAAGAAATTTTATTTCTCTTAATAAACCTTTTTAGGTAGTTGCAAGATTAATAGCCAACAGAGATCCTGCATAGCCACCAGCGACCCCAAAATAGCCACCGGAGACCCCACATAGCCACCAGAGACCCCGAATAGCCACCAGAGATCCGGAATAGCCACGGAGGCCCTGGAATAGCCACCAGAGACCCCGCATAGCCACCGGAGACACCAAATAGCCACTGGAGACCCTGCATAGCCACCAGAGACCCCAAATATCTACTTGAGATCCAGTATAGCCACCAGAGACCCCAGAATAGCCACCAGAGACTCCAAATAGCCACCAGAGACCCCAGAATAGCCACCAGAGACTCCAAATAGCCACCAGAGATCCTGCATAGCCATCGGAGGCCCCGAAAAGCCACCAGTGACCCTGCATAGCCACCAGAGACCCCAAAATAGCTACCAGAGACCCCTCATAGCCACCAGAGACCCCAAATAGCCACCAGAGATCCGGAATAGCCACCAGAGATCCGGAATAGCCACCAGAGACTCTGCATAGCCACCGGAGACACCAAATAGCCACTGGAGACCCCTTATAGCCACCAGAGACCCCAAATAGCTACTTGAGATCCTGTATAGCCACCGGAGGCCCCAGAATAGCCACCAGAGACCCCAGAATAGCCACCAGAGACCCCAAATAGCCACCAGAGATCCTGCATAGCCATCGGAGGCCCCAAAAAGCCACCAGTGACCCTGCATAGCCACCAGAGACCCAAAAATAGCCACCAGAGACCCCAAATAGCCACCAGAGATCCGGAATAGCCACCAGAGATCCGGATTAGCCCCCAGAGACCCTGAATAGCTACCTGAGATGCTGTATAGCCATCGGAGGCCCTGAAAAGCCACCAGTGACCCTGCATAGCCACCAGAGACCCCAAAATAGCCACCAGAGACCCCACATAGCCACCAGAGACCCTGCATAGCCACCAGAGACCCCACATAGCCACCAGAGACCCTGCATAGCCACCGGAGACACCAAATAGCCACTGGAGACCCCGCATAGCCACCAGAGACCCCGAATAGCTACCTGAGATGCTGTATAGCCACCTGAGGCCCCAGAATAGCCACCAGAGGCCCCAGAATAGCCACCAGAGACCCTAAATAGCCACCAGAGATCCTGCATAGCCATCAGATGCCCACGAAAAGCCACCAGTGACCCTGCATAGCCACCAGAGAACCCAAATAGCCACCAGAGACAACGCATAGCCACCAGAGCCCCCGAATAGCCATCAGAGATGCCACATAGCCACCAGAGAACCCAAATAGCCACTAGAGAACCTATTAGCCATTTGAGAATGGGGGTTATCTAATTTTAATCTTGCCTAGGGCAGCACAAAACCAAAATACACTGATGAGTGGATATACCTGTTTTCACCTGAAATTTTCTAGGCGGTTCCTGTTTGTTTTTCCCCTTCTGATCATTTCTTGTTTTCTAACAACTGTTATTTTCTTTGTGCTCCTGAATCCTTTATTAAATCCTATAGCAAGCAGGTTTTAAAGGTTAGGCACATCCAGGCTGCCTGTACATCAGCTGCAAGGTAAGGACATTGCTTTCTCTGGTAATTCAGACACGGGGAGGAGATGCGGGGTCAGCATGGTTCTGACCTGCTGCTAATTAAAATGTTAATATCCGTATTCTAAGCATTGGGAACACATCCTGGAATAATTCGGGTGTGCGAAGTCCAGGGGATAAAAACAACCAGGAGAAAATAAAGCGAAGGAATAAATTCACATCTGTGTGTGGTAGACAGGAGGGTGGGGAATAGGGCAACAGAGTCATAACTTCATGTAAACACTGTTGTCTTGTATAAGTCTCTATTTTTATGTAGCAAGGTCCCAGGCCTCCTTTGTTCTAATGACAACCTACAGGGCCAGGGATAGTTGACATCCTTCTGTATGTAGTGGGTTGTGAGGCATAGTGGGTGTATAGTTGTTAAAGTTATTGGGCGCCAGACACTTCTTGGATGCAAAAGAAAGTTTATTTCTCTTAACAAACCTTTTTTGGGGGAGAGAGGGTTAGGACCAGGACCCCCTTAGGTAGTTGCAAGATTAATTGGCAGACTCAGAGACTTCAATAGAAGGACAGCCATGAAGGGAAAGGCATCAAGCAAGATGCCACATCTGCATGTGTAGGAATGCAATCTCCTATGGCAACAGTCTTTACCAGTTCCTAACACAAGACTTAACAGTTCCTTCACTTTCACTACAATCCCTCCTTGTAGTTCTTCAGCCCACTGAGCTCCCGGTCTCTCACTAGACCCATTGATTCACTGCCAATGAAGCCCTTGAGCTCCTCCAATCTTCAAGGTGGTATCTTCCTCAAGCATCACCCCCACTTCTCTGCTGGGTCCCTAGATTGGCACTCAAGATACCTCTCAAGCTTCACCCCACTGGCCTGCTCGGTCCCTGGCTCGACACACAAGGCTGCTCTGCAATTGTCACCCCTGCTGGTTGGGACCCTGACTTGATACCCACTGAAGTTTTCAGATTCTTCACCGTCTCCGGTTGGTGAGAATATTGCTCTGGTACTTGCTTCAATTACTCACTGTGGTCCATGGTAAACTGGTGGTTGGTCCCTTAGTGGCAACAGCTTCTCTTCTACCTCCGACCACGACATGTTCTCCGGCAGAACCGTCACTTTTGGTTGGACTGCAAGCCGCAATCCCAACCCTGCGCTGCTCTTGCTTCTGGATAGGCCCTCAGACAGCTTAGCAGCCATCAGAAATTGTTGGGCCCCTTACACAGCTTTAGGCTGGGCCCCCCTTGGCCTGACCGCCAATATTCCCCAGGGCCCTCCCACTGGCTGCCCTGCCGAATCCACCCACTGGCCAGCCCACGTTCTCCATCCAATGTTCTCTATCCCAAGTCCTCTTCGTCCTCCTCCAGTCCCATCTCCTCCTTCCCATTCCTGCTCCAGTCCCACCTCCTCCATCCCATTCCTCCTCCAGTCCCATTTCCTCCATCCCATTTCCTCCTCCCCCTCCAGTCCCATCTTCCCCTACCAAAGAAGGTGGGAAGTGGGACAGGAAGGGTGAAGGGGGACAGGTGGGAGGCAGTGGGTTAGAAGGGGGGAGTGTCACAGGAGAAGATCAGCGTGACAGGAGGGGGCAGCGGGACAGGTGGGTTGGCAGCGAAACTGGAGGAGTGTCACAGGAGAAGAGCAGCGTGACAGGTGGGGGGCAGCAGGACAGGTGGAAGGGAGTGTCACAGGTGGGGGTAATGGGACAGGTGGAAGGGAATGTCACAGCTGGGGGGCAGCGGGACAGGTTGGAGGCAGTGTCACAGGTGGGGAGTAGTTGGACAGGTGGTAGGCAGCGGGACAGGTGGAGGCAGCGGGACAGGTGGAGGCAGCGGGACAGGTGTAGGCAGCGGGACAGGTGGGAGCAGCGGGACAGGTGGGAGGGAGTGGGACAGGTGTAGGCAGCGGGACAGGTGTAGGCAGCGGGACAGGTGGAGGCAGCGGGACAGGTGGGAGGGAGTGGGACAGGTGGGAGGGAGTGGGACAGGTGGGAGGGAGTGTCACAGGTGGGGGTCAGCGGGACAGGTGGGTGGCAGTGTCACACACACCTAAGGAAGCACCATTCTTCCCAGCTCTCACCTGTCCAGCAGTGCCAGGAGGTGTAGCCGAGCCTGTATCCCATCTGCACCAGGGTCTCCAGTGCCAGCTGCAAGAAAGAGCAGGGGGAATTCTCCACCCTGACCTCCTGCTCCATGGGGCCCTCCGCTGGCACCAACTGACCTCACCCACCCCGCAGATCCCTGCACACACTAGTACCTGACCATAGCAGAGCCTGTCTGACTGTGACTGCGGGCCCCAACACCCCCATGCACAGAAGAGCGGGGGGGCTCCTCCCCCCTGATGTCCTCCTTCATGGGGCCATCCTGTGACAGCTGACCTCACCCCACCTCGCACAGTGCCAGACAACGGGCATGACCCGCACCCATGGGATCTGCCCAGCTCTCCACCCTTTCCTGTATCCTGGAAACCGGTCCGCTGTGACGGCAGCTGCCTCCTATTAAAGATAGCTCGGGTTGTGACCCGTTGTCCGGGGCCCCTCGGATGCCCGGGCCCCTTACTTATGAACCGGCTGTGTTATTAACCTACTCCTGGCAAGTAAATGTGTGAGGAGCAACCCTGCCTAAACTCCAGGGTTCTACATTTAGATTTTCAAGAGACTGGGGAAAGTTTAGAACATTTAGGTTTGGTGAGATTTCTCCTCATCCCCTGCACCCATGACCATGTACAGTAAGAACAGGCAAATCTCTCTAACCCTTCCCTGCTTTAATAACTTCCCGGCGGGCCTGTAGCAGATTGATGGCCCGGCAGGGGCTTTGTCATCCTGACTAAACGTTATATATGACGTCCTTCGCATTGTGCAGCACGTGCGTGCCCCTGCGGGGGCGCTCACCGTGACGTGCGGTGGTGAGCTCTGTCCTTCGGGCACAAAGCAGCATTGATCTGGACATAGGCTCTTAACCATGTTATCAACTGTGTCCAATCACAGCTCATCACATATAAACAAATGCCAGTTACAGACGAAAAACAAGCTCTGGACAGGGAAGCCCGGAAACGCAGGCTGGACGGAGGTGCAGGGCTGGCATGACAGATGCTAGGTAACCCCCTATAGGGTTAAGCCTAGAGAGAGGAAAGAGGAAGGGGTGGAGCGGCAGGAGAGAAAGAGGAGAGGGCGGAGCGCCATATAAGGAGGGGGAGGAGCTACGGAAGGAAGCGTGGGGTCACAATTAGGAAGTTGGCCGGCGGTGAGGACGCACAGGACGAGCTCAGGCTGTACGGCGGTATCTCGGGCGGGACGGGTGGGTTTTTTACACACGGGGGCTTCTGCTGGACTTTAAACACAATGGGGGACGTAGCGGAGCTTGTGGAGCAGCTCCGGGCAGCGGCTGGAGCACGCGGGACGGACTGGCTGCAGGAGCAGGTGGCGGCCATTACACGTGCGGCGGCGGGGGGGCCTGTAGAAGGGGGGGATGGCACACCACGCGCTCGGCGGTCCAGGCCGCCGGAGCGCTTCTCGCCTGGCCCCTCCACCAGAGTCCAGCGCCCTACCAGGAGCCCGATAGCGGACCCGCCGCCCCCCCGCGAAACGGTCTTCAGCGGGGGCTCGGGGGGGTCCGGGCGGAATCCTCTTCGTGGGCGGGGCTCGGGGAGCGGGGGGTTGGAGCCAGCGGTCACACCCTCCCCACCGGCGCGGTCAGGGGATGGACGGAGCACGGTTCCCCTTGCGGCCGCGGTGCTGCCGCCGCAGGGGGAGACATGGCGGAGGAGATCCAGTGACACACCTGCGTGTCCGCTACCAGACGCGGCGGGCAGGTCGGAGCGGAGCGGAAGTGGAGCCATGAGGGTGGACGGGGACAGGCCCACGGGGCCCGCACGTGGACGCGGTGCGGGCGCCTTGCTCAGCAGGAGGGTCGGTCGGGCCTATTGCGACGACGGAGCATCTACCAGCACCGCTGACGCACCCCCGGGCTGCCCGGCGGCCGGAGGGTCTGCTACGCCTATGCCATCCGCGGCAGATGTGCGTTCCGAAGGGGAGCTGTCGGGTTCCGAAGAGGAGGTCCTTGGTCGAGTGGAGGCGGCTGGAGGTTCCGGAGGGACAGCTGACGGGAGGGGACCCACGCAGCCAGGTAAGGGTCTTCACTTTACTTCTAATGCTTTGCCTGATGCTTTGGGGTGTCTGTCGGGGGGAGTGGTTGGGGGCGCGGCGTGGGGCCGCGGGGGGCGGGCAGTCGACCTGCCTCCGGCGGGACCCAGGTATCGTTGCAGGCGTTGTTGGGGGGTTTGAAGGATCTGCTGCAGAGGTTTGCTGACAGGGCTTCCGCGGGACCCCCGCAGGTTGCGCCTTGGGTAGGTGGTCTGGGGGCTGGGTCGGGTTCGAGTTCCCTTCTGGGGGACGGGGCGTCCAGTGGGGGTGGGGCCTCACAGGGGCCAGGGGCTGGGGCATTCGGGTCGCTGGGTTTGGGCTCCCCCTCGGGGTTTCAGGTGCAGGCGTCCGGGAGTGTGGAGGTAAGTTCGCAGCAGGAGGCGCCGGTGGCTGGAGCATAAGCGTAAGTACGGGGGACGACATGGCGGCGAAAGAGGCTGCGGCTCGGGTCGATTTGGTTCGACTGGCTGACGCGGCTAGGTGTGAGGTTTATGTCTGTTATGAAGGGCCATTGGGGGCGCATCTCAAGCAGGAGGTACGGGACAAGATCAAGAAGGGTGAGTATGTGGAGATCTTTTCGTTGCTTCCCTTGGAGAAGTTCAATTTGGATAGGGTCAAGCCTGATAGCTCTAAGAAAGATGATGAGGAGAAGAGGCGGTATCGGCTGATACCGCGGACTTTCCCTAATTGGCTGCAGGCGTTTGCCATTCTGGCCAGCGTGATTGGCGAGACGGCGCCGGAGCATTGCTCGGCCCTGTTTTGTTACATGGACGCTATCGGGGAAGCGCATAGGGTGTATGGGGGTACGGCTTGGCTGCGTTACGACGAGCAGTTTAGGCAACGGCGGGCGGTGAGGCCTGATATTCAGTGGGATCACAAGGATATCAGCCTTTGGATGCGGTTGATGGCGTCGGCGCGGACGCCTTCGCAGTTTTTTCAGGGGGGGGCCGGGGGAACCCCCGCCTCTGGACTTCCGGCCGGAAAGAAAATGGGCGTGTGCTGGCAGTTTAACGAAGGGGCCTGCAAGTTTGGGGGGTCCTGTCGATTTAAACATGAGTGTTCCGGTTGCGGTGGCGCTCACTCCCTCTCCCGTTGTTTTAAAAAGGGCAAGCGTGCCGGGGAACCTGCGTTCAAGGGGAGCAACCCTGGTGAGGGTGGGAAGGATGCGTCCTTTTCTAAATAGGTACCCGGACAAGGGGGCTGCGCGGGTGCTGGGGGAAGGGTTTGCGGTGGGTTTTCGGATTCCGTGTTCGTTGGAAGTGGTTCCTCCGGTGGCTAAGAACTTGAGGTCCGCCTTGCGGCATCCGGGGGTGGTCAGCGACAAGTTGGCTAAGGAGGTTTCCTTGGGGAGGATGTGTGGCCCGTTCGTGGAACAACCGTTGCCGGTTTTGGTGGTGTCGCCGTTAGGGGTGGTGCCTAAGAAGGAGCCTAACAAGTTCCGGCTTATCCATCATCTGTCCTTCCCGAAAGGGGGTTCAGTGAACGACGCCATCGATCCCGAGGCCTGCACGGTGTCTTACACGTCGTTTGACGCGGCGGTGGGCTGGGTGCGGCGTTACGGGAAAGGGGCCCTTATGGCGAAGTCTGACATTGAGGCGGCGTTTCGGCTGTTGCCAGTGCACCCGGAGAGCTTTTGGCTCTTGGGGTGTTGTTGGCGGGACCGGTCTTACGTGGACCAGTGCTTGCCCATGGGCTGTTCCGTGTCCTGTGCCTTGTTTGAACTGTTTAGTTCATTCTTGGAATGGGTGGTGCGCGATGTGTCGGGCTGGGCATCAGTGATTCATTACCTTGATGACTTTCTCGTCGTGAGCCCCCCGTCCTCCAATGTGTGTGCGATCCTTTTGGCCACGTTGCAGCACATTGCGGATCGCTTTGGGGTGCCGTTGGCGGCCGACAAAACCGAGGGGCCGGCCACGGTCTTGAGTTTTTTGGGCATTGAAATAGACACAGAGGTGATGGAGTGCCGCTTGCCCGCGGACAAAGTCGAGGGACTGAAGCGGGAGCTGCGGGAGTTGGTCGGCGTACGGAAAGTGCAACTGCGGAAGTTGCAGTCGGTCCTGGGTAAGTTAAATTTTGCTTGCCGGATCATTCCGATGGGGCGGATATTTTGCCGCCGGCTGTCGGGGGCTACGGCGGGTGTTCTGGTTCCGACCCACTTCATTCGGTTGACGAGGGAACTTAGGGAGGACTTGCGGATTTGGCAGACTTTTTTGGAAGGCTTCAATGGACGGTCGGTGTGGATGAAGGGGCCGGTGAGTAATTTTGACGTGGAGTTGGTAACGGATGCGGCGGGGTCCACGGGGTATGGGGCCTTTTTTCAGGGACAATGGAGCGCGGAGGCATGGCCCCGGCCGTGGGTGGAGGCCTTATATGGTACAAATTTGGGTCCCGCAGTGGTTTTTGGGAAAATGGTAACGTTAAATGGAACCGAGGTACCGTCAAAGACCAAACGACTGGGAGTTGTAATTTCTGTTGCAATATATATAAGTATGTTTCTATTATAACATTAAAGTTATTTATTTTATTTTGGTTAAAGTTTTGGTTAAATAAAAGGCTGCTATGGCCAATTTATACTCCAAACTCTGGTGTGGTCTATTTATTGGGAAAGGGGAAGTTAAATGGAATGGTACAGGTATGGGTAGTAAAAGGGAATATTTCGGAAGGGGTAATTACCGTATGCATAGGTCAAGGGAAGCCCGGAAACGCAGGCTGGACGGAGGTGCAGGGCTGGCATGACAGATGCTAGGTAACCCCCTATAGGGTTAAGCCTAGAGAGAGGAAAGAGGAAGGGGTGGAGCGGCAGGAGAGAAAGAGGAGAGGGCGGAGCGCCATATAAGGAGGGGGAGGAGCTACGGCAGGAAGCGTGGGGTCACAATTAGGAAGTTGCCCGCCCACCCGCCCCTTTAGGTTAAGTTGCTGTGGTGTTTGGTTTTCAGGTTGTTGTCGGGTTTCTCTTTTTTCTTGCAGGTTCGGTGGAGGAGGGTCGTCATAGCAGTGGAAGGCGGTGTCTTTGGTCTTTGACGGGGTAAAGGAAAGTAGGTGATGGAACGGTGTGGGGGGCTCATAGGTGGTATGTGCCCCTTTTGGTGTATCCCAGCGGAAGGGTAGGCTGGGATACGGGTTTGGTGACACTGCGGAAAGGTGGGGTTGTCTCCGGGCTGTTAAACGGCCGGAGGCCTTATATGGTACAAATTTGGGTCCCGCAGTGGTTTTTGGGAAAATGGTAACGTTAAATGGAACCGAGGTACCGTCAAAGACCAAACGACTGGGAGTTGTAATTTCTGTTGCAATATATATAAGTATGTTTCTATTATAACATTAAAGTTATTTATTTTATTTTGGTTAAAGTTTTGGTTAAATAAAAGGCTGCTATGGCCAATTTATACTCCAAACTCTGGTGTGGTCTATTTATTGGGAAAGGGGAAGGTAAAATGGAATGGTACAGGTATGGGTAGTAAAAGGGAATATTTCGGAAGGGGTAATTACCGTATGCATAGGTCATGCCGCACTCTTCAAAAGACCACTTTCTTTTATTGGAAAATCACATCACAGCTCAACAAACACAGCGAACAAGGAAAAATTGCTGACGTTTCGCACTAGCTGTAGTGCTTAATCATATGATATGATTATGATTAAGCACTACAGCTAGTGTGAAACATCAGCAATTTTTCCTTGTTCGCTGTGTTTGTTGAGCTGTGATGTGATTTTCCAATAAAAGAAAGTGGTCTTCTGAAGAGTGCTGCAGTCCAGAGCTTGTTTTTAGTGATGGCCGAACGGTTCGCCCGGTGGTCGTTTCGTGGCGAATTTTGGCTGTTCGCGATTCGCCCGATCAGCGGACTATTGCCGCCATTCGCCCGGCGGACTTCCGTGTTTACTGTGTAAAAGAACTTTGACCTATGATGAAACATCCACCATGGG
Source organism: Lithobates pipiens (assembly GCF_037356315.1). Classification (NCBI taxonomy): domain Eukaryota; kingdom Metazoa; phylum Chordata; class Amphibia; order Anura; family Ranidae; genus Lithobates; species Lithobates pipiens. The sequence goes on along the minus strand of NW_027507758.1, from coordinate 5,436,380 downwards.
GTACAGGACAGCCAATTAAGACATTACAGCACATGGACACTTGGACATTCCCCCTAACTTATAAATACACCCGATCCGGCGGCCATTTTACATTCTTTCGTATGTCACTATAGGGAGAGGTTGCTATGTGGAGCAGGGAGAGATTGCAGTGACCCAAATCGCTAGCTATTTGGTCCACAAAAGTTCTTTTCAGGACTGGTATAGGTGTTAGGTGTAGTTCAGGATATAGGTTTGAGGCAGTGCAGTGCTAGTGATTGTTGCAGCAGCCTGAGTGTCTTTTGTCAGTTTAGAGAAAGGGACAGGACGGTGTGTGCTGTAGGGACAGTCAGTTTAATCATTAGCTGTTACTATTAGGTCCACAAAAGTGCTATTCCAGTAACCAGTTATTGTTCCAGCAGCCTCTGTTTTGTCAGTTTATATAGGGACAGGCAGGAAGCTGTGTGAGGCAGTGAGGGTCAGTTTAAACAGTAGCTGTTACTATATTAGGTCCACAAAGGTTCTTTTCAGGACTGGTATCAGTGGTACGGTAATAGGCTTGTACACGTATAATATTCTTTCTTCCAAATATAGAAAGAATATTATACTTGACTGCTGCCCTTCTGCTGCAGTCTGCTAATCAGTCACACACAACCTACTTGTTCCACAAAGGTCCTTATAAGGACTGGTAAGGTTTAGGGTTCTACAATACATAGGGTTGAGGTGCACTACTGCTGACTGCAGCCCTATACTGCAGCAGTCCTTCATCAGTATAGGGACTGACGTACAGTCTGCTAATCAGTCACACACAACCTACTTGTTCCACAAAGGTCCTTATATGTGTGACTAATTAGCAGACTGTACGTCAGTCCCTATACTAATGAAAGACTGTATATCCATATTCTATAAGGACTGGTATAGGTCCACAATACATAGGGTTGAGGTGCACTACTGCTGACCGCTGCCCTATACTGCATCAGTCCTGGTAACTTGGTCTAGGGTGCTACAGTACATAGGGTTGAGTGAGGTACAGTCTGCTATTCTGTAAGGACTGGTATCGGTCCACAATAGATAGCGTTGAGGTGCACTACTGCTGACCGCAGCCCTATACTGCAGCAGTCCTTTATCAGTATAGGGACTGACGTACAGTCTGCTAATCAGTCACACACAACCTACTTGTTCCACAAAGGTCCTTATAAGGACTGGTAAGGTATAGGGTACTACAGTACATAGGGTTGAGTGCAGTGGCGGAACTACCGCCATAGCAACCCACGCGGCCGCTATGGGGCCCGCAGTCACTATGAGGCCCGCAGCCTAGTGGGGACCGCTGCCGAATGGGGCCCTCAGCCGGGGCCCGCTGCCGAGTAGTCCGGGGCTCGGCATTGGCAAGCTTCTGTCCTGCCTAGAACACCGGCGTCAGCCCCGTCCCAGCGTCGAGACGTCACTCGGCCGGAGGCTCGATGGGCGGAGCTACTGAGCTATGCTATGCTGAGCTACTGCAGCCTGCATACAAGAGGAGCCAGGCAGCACCGCCGAGGAGGAACCAGTCAATGCCCTCACTTGATTGCAGAATTTGCAGACTACAATTCCAGAGGAAACGTAGAAGCTAAATTAAGCTGATGCAGTGATGGGGCCAGACTGCATTCTGAACTGTCTGTGAGTTTGACTGATTTTTCTAATATGCAGCATGGCGGGGGGGGGAGGGGGTAAATGTCCTGCACTGGTCACTGTCACCGATGAATGAATTTACTGGTCACAGTAATTTTTGTATTAATGTCCTGCACTGGTCACTGTCACTGATGAATGAATTTACTGGTCACTGTCACTGATGAATGAATTTACTGGTCATGGTCACTGATGAATTAATTTCCTTGTCACGGTCACTGATGAATTAATTTCCTGGTCATGGTCACTGATGAATGAATTTACTGGTCATGGTGAGGCCACGTACACACGCGGGGACTGTTCGGCCAACTTTGTCCGCTGAACAGTGTTCTCGGCGGACAGTCCGCCCGTGTGTGGGCGTTCAGCGGACAGTTTCAGCGAACAGTCCGCTGAACAAGGTTTTTCGGAATTTCCGAAAAACTGTCCGCTGAAACTTGGTTTCAGCGAACAGTCCGCTCGTGTGTAGGCTTGTTCGACAAACTAAGTTCCGCGCATGCTCAGAAAGGCTTTACACGCCGAAAGCTATAATGCAGTGTATAGGACGTCGTATTTTTCGTCCCGTCGTACGTGCCGTTCACGTCATCGCGCACGGTTTCAGCAAACTGTTCGTACGTCGTGTGTGGCCATGTCCGTCCATGCTAATTTTGAGCGGACTGTTTGCCGAAACTGTTTGACGGACAAAGTTGGCCGAACAGTCCCCGCGTGTGTACGCGGCCTCACTGATGAATGAATTTACTGGTCATGGTCACTGATGAATGAATTTACTGGTCACGGTTGAATGATTTTACTGGTCACGGTCATTGATGAATGAATTTACTGGTCACGGTTGAATGATTTTACTGGTCACGGTCATTGATGAATGAATTTACTGGTCACTAATGAATGAATTTACTGGTCACTGATGATTGAATTTACTGGTCACTGATGAATGAATTTACTGGTCACTGATGAATGAATTTACTGGTCACTGATGAATGAATTTACTGGTCACTGATGATTGAATTTACTGGTCACTGATGATTGAATTTACTGGTCACTGATGAATGAATTTACTGGTCACTGATGAATGAATTTACTGGTCACTGATGAATGAATTTACTGGTCACTGATGAATGAATTTACTGGTCACTGATGATTGAATTTACTGGTCACTGATGATTGAATTTACTGGTCACTGATGAATGAATTTACTGGTCACTGATGAATGAATTTACTGGTCACTGATGAATGAATTTACTGGTCACTGATGAATGAATTTACTGGTCACTAATGAATGAATTTACTGGTCACTAATGAATGAATTTACTGGTCACTAATGAATGAATTTACTGGCCTGGGTACTGTGCCACATGAGTATGGTAATCTGTTTTTCAATGGAATTAGTTGATTTTTTTGTGGGGGGGGCTGTTTGCAGGGGGGCCCCATACAACATTTTGCTATGGGGCCCTGTGATTTCTAGTTACGCCCCTGGTTGAGTGAGGTACAGTCTGCTATTCTGTAAGGACTGGTATAGGTCCACAATACATAGGGTTGAGGTGCACTACTGCTGACCGCAGCCCTATACTGCAGCAGTCCTTCATCAGTATAGGGACTGACGTACAGTCTGCTAATCACTCACACACACCCTACTTGTTCCACAAAGGTCCTTATAAGGACTGGTAAGGTATAGGGTGCTACAGTACATAGGGTTGAGTGAGGTACAGTCTGCTATTCTATAAGGACTGGTATAGGTCCACAATACATAGGGTTGAGGTGCACTACTGCTGACCGCAGCCCTATGCTGCAGCAGTCCTTTATCAGTATAGGGACTGATGTACAGTCTGCTAATCAGTCACACACAACCTACTTGTTCCACAAAGGTCCTTATAAGGACTGGTAAGGTATAGGGTACTACAGTACATAGGGTTGAGTGAGGTACAGTCTGCTATTCTGTAAGGACTGGTATAGGTCCACAATACATAGGGTTGAGGTACACTACTGCTGACCGCTGCCCTATACTACAGCAGTCTTTCATCAGTATAGGGACTGACGTACAGTCTGCTAATCAGTCACACACAACCTACTTGTTCCACAAAGGTCCTTATAAGGACTGGTAAGGTATAGGGTACTACAGTACATAGGGTTGAGTGAGGTACAGTCTGCTATTCTATAAGGACTGGTATAAGTCCACAATACATAGGGTTGAGGTGCACTACTGCTGACCGCAGCCCTATGCTGCAGCAGTCCTTCATCAGTATAGGGACTGATGTACAGTCTGCTAATCAGTCACACACAACCTACTTGTTCCACAAAGGTCCTTATAAGGACTGGTAACCTGGTGTAGCGTGCTACAGTACATAGGGTTGAGTGAGGTACAGTCTGCTATTCTATAAGGACTGGTATAGGTCCACAATACATAGGGTTGAGGTGCACTACTGCTGACCGCTGCCCTATACTGCAGCAGTCCTTCATCAGTATAGGGACTGACGTACAGTCTGCTAATCAGTCACAACCTACTTGTTCCACAAAGGTCCTTATAAGGACTGGTAAGGTATAGGGTAGTACAGTACATAAGGTTGAGTGAGGTAGTCTGCTATTCCTTAAGGACTGGTATTGGTCCACAATATATAGGGTTGAGGTTATCCTGGCTGACATTATCCTGGATGATGAGCAGGAGCCAGGCCACCACACCGCTTCCACTTTAGTGCAAATGGGGGCCTTCATGCTCCAGTGTTTTAATAGGGACCCCCGTATAAAAAGCATAAGGGTCAAGGACCAGTACTGGGTGGCAACGTACTTAGACCCCCGGTACAAACACAAAATGGCGGAAATGTTACCGCCGTCACAGAGGGCTGTCAGAATGCAGCACTTCCAGGCCTTGCTTCGAGAAATGCTGCATTCTGCTTTTGCGTGCGCTGGCAGAGGAGCAATTCCCACTCCCAGAGAAGGATTTGCGGGTACCAATCCAACAGCGCCTGCAAGAAGAGGCCGGTTTGAAGATGTGTTGGTGACTTCGGATATGAGGTCATTCTTTCAGCCGACCCATCGACAGGTGTCATCCGGATCCAGCTTCAGGGAACGCCTAGACCGTCAGGTGTCCGACTACATCGGGTTAACGGCCGATGTGGACGCTCTGAGGAGTGATGAACCCCTGGACTACTGGGTGGGCAGGCTTGACCTCTGGCCAGAACTTGCCCAATTTGCAATCGAACTGTTGGCTTGCCCCTCGTCCAGTGTCCTGTCCGAAAGGACGTTCAGCGCAGCAGGGGGGATCGTGACCGATAAGCGTACTCGCCTAGCTCACGACAGTGTTAACTGCCTCACATTTCTAAAAATGAATGAGGCATGGATCTCGGAGGAATTCAACACATGTGACCAGTAGACCATGTATATGTCTATAAACAATTTTTTAAATCGAGCACAGAGACCTTCTTTCTTCATTTGGCTCACTTCCTTGTCCAAAAAAAGCACACCGTACTATATGCCCGTACCCTCCTCTTTGAAGAGGTTGAGCGGTGTCATATTTCTACTGGGGCTGCTTATTATGAGGGGCTCCCACCATCCCTGTGCTGTGCTGACTTCCTCCTGGGGCTGTACCTCTGCTGTGCATATTATGAGGGGCTCCCACCATCCCTGTGCTGTGCTGACTTCCTCCTGGGGCTGCTTATTATGAGGGGCTCCCACCATCCCTGTGCTGTGCTGACTTCCTCCTGGGGCTGCTTATTATGAGGGGCTCCCACCATCCCTGTGCTATGCTGACATCCTCCTGGGGCTGCTTATTATGAGGGGCTCCCACCATCCCTGTGCTGTGCTGACTTCCTCCTGGGGCTGCTTATTATGAGGGGCTCCCACCATCCCTGTGCTATGCTGACATCCTCCTGGGGCTGCTTATTATGAGGGGCTCCCACCATCCCTGTGCTATGCTGACATCCTCCTGGGGCTGCTTATTATGAGGGGCTCCCACCATCCCTGTGCTGTGCTGACTTCCTCCTGGGGCTGTACCTCTGCTGTGCATATTATGAGGGGCTCCCACCATCCCTGTGCTATGCTCATTATGAGGGGCTCCCACCATCCCTGTGCTATGCTCATTATGAGGGGCTCCCACCATCCCTGTGCTATGCTCATTATGAGGGGCTCCCACCATCCCTGTGCTATGCTGACTTCCTCCTGGGGCTGCTTACGGTGCAGGTGTCAGTGCTGTATATCACGGTGCTGGTGTTAGTGCTTTATGTCACGCTGCTGATGTCAGTGCTCTCTATCACGGTGCTGTTGTCAGATCACTCTATCACGGTGCAGGTGTCATTGCTGTATGTCACGCTGCTGATGTCAGTGCTCTCTATCACGGTGCTGGTGTCAGATGACTCTATCACGGTGCTGGTGTCAGTGCTGTATATCACGGTGCAGGTGTCATTGCTTTATGTCACGCTGCTGATGTCAGTGCTCTCTATCACGGTGCTGTTGTCAGATCACTCTATCACGGTGCAGGTGTCATTGCTGTATGTCACGCTGCTGATGTCAGTGCTCTCTATCACGGTGCTGGTGTCAGATGACTCTATCACGGTGCTGGTGTCAGTGCTGTATATCACGGTGCTGGTGTCAGTGCTGTATATCACGGTGCAGGTGTCATTGCTGTATGTCACGCTGCTGGTGATCATCTCCTGCACCCTCTTCTTTGCCTACCCTGGTCCCTGACCTTCCCTCTCCTCCATTGCCTTCATGCGCTCCACAGTCCTGAATTGTCACAACAATTTCCCATATAAAAAAAGAATGCTTGTAGTTGTCGATCCCAGATTCACCTCATACATGTGTTATGTCATTGGCCATGTGGTGGGACTATGTTTGCACAGCTATTAATTATTTTGTGGCTGCAAATTTGACCTGTAGGTTTGCAAAGTTCGCCTATCATTGAAGTCAATGGGGCCCGCTGCGAACGTTCCGGTTCGCGAACTATGGGCCGCGTTTGCGGTCCGCGTTCACGAAACCTCCCGTCTGAAGTTCGTCCATCACTACTTGTTTTTCGTCTGTTGCTAGTGGTAATAGCCAGCACCTGTGGCTTCCCATCCGAAGAGACAGTTCACAGCCTGCATGTGTGCTTCTGGAGCAGTGAGATCCCTTTTCAAACAAATGGCAGTTATCGGCATTTCCTTTCCACAGCGCTGTCACTGTCTGAGTGCCTGCTGATAATCAGCTTCCCAGTTACAGGAGACATTTACACTGATAATTAGGGCACTGATCATCAATGCCCTGATTATTAGTGCAGCCGCATCAGTGCCCATCAGGGCAGAATACCAGTGTCCATCAGTGCAATATATGAGTGTCCTTCCGTGCCTACCAGTACAATACAGTTCCTTGAAAAAGTATTCATACCACTTGAAATGTTATATTGGTGTCAGAACACCAATGTCTTTCTTCTTGTCACTCTTCCATAAAGGGCAGATTTGTGGAGAGACGACTAATAGTTGTCCTGTGGACAGATTCTCCCCCCTGAGCTGTGGATCTCTGCAGCTCCTCCAGAGTTACCATGGACCTCTTGGCTCTTCTCTGATGAATGCTCTCCTTGCCCGGCCCGGTCAGTTTAGGTGGACGGCCATGTCTTTGTAGATTTGCAGTTGTGCCATACTTTTTCCATTTTCAGATGATGGATTGAACAGAGCTCCGTGAGATGTTCAAAGCTTGGGAGATTTTATTATAACCGAACCCTGCTTTATACTTCTCCACAACTTCATCCCTGACCTGCCTGGTGTGTTCCTTGGCCTTCATGATGCTTCTCTAACAAACCTATGAGGGCTTCACAGGACAGCTTTATTTATACGGAGATTAAATGACACACAGGTGGACTCTATTTACTAATTAGGTGACTTCTGAAGGCAATTGGTTCCACTAGATTTTAATGAGGGGTATCAGAGTAAAGGGGGCTGAATACAAATGCCCCCACACTTTTCACATATTTATTTGTATCATTTATCATTTTCCTTCCACTTTACAATTATGTGCCACTTTGTGTTGGTCTATCACATAAAATTCCTATAAAATACATTTCAGTTTTTTGGTTGTAACATGACAAAATGTGGAATATTTTAAGGAGTATGAATACTTTTTCAAGGCGCTGTATATCAGTGCCACTTATTAGGGGCTGTTAGTACAGCTACATCATTGCCCATCAATGCAACCTCATCAGTGCCCATAAGTACTATTTAGAACAGGTTGCTAGGCCAAATTTAGTTGTAGCTCCTCTGTAATCAGTGAAGCAGGGATTGACAAAGTATCACAACCTTTATATCAGTGTCCAGGGTCCCCCTTTACATCACAGTTCCTCCTTTAAAGCAGTACCACAGGGGCCCTGTGATATAAAGGGGACTGCTCTGTAATTACAGTGCAGTTCCCTTCATCTCAGTGTGCCCCTAGCAATTATAGCTCCCCCATCACAATCCCCTTGCAGACACGGTCCCCATCACAGTGTCTCTTGTAGTCATGGTCCCCCATCACAGTGCCCCTTGCAGTCACTGTCCCCCATCACAATGTCCCTTGCAGTAACAGTCCCCATCACAATGCCCCTTGCAGTCATGGTCCACCATCACAGTGCCCCTTGCAGTCATTGTCCCCCCATCATAGTGCCCCTTGTAGTCATGGTCCCCCACCACAGTGCCCCATGCAGTCATGGTCCCCCCATCACAATGCCCCTTGCAGTCATGGGCCCCCATCACAGTGCCCCTTGCTTTCATGGTCCCACCATCACAATTGCCCTAGCAGTCATGGGCCCCTCATTACAGTGCCCCTTGTAGTCATGCCCTCCATCACAGTGCCCCTTGCAGTCATAATCCCCCATCACAGTGCCCCTTTCAGTCATGGTTCCACCATCACAGTGCCCCTTGCAGTCATGGTGCCCCATCACAGTGCCCCTTGAAATCATGCCCCCATCACAGTGCCCCTTGAAATCATGCCCCCATCACAGTGCCCCTTGAAATCATGCCCCCATCACAGTGCCCCTTGTAGTCACGGTCATGGTTCCCCCATCACAGTGCTCCTTTGCAGTCATGGGCCCCCATCACAGTGCCCCTTGCAGTTATGCCCCACATCACAGTGCCCCTTGTAGTAACAGGCCCCATCACAGTGCCCCTTGTAGTAACAGGCCCCATCACAGTGCCCCTTGCAGTCATGGTTCCACCATCACAGTTCCCCTTGCAGTCGTGGTTCCACCATCACAGTGCCCCTTGCAGTCATGGTCCCCCCATCACAATGCCACTTGCAGTCATGGGCCCCCATCACAGTGCCCCTTTGCAGTCATGGGCCCCCCATCACAGTGCCCCTTGCAGTCATGCCCCCCATCACTGTGCTCCTTGTAGTAACAGGCCCCATCACAGTGCCCCTTGCAGTCATGATCCTCCATCACAGTGCCCCCTTGCAGTCATGGTCCCCCATCGCAGTGTCCCTTTTAGTCATGATCCCCCCATCACAATGCACTTTGCAGTCATGGTCCCCCCCATCACAATGCCCCTTGCAGTCATGGGCTCCCCCATCACAGTGCCCCTTGTTGTCAGAGGCCCCATCACAGTGCCCCTTAAAGTCACAGGCCCCATCACAATGCCCCTTGTAGTCATGGTCCCCCACCACAGTGCCCCATGCAGTCATGGTCCCCCCATCACAATGCCCCTTGCAGTCATGCCCCCGCCCCATCAGAATCCACCTTGTAGTCATGCCCCTCCTTTCCTCTTTAACAACACAGTCATGCCCCCCACCAATCACAATGCCCCTTGAAGTCACAGGCCCCATCACAATGCCCCTTGCAGTTATGATCCCCCATCACAGTGCCCCTTGCTGTCATGGTCCCACCATCACAATGCCCCTTGTAGTCATGCCCCCCCCATCAGAATCCACCTTGTAGTCATGCTCCTCCTTTCCTCTTTAACAACACAGTGCCCCTTCCAATCTCTGCCTCCCTTGCACAGTCCTACCATCAGCAGGGCAGTGGCGGTCATCAACTTGTGTCTATCGTTCCAGGTCTCCTGCCCCAACCCCATTATCATCCTGTTAGTAGGGCAGAGTGTGGGAGGAGCTGCAGATTTGTGATGGAAGGCGGGAGGAGCTGCAGATTTGTTGTAGAATGTGGGAGGAGCTGCAGATTTGTGACTGAGGGCAGGAGGAGCGGCAAATTTGTGACGGAGGGCAGGAGGAGTCCCAGATTTGTGAGGGAGGGTGGGAGGAGCCGCAGATTTGTGACGGAGGGCGGGAGGAGCCGCAGATTTGTGACAGAGGGTGGGAGGAGCGGCAGATTTGTGACGGAGGGCGGGAGGAGCCGCAGATTTGTGACAGAGGGTGGGAGGAGCGGCAGATTTGTGACGGAGGGCAGGAGGAGTCCCAGATTTGTGAGGGAGGGCGGGAGGAGCGGCAGATTTGTGATGGAGGGCAGGAGGAGCCGCAGATTTGTGACGGAGGGTAGGAGGAGCCGCAGATTTGTGACGGAGGGCGGGAGGAGCTGCAGATTTGTGACGGAGGGCAGGAGGAGCCGCAGATTTGTGACGGAGGGTAGGAGGAGCCGCAGATTTGTGACGGAGGGCGGGAGGAGCCGCAGATTTGTGACGGAGGGCGGGAGGAGCGGCAGATTTGTGACGGAGGGCAGGAGGAGTCCCAGATTTGTAAGGGAGGGCGGGAGGAGCCGCAGATTTGTGATGGAGGGCAGGAGGAGCCGCAGATTTGTGACGGAGGGCGGGAGGAGCCGCAGATTTGTGACGGAGGGTGGGAGGAGCCACAGATTTGTGACGGAGGGCGGGAGGAGCCCCAGATTTGTGAGGGAGGGCGGGAGGAGCCGCAAATTTGTGATGGAGGGCAGGAGGAGCCCTAGATTTGTGAGGGAGGGTGGGAGGAGCCGCAGATTTGTGACGGAGGGCGGGAGGAACCGCAAATTTGTGACGGAGGGCGGGAGGAGCCCCAGATTTGTGACAGAGGGCAGGAGGAGCCCCAGATTTGTGACAGAGGGTGGGAGGAGCCGCACATTTGTGAGGGAGGGCAGGAGGAACCTCAGATTTGTGATGGGGGGGCGGGAGCTGCCCAACTTGTCTTGTTAACAAAAGGGTGATTAACCTTGTCAATATAAAAAGTCTCCCGCTCTCCGTCTTGATCTGCATCTCCTCCTGGGCCAATGGCTGGGAGCGCTGACCAGAGCGTTCCGGTGGGGGGGGGGGGGTGTGTCCCTCTGTCATAACACAATAGATCGGCAGGGGAGATCGCTGTATAGCCTGAGCTGTCAGGGTTTTTTTTTGCCCGGCCCTGTTGGGTTAAACTAAAAAAAACAAAAAATAAACTAGCGGTGTGTACCAGGCTTTATTTCTATTCGGTGATAACAGCGGTCTCTCCGCCGAGGAAGTTGGACCCCTGCAGGAAGACCACTCTTAGCCGACAAATGTAAATGCAATAAGTATATAAATAAACAAAAAATGATGACTATGTCAGCTTAGAATTGAAAGTTCTCCTGACTTAAACCATTTACATGCAGTGACAATAATGTGACGTGACAACGTGTCCCGCTCATTCATGTGAAGTGTGAACGCCGATGACGGGTCTACTTGAGGTTTCAGAATAAAATACAATGCCTACAACTCGCGGATAAGTCTGAAGCCGGCAGATCTGGACAGAAGGTCTCAGCGGCGGCCGAGCTGGAGGTCTCCTAAGCATGTCGCCTCTTGAAGGAGGACACGTTGTTACAGTGACGAGAGTCCTATGATTCCATTATCGTCTCATAATGCAGATTTATTACAAACCAACTACGGCTCAAACATCTCCCCGGCTTCTGTAGGCAACGGAATCATTAACTTTAAGCCCCTTCAAATTAATTGCTTTTTATTTTCTTCCTGACTTTCTCCAGTAAATCCCGATCACTTCAACCTTAATTTAATTCCAGCCTCTAAATACACCTGCTGCTCATTTCCGACCGGTGATCACACCGGAGTCCTAAAAATAAAGAAGGATCCTACATTGAGGGCATACCGCCTGGGACAACGAGGGCTTTCCAAAAAAGAACAGGGGTCTCCAAACTGTGGCCCGGTGGCTTGATGCGGCCCTTTGCTTTCCTTTATCTGGCCCTTGGGGCACCTTCCACTGACAACAATGATGGGGCACTATTCCTCCCACTTACACCAATGATGGGACACTATTCCTCCCACCTACACCAATGATGGGGGACTATTCCTCCCACCGACACCAATGATGGGGCACTATTCCTCCCACCGACACCAATGATGCGGCACTATTCCACCCACTGACACCAATGATGGGGCACTATTCCTCCCACTGACACCAATGATGGGGCACTATTCCTCCCACTGACATCAATGTAGGGGCACTATTCCTCCCACTGAAAACAATGATGGGGTACTATTCCTCCCACTGACACCAATGATGGGGCACTATTCCTCCCACTGACATCAATGATGGGGCACTATTCCTCCCACCTACACCAATGATGGGGGACTATTCCTCCCACCGACACCAATGATGGGGCACTATTCCTCCCACCGACACCAATGATGGGGCACTATTCCTCCCACCGACACCAATGATGGGGCACTATTCCTCCCACCGACACCAATGATGCGGCACTATTCCACCCACTGACAACAATGATGGGGTACTATTCCTCCCACTGACACCAATGATGGGGCACTATTCCTCCCACTGACACCAATGATGGGGGCACTATTCCTCCCACTGACACCAATGATGGGGCACTATTCCTCCCACTGACAACAATGATGGGGGCACTATTCCTCCCACTGACATCAATGTAGGGGCACTATTCCTCCCACTGACAACAATGATGGGGTACTATTCCTCCCACTGACACCAATGATGGGGCAATATTCCTCCCACTGACATCAATGATGGGGCACTATTCCTCCCACTGACACCAATGATGGGGCACTATTCCTCCCACTGACACCAATGATGGGGCACTATTCCTCCCACTGACACCAATGATGGGGCACTATTCATCCCACTGACACCAATGATGGGGCACTATTCCTCCCACCGACACCAATGATGGGGCACTATTCCTCCCACCGACACCAATGATGGGGCACTATTCCTCCCACCGACACCAATGATGGGGCACTATTCCTCACACCGACACCAATGAGGCGGCACTATTCCACCCACTGACAATGATGGGGTACTATTCCCCCCACTGACCCCAATGATGGGGCACTATTGATCTTTTATTAAAAAGAATCAAGCGACCAATTTTATACAAAAGTAAAAAACAAAAACATATTATAAAACGTCAACAGAAAACAAAGGAATACACATCAACGTTCAGAATATATACAATATATACATAGTCCATTAGCAAAACATGAAAACTATTTACATAAAGCAGCAGAGAGGGCCTAAGAGGCACAACCCATCACCTATGTACACAGCCATTTATCAAAAATGAATCATAAATGAAAAAATCTCGGGTGATAAGAGACAGAAGCCACACCCGGGATAGAGACTCCTGGCAGTCAGGGAGGCTTGAAACCCCTCCACGCCTTCAACCAAGCCCCCTGACTCCGCTTGTCTCTCTCAAGCCCCCCGACTCCGCTTGTCTCTCTCAGGCCCCCCGACTCCGCTTGTCCCTCTCAAGCCCCCCGACTCCGCTTGTCTCTCTCAGGCCCCCCGACTCCGCTTGTCTCTCTCAGGCCCCCCGACTCCGCTTGTCTCTCTCAGGCCCCCCGACTCCGCTTGTCTCTCTCAGGCCCCCCGACTCCGCTTGTCTCTCTCAGGCCCCCGAATCTTCTCCACCTCATGCAGAATGTCATACACCACCACCTCAACAGGAAGGATTTTACGCCGAATGCTGACCTGACACTGTGCGTTCCAGGTGAAATAACGGACTACTAGGCTAACTAGAAAAAGTGTATCCAAACAAAAAACCCCCCCAGTATTGAATGCTCCGTACACCCACTCAGCATAACCCAGCCTGGAGAGGAAAGGGACACCGAGGGCCCGCCCCACCTGTTTGTACACCTCTATGTTAAAGGGGCAATGAAGCAGAAAATGGTCCATAGTCTCCTCCTCACATGCACACTCCTCCCGAGGACAGCTACGATCCATCCCACTGCGGAATTTCAAATTGCCCCGAACATAGAGCCTCCCATGGAAGCACAACCAGGCCAGAGCCCTAAATTTAGGGGGTACTCTATCCAAATTAATCAATCTTAACCCCACCCTCAAAAACGGGCCTGGGCAATCCCTTAAGGCCAGTGGGTCATGAAAGACTTCACTCAAGACTCGACTCATAAGGACTTTCCTCGGAAACCGATCTGAGATCTTCAGCCGACAATCGCCACTGCCGCAGTAACTTCAGGCACGGAGCAACATAGACTGGTAGCTGACCACGATGAGCCCTGAGATTCTTCACTTGGCCACCTTCTTCCCAAAGTCGTAGAAAAGGCCTAAACCAAGATCTAAATATGCCTACCCATCCAGGAGGTTCCACTGCAAGCATATTACCAATGTTAAATTTGAGAAATAGCAGTGAAAAGAAAAGAACTGGGTTGACCATACCTAAGCCACCCTCCCTCCTGGATAGATAGGTGACATTCCTCTTGATGGGGTTCAGTCTGTTCCCCCACAGCATCTGGAAGAACACACTACTGACCCTAGCATAGAGAGACACTGGCAAGATGCAGACAAAGCTGACATACAAGAAGATCGGAATCTGGCAAGTCTTAATCAGATCGACCCTTTCCCTCAGAGATAACTTCCATCTCTTCCAGCTGACCACCTTAGTATTGGCAATTTCCAGTCTGCCTTCCCAGTTTTTTGAGGCCATAATCGCCGGGTCCAAATTCAATGCCTAGAATCTTAATTCTTTCCTGGGGCACCGGAAAGGTGTCCGGGAGATCAAACCCCTCACCTTCCTTTCCCATCCAAAAAACTTCACTCTTTTCCTGATTGATCTTGGAGCCTGATGCTTCAGAATACCGTGATGTCAGAGAGACCACCCCCTCTGCTTCATCTGCCCCAGTGACAATCACCGACACATCGTCCGCATAGGCAACAACCCTCAAAGGTGGCTCATCCGGGAGCCCCACTGGCACCCCACACAACATGCCGCTCTCTAGCCTCCTGATGAAGGGGTCGATTGCAAACACATAGAGCATGGGACTCAGAGGACAACCCTGGCGCACCCTGGAGCCAACCCCAAAGGACTGCCCAACCCAACCATTAACAAGAGGAAAGCTTTCTGCCCCCTTATACAAGACCTTTAACCAATCGATAAAACCACCCGGCAGACCGTACTTACCAAGGAGCAACCACAGGTACTCATGGTTAACACGATCAAAAGCCTTTGCCTGATCCAATGTCAGCAAATACTTTCCCCAGCCTGCAGCCCTGCACCGCTCCAAGGCCTCCCGGACAGCTAAAACCGCTGAGAAGGTGCTTCTACCCTGGACCGAACAGTGCTGATGGCGAGAAAGCAAAGACTCTGCTACTGACGATAGGCGCCAGAAAATTATCTTTGCCAGTATCTTTCTATCGACATTAAGAAGGCTGATGGGGCGCCAATTCTCAATCATCGAAGGATCTTTACCCTTTGAAAGAAGAATCACAGCCGAGTGCCTCATGGAAGGGGAAAGCACCCCCTCAGCAAGGCAACTGTTAAAAATCTCTACCAAGTGTGGGGCCAGAATAGACTTAAAGGCTTTGTAAAACTCAGCCGTCAAGCCATCTGGTCCAGGTGACTTTTTGATGGCAAGCTGATCAATTGCCCTCATCACCTCTTCAACTGTGATCTCCTCTGTCAAATTCATCAATGGAACATCTCCACCATTTAGACCTGGAGTAGAGTCCAAAAAGCTGTCCATCTTGTCACGGTCAAGCTCTTTCCTCCCAAGAAGGTCAGCATAAAAAGACCTCACGACCTCCAGGATCCCTGACCTGGACTTTGTCAAGGAACCTGTACTGTCCTTAAGGCCAACAACCGTTTTAACAGCTACACCGTGTTTGCAGTTCTGGTAAGGGTCAGGCGAGTGGTACTTCCCATAGTCCCTCTCCAGAACCAAAGAGGCATGCCGGTCATATTGACACTTCCTGAGGAGGAGTTTCACTTCAGAGATTGCCCCAGGATCTCCTCCTCTCGAGACAAGAATATTCAGCTTCCTCCGTAAACGTTGGTAGGTCATGTATTTATTAAACTGTTTTCTATTGGCTAGGCCCCTGAAGAATCCAGCGATCCTCTTTTTGGTCAGCTCCCACCACTCAGCCTTGCTGCTACAAAAGTCCAGGATGGTCACCTGAGCCTGAAAGAATTCCTCAAAGGATTGTCTAACATGTTCTTCCTTGAGTAGAGTCGAATTCAATCTCCAGATGCCCTTGCCCCTCTGAGGGGCGTCTGAAGCATTCAGGACCACAGATAGCATACAGTGATCAGAGAACTCTACTGCCTGCACCACTGGAGGCGAGAAAGCAGAGGTCTCCTTCAAAAAAAAACTATCTATCCTACTCTGACTACTACCTCGATGAAAGGTGAACCCGGTGTCATCCGGGAGGTGCTTAATGTGCACATCCACAAGACCAGCATCCCTAACCATACTATTTAAAAAAACGCTATCATATCCCAGCCTGTCCTTGAAGTCCTTCCTGTCCTTGGGCCTAGTTACTGTATTAAAGTCACCTCCAAAGACCACTTGCCGGGATGTAAAAAGAAATGGCTTGATCCTTGTAAAAAGGCATTTCCTGTCCCACTTTGTGTGCGGCCCATAAACATTAATTAGGCGCAGGTCCTGCCCCCCCACAAGGACTTCTAAGACCATACATCTCCCAATCTCCACCTCAATAACCCGCCGGACATTTACCATACCGGTTTTAAACAACACCGCCACACCGCCGTAAGGCTCGGCCGCAAGAGACCAGTAAGATGGACCATACCTCCACTCTCTCTTGGCCATATGAATATCTGCCAAGGAGGTGAGCCTAGTCTCTTGCAAAAATAAAATTTCAGCGTCTAATTGGCTGAACAAAAAGAAGGCCATGGAATGAGCTCTTACTGACTTAATGCTGGCAACATTTATTGTCACCGCTTTTAACGGAGGGGGAACCGCCATCTGGGTTATTGAGTGGATTGCTTCTTAGCTCCCCTCTGCTGCTCATCACCAGAAGCCTCTCTCTTTCTTGAGGCCGCCTCAAACTCCATTTCAGAATCGGAACTTCGTTCCGAAGAAGCTCCAGATGAAGAAATATACCATCCAGAGGACCTACGATGGTTGGAGACAGGCACTGGAGCCCGTTCCGTCCTCACCACCTGCTTCCGCTTCCCAGCCTTCCTTCTCTCCTCCAGGTACCGCAGGTCAGCTTCAGAGATGCCATCATCTCTTGTTTTTTTCTTTGGAGTCTTCACAGAAGACTCCTTTACAGAGGAAGACGCAACCTTTTCAGTACCTGCTACTACTCCTGGTGGGGGTGGTGTTCCCTTTGAGACAGACTTAGAGGGGGGGGTAACTGACACGGGGGGCACAGACTTGGAAGGTTCTGACACAAGAGGAGAGGATACAGTAGGCTGGGGGGGACACAGAGACAGATACAGAAGGAATACTTACAGACACAGGAGGGGTGGCCACAGGAACTGGGGAGGGATCCTGAGCAGGACCAGGGGAGTCCGTCACCGCAGAGGAGGATGGTACACCAGGGGCCTCACCCTCCATCCTGTCCAGCCCTGACAAGTCATCCATTACCTCCTTCTCCATATTGTGGCAGGCTTCAGGACACTTGCTGTAGGGATGGCCAAGGCGCAGGCACAGGTTGCACCTGATCATATCGGTGCAGTCCTTGGCCATGTGATCCTGACCCCGACACACTGAACATATCAAGGCTGAACAGGAGGAGCTCAAATGCCCCTTTTCTCCACAGCGGTGACACAGCTTCGACTGACCAGGGTAGAAAATAGTCATCCTATCCCTCCCTATAAAAGCCGAGGAGGGCAGGTGACGGACAACATTCCCATCCCTGGCCAATCTGGCTGTTACTGACCAACCCCCAGTCCAGATGTTACGCTCATCAAGGATTTTGCTGGGCTTAATCAAAACCTCCCCATAGTTCCGCAACCAAACCTCTAAATCCCGAGCGGGGACGCTCTCATTGGTCAGAATAATGGTTATTTTTTTAACAGTTGACCTCTGAGAGATTGCAACTGGGGCCAGACCTTCCCATTCAGGTCTTGACCTGCACCGAGCCTCGTATCGCTCCCAGAACAGGTCAAGACCCTCTGGCCTGGTGAAACTAACCGTATAATCCCTCGTCCCAGACACATGTATAAAGGCATACAAATCATTTGCCCCAAAACTTATTTCTAAAATAAGATCCACCACCGCACGCCGCGCTGGAGGGACTGTACCACCTTCCCATTTTAGAATCACTACATTACGTCTGGGACCCCCAGCAGAAGCCAGAGACCCAAGACCAGATCCTGGGGTGCCCAAAGTGGTAGCCTGTAGGGGAAAACCCCGCTTGGGAGCGGAGCTACCAGGAGCAGAGCGTACCACCTGAGCAAACGTGGGTTTATTAGGGCCAAGGCTCCACACTGAAGTCACATTGGTCTTTAAATTATTGGCATTATCAACTGTCTGAACTGGATCAGCAGAATCCGCAGCCGGACGATTGTGCATCACACTGGTGCTGGGGTGATTGTTATCAGTCACAGAAATTTTCCCATCAGGAATGGTCATAGTTTCTGCTGCAGTACCAGCTGTCTCCCGATGCTGCGCTGTAGAGTCTTCAGCAGCAGTGGGGCAAACAGCTTTGGATTCTGCCAAAGAAGGGTTAATTGGCTCTGCTGACACCTGTAGTTCATCCACAGAAATTACACTTTTTATATGTAAGTTTTGCTGCATTGTAGCATCATCATCCGGCACAACAGGGCTGCACACAACATCAGCAGTCTGACTGCTATCAGGCACATTGTCATTATCAGTAAAAGACACAAACACAGTCTTGTCCACAACATGGGGCTTCACTGGCTTTATATTATCAGGAACATTGTCTGTAATGTCCTCCTCATGGAAAACCAACCATAGGAGACTCCATTACCTGGATGGCCCTCAGCATGCCTCCTGAGTCCTGGGAAGGCATGGGGCTGCTTACCTCTCCTTGGGGGGGGGGGGCAGGGGGGCGGAATTGGGGGTCTCCTCCTCCACCTCCATCTTTGTCACCCTTCCAAACCTCCTGTCGTTTCCAAACTTTACCTTGAAGGGCCCCTCTCTACCTTCCATCATGGCCACGATGGTCTCCTGGTGGTCCACACGCACTTTAGCCAATTGGATCTCCGGATCCATGGATCCTCGTTTCTGGCTGTGTAAGCCCTCACGCTGCCTTCTCAGGCGCTTCAGCTCCGCACGCAGCTTGTACAGCTTATCCCTCTCCCGATTCAGGACCTTTATCCCGACCACCACTCGCTCACGAATGGCATGCGAGCCTTCATCCTCTCCAGGGGCAGAGAGATCCGCTTGTCCACCAGAAGGCATGTCACCCGACGGCCCAGGAGAAGGCTGAGAACCTCCAGCAGGAGAGGCCCTGCTGGCCTCCATGGCTTCCCCAGAAAGGGGCCAGGAGAGCTGGGAGAGATTTCCTCACCACTCCCCTCTCACACCGATCACCTGGAGGAGCTCCACAGACACCTTCCACCTGACACTCCTGTGCTCAATGATGGGTGGGGCACTATTCCTCCCACTGACACCAATGATGGGACACTATTCCCCCCACTGACACCAATGATGGGGCACTATTCCCCCCACTGACACCAATGGGGCACTATTCCCCCCACTGACACCAATGGGGCACTATTTCTCTCCCTAATACTAAAGATGGGGCATTGTTTAACCCCACTAATACCAGGACAGGTTCTACTCCCACTGGCCACACTCCGCCCCTCGTAAAGTCTGAATAACAGTAGACTGCCCTTTGTTTAGAAAGTTTGGAGACCCCTGGTCTAGAGCCCTTAAGGAACCCAAAAATGATGCGTCAACCGATGTTATGGATGTAACCACCAGTAACATGGTACGTGGCCACCATAGCACTGTAACGTGGCCACCATAACACAGAAGTGTCAATGGGCTATTAAGCTCTAATCAACTTAATCCCTGGTTATCCTGCTATGAGGGTCTTTGTTCAGGCACTTCCTCTTAAAAGGTGGCAACGCTTTGTCCTTGTCTGCCAATTGCTCTCCTGCATTGTAACCCACACTTTAACCCCTTGTCTACCAACATTCATATATATAAGCAGAGCAGTAAAAAAGCTCATGGCCACTTCAGCTATGGATTTTTATAGCTGTCAAGCACTTTCAGATAAAATCGATCCGGGTGGCTCTAGAGCCACCCAGTCACGTTTATGGGGCTCTGAAGGTGTGGCCCCACCAGTTGCAACTACCGTGGTTCCCAGCCTCTCCCAATCCTTCAGGTGGCTCTAGACTCACCCAATCACTTTTATGGCTCTCTGAAGGCGTGCCCCCATCCTACCAGTGGCACTTGTGGTGGTTTCCAAGCTTTCCTGTTTCTCTGGGTGGGTCTAAAACTGCGCCCTTTTATGGGGCTCTGAAGGTTTTCCCACACCCGTCCGTGGCACCTGCGGTTGTTCCAGGGCTCTCCTGTTCCTCCAGATGTATCTAGAGCCACCCAATCACATTTATGGGGATATGAAGGTTTGTTTCCTCCCCACCAGTGGCACCTGTGACAGTTTGCAGGCTCTCCCATTCCGCCAGGTAAATCTAGACCTGCCCAATCACATTTATGGGGCTCTAAATATGTGCCCCCACCCCACCAGTGGCACCTGCAGTGGTTTCCAGGCTCTCCCATTCCACCAGGTGAAGCTAGAGCTGCCCAATCACATTTATGGGGCTCTAAAGGTTGCCCACACCCCATTGTGGCACCTGCAGTTGTTGCAGGGCTCTCCTGTTCACCCAGATGGATCTAGAGCCACCCAATCACATTTCATGAGGATCCGAATGTGTGCCCCCCACTCCACCAGTGGCACTTTAGGTGATTCCCAGGCTCTCCCGTTCCTTTTGCAGGCTAGAGCCATCCAATGACCTTTGGGGCTCTGAAGGTGTGCCTCCACCCCATCAGTGGTACTTGCTGTGGTTTCCAGGCTCTCCTATTCCTCTGAGTGGATGTAGAGCTGCCCAATTACATTTATGGGGCTCTAAAGGTGTACCCACATCCATCCCACCAGTGGTTTCCGGGCTCTTCTGTTCCTCCTGGGATCCCGGGACCATGGTAATCATCTCCCACAGCGAGAGCAGGAGGTAATGGGGGAGCATCTGTTCCCCAATCCCCCCCCCCCATGAAAATACTGAACCCAGAAGCAATGTGTATTACGTCACGTCTGGAGACACGGCTGTCCTTCCCCGGCTACTGCAGCCATTGATGCAGCTAATCAAACACAATCTTTACTTGACTAGCTGCAGTGGAGGGCAGGGGAGACAATTCACGGTTAACTCTTAACTGGCTTTTAAAGCATCACTTATGGACATTTTTGAGTGGCATATTTTTTTCCACATTCATGTACGTGTTTTTTTTTTTTTTTTTTCGTTTTTAAGCTTGAAATGTTTGGTATCTATTTACTCGACCGTATTTTATATTTTACCAAAAATTGGGTGAATTATTGTGTTTGTTTGCACACAAAATCATATTATTGCATTTTTTCTTGGTAATATGAGTTAAATAGCTGATGATATGAGCAAATATTGAATGATATGAAAATTACAGCTACCACCATTTTATTCTCCAGGGTCTCTGCATTCAAAAATATTTCATTGTTTGGGAGTTTAAAGTAATTTCTAAAAAAACAAATGCCTCTGGTAGACAAAAGATTAAGTGGGACCTATAGGCAGCTCTGTTGTCGCACATTTCACATACATGGTCCATTGTTATCACCATCACGGAACCTACCTGTAGTGAATTTAGACAGGAAGAGGCTGCAAAACGGCCACAGAACATCATCAGCACTTACCTGCAACAAAATAATAAAAGGTGAAAACAAATATAACACATGTCATTGTTTATGATACCAGGGGCGTAGGTGAGGGGGGAAATGGGGGGGATCAAACTCCCCACAGCATTCGCAACACCACAACACTTGTCAGGACAGGAAGTAGCAGTTAGAATAGGGGGAAATCTGTCCTTATGTCCTCCTTTACACTAGTCACGTGACACAACCGAGGGAGGACCCCCCCCCCCCCCCCCCCCCCCCCCACTGAGCTCACTCTGAACTGTTTGGTCTAATGAGTGGGTTTCAAGGAAAGAAGAGAGCTGTACTGGGAGGGGGGAAATCTGTACTGGAGGAGATCTGTACTGGGGGAGCAGATGTTTACTCGGGGGAGGGGATCCTTGCTAGTGGGAAGGTGAGATCTGTACTCAGGGAGGGGATCTGTACTAGTGGAAAGGGGGAGATCTGTACTCAGGGGAGGAGATATTTACTAGTGGGAAGGGGGAGATCTGTACTCAGGGGAGGGGATCTGTACTAGTGGGAAGGTGAGATCTGTACTCAGGGGAGGGGATCTGTAATAGTGGAAAGGGGGAGATCTGTACTCAGGGGAGGGGATTTTTACTAGTGAGAAGGGGGAGATCTGTATTCAGGGGAGGGGATCTGTACTAGTGGAAAGGGGGAGATCTGTACTCAGGGGAGGGGATTTTTGCTAGTGGGAAGGGGGAGATCTGTACTGAGCTGAGAGGATATTTGCTATTGGGAAGGGGGAGATTTGTACTCAGGGAGGGAATATTTGCTAGTGGGAAGGGGGAGATCTGCATTGGAGAGGATTTGTACTGGGGGAATGAATGTGTGCTTGTGGGAAGATGAGATCTGTACTTAGGGGAGGGGATATTTGCTAGTTGGAAGGGGGAGATCTGTACTCAGGGGAGGGGATGTGTGCTAGTGGGAAGAGGGAGATCTGTACTCAGGGGAGGGGATATGTGCTAGAGGGAAGGGAGAGATCTGTACTCAGGGGAGGGGATATATGCTAGTCGGAAGGGGGAGATCTGTACTCAGGAGAGGGGATATGTGCTAGTGGGAAGAGTGAGATCTGTACTTAGGGGAGGGGATGTTTGCTAGTGGGAAGGGGGAGATCTGTATTGAGGGAGGATTTGTACTGGAGGATTGATCTTTACTTGGGGAGGAAGGGAGAGATCTGTACTCAGGGGAGGGGATATGTGCTAGTTGGAAGGGAGAGATCTGTACTCAGGGGAGGGGATATGTGCTAGTTGGAAGGGAGAGATCTGTACTCAGGGGAGGGGATATGTGCTAGTGGGAAGAGTGAGATCTGTACTTAGGGGAGGGGATATGTGCTAGTTGGAAGGGAGAGATCTGTACTCAGGGGAGGGGATATGTGCTAGTGGGAAGAGTCAGATCTGTACTTAGGGGAGGGGATGTTTGCTAGTGGGAAGGGGGAGATCTGTATTGAGGGAGGATTTGTACTGGAGGGATTGATCTTTACTTGGGGAGGAAGGGGGAGATCTGTACTCAGGGAAGGGGATATGTGCTAGTTGGAAGGGAGAGATCTGTACTCAGGGGAGGGGATATGTGCTAGTTGGAAGGGAGAGATCTGTACTCAGGGGAGGGGATATGTGCTAGTGGGAAGAGTCAGATCTGTACTTAGGGGAGGGGATGTTTGCTAGTGGGAAGGGGGAGATCTGTATTGAGGGAGGATTTGTACTGGAGGGATTGATCTTTACTTGGGGAGGAAGGGGGAGATCTGTACTCAGGGAAGGGGATATGTGCTAGTTGGAAGGGAGAGATCTGTACTCAGGGGAGGGGATATGTGCTAGTTGGAAGGGAGAGATCTGTACTCAGGGGAGGGGATATGTGCTAGTTGGAAGGGAGAGATCTGTACTCAGGGGAGGGGATATGTGCTAGTGGGAAGGGGGAGATCTGTATTAAGGGGGGATTTGTACTGGAGGGATTGATCTTTTACTTGGGGGGAATGGGGAGATCTGTACTCAGGGGAGGGGATCTTTGCTAGTAGGAAGGGGGAGATCTGTACCGGGGGGGATTTCGTTTTGGGGAGAGAGGTTTTTTTTGGTTGCACTCTATCTCCTGACCTCTGTGCATCTTTCACTCCTGACCCCTGTTGAACTCTTGTTTTTGGCACAGTAATTCAAGAATATTTTTGTTGAATACAAGGAATATGCCATATGTTACCAAGTACAGAGCAGGTGGGTTCATGCGTTAAGCCCCTCCCACCAATTCTGACACACCCAGAGTTCACTTCTAGATGCTTCTGTCCACCCCACCCCAAGAAAAAAACGTCCCTGCATGATTTAAGGGTGTTAAAATTAATTACATTTGGAGTAAAAGCCTGGGTAGAAAAAAAAAATTCCAATGAAATTCATAGATTTATCATCTTATTTTTGAATGTATTATTTTTTTACGATTGTATTTTTAGCATTTATGATGTTTTTATTTTATTTATGCTGTATTATTTTATTTTTGTATTTATGAGTTTTGATTTTTTTATTCATAATTTTTGTTTTGTTTTTATTTATAATTTTTGTTTTTTAATTTAGAATTTATGATTTTATTTTGTGCCGAAAAGTACTTGGATGTAGAATCCATAAAGGCACTAAAAACAATCAAAGTTTTTTTTGAGCAATTTTCAGAAATATTTGAACATTAAAAAAAAAAATATATTTGTGAAGTTGGGAGGTTTAAATTTCATCCGAGGGTGAATAATCCATTTAATCTGAACACCAATAATTCAGTAATTTATGGCTTTCATTTTTATTTGATTTTTTTTTATTTTTTTTATTTAATCTCAGGAATTCTAACTCTAAATCGGGTGCATCTTTTGAACTGAGTCCAGGATGCGATTTCAAAGTAAATGCTGTATTCTTTCAAATTAAAAAACAAAACAAAAAAACAGTTAAAGCAAAAGAGCCCGGGGACCGGGGGAATTGGAGGAGCCTGACGCTGGTGAAATGATAATTTCACACTGGATAGAAGTACCGCACCACGGCCGAGCGGTAATTATCTGACTATCTGCATCTCACCGACTCCCCCGCCAGTGCATCATTTTCTACCACGAAGAATCAAGGGGATGCGGAAAAGTTTCAAACTGCCAAAATGATCACTAGTTTAATCTTCTGGGGCTCCGGATATTACAGAAACAAAAAAAGACAACAACTGCACTGTTAATTGGAATATATAGTCCTTTAAGGTTTTTCAAATCTGTACATAAAAGTAATCATCTTAATTAAAAAAAAAAATAATAATATTAACGAAAACAATCCAAAAAAATAAAAATAAAGCACTTTTAAACACTTTTAATTCACAAGTAAAAACCTGTAGTTTTTTTTACTAGAAATGTGTGTGTGTGTATATATATATATATATATATATATATATATATATATATATATATATATATATATATATATGTGTGTGTGTGTATATATAAAAAAAATATTTTTTTTGTCAGAGAATAAAGAGTAGAGAAAAGAATAGAGAATAAAATGGTGCTTGTTGCAATTTTTGTGTTTTTTAAACACTTTTAATTCACAATAAAAAACCTGTAGTTTTTACCTAGAAATGTGTGTGTGTGTGTGTGTGTGTGTGTGTGTGTGTATGTATATATATATATATATATATATATATATATATATATATATATATATATATATATATATATATATAAACATTTATTTATTTATTTTTGTATAAAGAATAAATAATAGAGAAAATAATAGAGAATAAAATGGTACTTGTTGCATTTTTTTTGTGTTTTTTAAACACTTTTAATTCACAAGTAAAAACCTGCAGTTTTTTACTAGAAATGTGTGTGTGTATATATATATATATATATATATATATATATATATATATATATATATATATATATATATATATAAAACAATTTTTATTTTATTTTTTTGTCAGAGAATAAAGAATAGAGAAACGAATAGAGAATAAAATGGTACTTGTTGCAATTTTTTGTGTGTTTTTTAAACACTTTTAATTCACAAGTAAAAACCTGTAGGTTTTTTTTTTACTAGAAGTGTGTGTGTGTGTGTGTGTGTATGTGTGTATATATATATATATATATATATATATATATATATATACATTTTTTTATTTTTTTTTGTCAAAGAATAAAGAATAGAGAAAATAATAGAGAATAAAATGGTACTTGTTGCAATTTTTTTGTGTTTTTTAAACACTTTTAATTCACAAGTTAAAACCTGTAGTTTTTTTTTTTTTACTAGAAGTGTGTGTGTGTGTGTGTGTATGTGTGTGTATGTATATATATATATATATATATATATATATATATATATATAATTTGTTTTGTTTTTGTCAAAGAATAGAGAATAAAATGGTGCTTGTTTCGATTTTTTTATGTCACATTATATTTGCGCAGTGTTTTTTCAAGTGCCATTTGTTTTTTTAACTACACTTCAATGACTTTTAACGCAAAAAACCCCAAAAAAACAAAAAAACACAATATGTAACCCAATTTTTTTTTTGTTAAATATAAAATATGATGTTATGTTGAGTAAATAGATACCTAACGTGTCACGCTTTAAAATTGTGCACACTTGTGGATTGGCGACAAGCCACACTACTTAAAAATGTAAAAAAAAAAAAAAAAAAATCAGGCCGCGTACACACGCGCGGACTGTTCGCCCAACTTTGTCCGTCCAACAGTTTGGGCAAACAGTCCGCTCAAACTTAGCATGGACGGACATGCCCACACACGACGAACGAACAGTTTGCTGAAACCGTGCGCGATGACGTGAACGGCACGTACGACGGGACGAAAAATACGACATCCTATACACTGCATTATAGCTTTCGGCGTGAAAATCCTTTCTGAGCATGCGCGCAACTTTGTTTGACGAACAAGCCTACACACGGGCGGACTGTTCGCTCAAACAAGGTTTCAGCGGACAGTTTTTCGGAATTTCCGAAAAACCTTGTCCGTCCAACTGTCCGCTGAAACTGTCCGCTGAAAGCCCACACACGAGCGGACTGTCCGCCCAAACACTGTTCAGCGGACAAAGTTGGGCGAACAGTCCGCCCGTGTGTACGCGGCCTCAGATTGCCTGTTTAGAGTTACAGGGGAGGTCTAGTGTTAGAATTATTGCTCTTGCTCCAACGTTTGCGGCGATACCTCACATTTGTGTGGCGCAAACACTGTTTACATATGCATGGGCGACTTTTGTATACGTTTGCTTCTGCATGGGAGCACGGAGGGATGGGGGTGCTTTAATTTTTATTTTATTTTTTTATTTTTTTCCCTATTTATTATTTTTTTCACTGTTTTTTAATTTCTTTATTTTTTTGTTTTGCTTTTTCTTCCCCTATTTATTATATATTTTTATTTTTACACTGTCCTTTTTTTTTTAATGCTTTTTTCCTATTTATTTTATTTTTACACTGTCCCTTTGATTTATTTTTTCATTTTCTTGCTCTATTTTATTTTTGCACTGTTCTTTTAATTTTTTATATATTTTTTGCTTTTATTTACTTATTTATTATTCCGGGTGCTAGTGTTTTTTTGTTTTTTTTTTTGCTTTCCCTAAATATTTTAATTTTACACTGTCCCTTTAAAAAAAATATTCTTGCTTTTTTATTTTTTTCCTATTTATTTAATTTTTTTTTATTTTACACTGTCCTTGTATTTATTTATTTGTATCACTTTTATTCCTATCACAAGGAATGTAAACATCCCTTGTAATAGAAACAAGGGATGACAGGTCCTCTTTATGGAGAGATCTGGGTGTCTATAAGATTCCAAATCTCTCTTCTACCTTTAATCGCTTCAGCCCCGGAAGGATTTACCCCCTTCCTGACCAGAGCACTTTTTGTGATTCAGCACTGCGTCGCTTTAACTGACAATTGCGCGGTCGTGCGACGTGGCACCCAAACAAAATTGAAGTCCTTTTTTCCCCACAAATAGAGCTTTCTTTTGGTGGTATTTATTTTTTGTGCTATAAACAAAAAAAGATTTAGAAAATTTTGAAAAAAACATTTTTTTTTTACATTTTGCTATAATAAATATCCCCCAAAAATATATAAAAAAATCATTTTTTTCCTCAGTTTAGGCCGATACGTATTCTTCTACATATTTTTTGGAAGCCCAAGAAGCTAATTAGCTGCTCATATCTCTTTCATGAGAGAGAAAAATTTGAATGGAATTCAATTTGAGTTGCCTTCTAATTTTTATTTATTTTGTTCGATATTCGAATTTTGAAAGATGTTTATAATCTTTCTATTCCATTTTGTTCTATCGGGGTTTTTTTTTTTTCTATTCTATTCTTTTATTTTCTATTCATATTCTTTTCTATTCCATTTCATTCTATTCAAATTTATTCTATTTGAAACTTGAGTTTCCAAAGATGTGTATATTTTTTTCTGTTTGACTCTATTCTATTTTTTTTTATTCTATTCTATTCTTTTATATTCTATTTTATTAGCTATTCTAATTTATTCTATTCAAATTTATTCTATTCAAAATTTGAATTTTGGAAGATTGTTAGAGTCTTTCTATTTTATTCTATTGTATTTTTCTTTTCTATTCTTTTCTTTTCTATTCGAAATGTATTCAAATTCGAATTTCAGAAGATGGTTATATTTTTTTTCTATTTAATTCAATTCTATTCTATTGTTGCTCTAAGCTATTATTTTCTATTCTATTCGATTTTATTCATTTATTTTATATTGTATTATTTTCTTTTCTATTCTATTTGAATTAAAATTTATATTTGAATTTTGGGAAATGGTTATATTCTTTCTATTCTATTGTTTTTTTTTTCTATTCTATTCTTTTTTTTTTTTTATTCTTTTCTGTTTTATTTGAATTTTAATTTATTCCATTCAAATCTGAATTTATTCAAATCCAAAATTAGAATTTCAGACGATGGTTATTCTTTTTTCTATTTTATTCTATTCTATACTTTTCTATTTTAGTCCAATTTGAATTATTATTTTCTGTTTTATTTGAATTTTAATTTATTCCATTAAAATCTGAAAATTTATTCTATTTGAAATTTGAATTTTGGAAGACGGTTCTATTTTTTCTATGTTATTCTATTCTATTCAATTGTGCTCCTTTATTTTCTATTTTTTGATTTTATTCTGTTCTTTTATTTTTGATTTGTTTCCATTCTATTCTATTCTTTTATATTCTATTCCTTTATTTTCTATTCTATTCTTTATTTCTATTCTATTTTATTCTGTTCTTTTATTTTCGATTTGTTTCCATTCTTTTCTATTCTTTTTTTATTCCTTTATTATCTTTTATATTTTACACCATTTGGGAAATCTAATCGAGTTCAAAAACAATTTTAATTCAAATCCAATTCAAAAACATTTGGAATTGGATTGAAAATTCAAATTCGAATATGGCCCTAAATTTCCTTTAAATTCATTACTATTTACATAAATCTGAATTTCCGAAAAATGAAAAATTTGTCCGAAAATCTGATTCAGGACGAATCGAGCCGCACATGCCTAGTGATTTGAATGATGCTGAATACTGAGAACATCTAACGGCAGTAAAGAATTATTGTTGAGACAGCCACAGCTTTGCCCGCAGTACTTCTTTACGGCCACTAGATGTTCTCAGTGTTCAGTCTCATTCAACCCACTTCCTCTGAGCCCAGTCTGTCATGTACCCGCCCCCAGCCTGTGATTGGACAGTGAAGGAGAAGAGGCAGACTGATGAGCTCATTTCTCTCTCTTCCCTTCTATTACCTTTTTGTCAGCACGGATTGGCTGTAATAGACATCAGAACAAGTATATGGTTTCAAAATAACGTATGGACCAGCCTACACTACCTTAGCTGCTGTGAAATTGAGTGATGCTCTGGGGGGTGGTTTGAACCCTCCTGACCCTCCCCCTTATCTACGCCCTTGGGCTATGGGAGGACCTGTCTAAGGGGGCAATCCAAGTGCAATGTTACAACATTCGCTGGCCTACTGGCCAATGCATTGGGGCTCAGATCTGGGGTTGTCCCTGCGAACCCGGGTACAGGTGTCGGAATGGTGTCCTAATACTGTTCCTTTAAATAGGGTGCAGTAGGGTTTGGGCCATTGGCCTCACATGGACTCCTCGGGGGTGGACTTGTCTCCTCCCGCTCTCTGTCCGGGGCTCAGCAATACCAGCTGCAGTGATGTCCTCTCCACACCCGCACTTGACAGTGGTGTTCCCAAAGACCAGGACATGTTGGCGACTCGGCCTCTGCGTCCCCAACGCTGCAGCAAAATGTCCCGTTAGTAGCCTGCTGCTCTGTGTGCGCTCTACAATGTGCTCCCGATGATTACCTCCCCCTCCCCCCAGGGACAGCCCTTTCTTTTCCTCCTCTGCAGAGCTCTGGTATTGCTGGGTTCTGTAGCTCCAGAGCTATTCTGTAGCACATCCCCATTCTCCTTCACTTGTAAAAGCCATCGTAGCAGCTGTTTAGCCTCTGGATTGCTTTTACAGGTATCCCCCCCCCCCACGCCTCTCCGGGCTCTCCCGTGTGATTGTTATGCTGGGGATCCGATCCAGCGGTGAAGCCGGCAGTGGCGGCCGATGGTAATTTTTTTTATTGGCGTTCGGTTGGGTGGGTCTGGTTGACTTACACCATCTGTGCTGTTTACAGGCACCCCCCCCCCCACACCGCCCTCTGGTGCCTCTCCGGGCTCTCCCGCGCGATTGTTAAGCCAGGGATCCGATCTAGCGGTGACGCCAGCAGTGACAGCCGTTGGTCATTTTTTATTTTTTTTGGTGGCCATTCGGTTGGGTGGGTCTGGTTCACTTACCTCATCTATGCTGGGCAGCGCTTCTCCCGGTATTCTCCGGCGGCTTCCCTTGCTCGGCAGCGGTGAGGGCTTTCCCTTCCCCTGTTCTCCACAGGCATTGCAGCGGCTTGCGTTTCCTCTCTCTTCCTCGGCGGTCAATTGGAACTCTTCTCTTTTCAGCCAATCAGAAAATGAGTCTCAGACCTGCTTCTGATTGGCCGCATTGAGGATCGGTGTTTCAATAGCAAATATTAATTTGCTGTTGTAACACCTGGGTGGGCTCCTGGCGCAATGCTCTGCGACCTGAGGCCCACTCTATTTTGAAGCCTATTAGAGCCTCTGGCTCTAATCAGGCGCTTAAAAAAAAAAAACACCCCCGCCCCTGGAATTCATTCGCCCAGCGTACTAAAAGGGGCCGGACGCATGAATAGGGGGTGATGGTGTCCTGTCAGAATAGCGGCCATGTATAGAACGAGGGGGTGGCGGCTGTGGATAGGGGGTGGTGGCACTCCGCTACCCCTAATGGACGGGCCTCCACTGGGTGCCGTTTACCATTGAGCTGGCCAGTAGCCATGGACTGTATGGTCCCTGACTATCTCTATGGCCCTGGGAGGCCAGAATCTACGTCATGATGTCACTTCCGGCTCTGGCAGATGTAAGCGCTGCCATTTTTGTCCCTGGAAAGCAGAGATCAATGTTTTTATTTATTTATTTTTTATCAATAAATTTTTAATAAGTATCAAGAATTTATACGTGTCACATACCTAGTGGCTTGAGCCCGATTTGTAGAGGGAGGCCTCCCTTACGGCTCCAAATCGTGGCCCCTGGGAAGGTAACAGAAGGCATGGGAGTGAGGAGTGATACGAGTGCCTGGCAGGATCAACAGTAGAGGAAGTCAGTACAGAAGTCCGGGAATCTCTTGCAGGAGACGGGAGACAGGAGCAGGCTGGAACTGGAACACATTGGACTGAAACCAGCAACAGGTGAGAGGCTTAGCAGGCTGAAACTGGAACACACTGGACTGGAACCAGAAACAGCTGACAGGCTTAGCAGGCTGGAACTGGAACACACTGGACTGGAACCAGCAACAGCTGACAGGCTTAGCAGGCTGGAAGTGGAACACACTGGACTGGAACCAGAAACAGCTGACAGGCTTAGCAGGCTGGAACTGGAACACACTGGACTGGAACCAGCGACAGCTGACAGTCTTAGCAGGCTGGAAGTGGAACACACTGGACTGGAACCAGAAACAGCTGACAGGCTTAGCAGGCTGGAACTGGAACACACTGGACTGGAACCAGCGACAGCTGACAGGCTTAGCAGGCTGGAACTGGAACACACTGGACTGGAACCAGCAACAGCTGACAGGCTTAGCAGGCTGGAACTGGAACACACTGGACTGGAACCAGCAACAGCTGACAGGCTTAGCAGGCTGGAACTGGAACACATTGGACTGAAACCAGCAACAGCTGACAGGGTTAGCAGGCTGGAACTGGAACACACTGGACTGGAACCAGAAACAGCAAACAGGCTTAGCAAGCTGGAACTAGAACACACTGGACTGGAACCAGCAACAGCTGACATGCTTAGCAAGCTGGAACTGGAACACACTGGACTGGAACCAGCAACAGCTGACAGGCTTAGCAGGCTGGAACTGGAACACATTGGACTGAAACCAGCAACAGCTGACAGGGTTAGCAGGCTGGAACTGGAACACACTGGACTGGAACCAGAAACAGCAAACAGGCTTAGCAAGCTGGAACTAGAACACACTGGACTGGAACCAGCAACAGCTGACATGCTTAGCAAGCTGGAACTGGAACACACTGGACTGGAACCAGCAAAAGCTGACAGGCTTAGCCGGCTGGAACTGGAACACACTGGACTGGAACCAGGAACAGCTGACAGGCTTAGCAGGTTAGAACTGGAACACACTGGACTGGAACCAGGAACAGAAATAACTGATGGGTTAGCAGGCTGGAACACACTGAGAGTAGTCAGGCAGGCCGGGTCGGATATCAAGAGGGCAGCAGAAGAACCAGAGGAACAGGCAGGAGAGTGGTCAAAAGCAGACTGGAGGTCAGATGCAGGCGGATAGCTGGCATAGTCATGGATAGCCGGGTATTCACAGGTTAGTTATCAGATCAGGTTAAAGCACACATAACGCTGTAGAGCAGACAGCGAAGTTTGTATGGGACAGGCAGGTTTAAATAGCACGTCTGGCGTCAGCAGGAGCGCGTGTGTGTGCACACGAGCATGCGCAATGGCACCCGCAAACGCACGCAAATGAGCCTGGAATGCCAAGTACTTGCAGGATCTTCCTGACATTTCAACCCCTCAAAGGGCAGCCTCCGGATGCCCATGCGGGCAAACCTCTATGGGACCTTTTAAAGGACTGAACCAGACTCTTCTCATGGATGTTCCTCTCGGGCTCCCAAGAGTTTTCTTCGGGTCCATACCCCTTCCACTTAATCAGAAATTGGTTCTGGTTGTTTATCCTCCTGCAATCCAAGATTGACTCCACTTTGAATTCCTCCTCTCCGTCTACTATAACAGGGTCAGTGGGATCTGAACTTCGACCAGGAAATGGATTGGAGACAGAAGGTTTCAGTAGTGACACATGAAACACACGGTGGATTTTCAGTGAATTCGGAAGTTCTAGTTCACAAGCAACTTCATTGATTTTTCTTATAACAGGAAATGGGCCAATGAACTTGGGGCCCAACTTCTTGAAGAGTCCTGGACATGGTTTCCTATAACAGCTGATTATTGGAGGCAAAGAAATGTATCTTTTCCTGAACTGCCGGTACCGTACATTCAGGAAGGGAATTGGGCAGAAATGAGGGATGAAAACCAAAGAAAAAAAATGGGGTCTGCTTGGTAGCGGAGTGGGTGGAGTTGTTGTAGGTAAATTTGGCCAATGGGAGCAGGGAAATCCAGTCGTCTTGGGCAAAAGGGGAGAAACGGTGCAGGTATTGCTCGAGGGTTTGATTAGTCTGCCCATTGGTCTGAGGATGATAAGCGGAGGAAAATGATAATTCAATATCCAGAGTTTTGCAAAAGGACATCCAGAATCGGGAGGTAAATTGTACCCCCCCGTTCCAGGCATGTACTGGCCATTGGGACTACAGGGAGATTCCCGGTGGGCCGATGGCTCAGTGGGCCGGTCAGGTGCAGTCCTGGAGCTGCTCCTCTCTGACAGTGAGTGATCGTGATTTCACTCCTGTCAGGAGGAGAAGCTTCCGTCATATGCTGGAGAGAGCATTAGGCGTTATGCTCCCTCCAGCCTGCAGGGGGAGATTGACAGCTGTCCGCCCTCTCCTTCCTCTCTCCCCTATCACTTGTTATTACATGACTGGACAGAGGAAGAAGAGAAGCTGCCTTCAGAACTGTGAGTACACGTGGGGGGAGGACGCTCTGATGTAAGGGGGCTGCTGATGGAACTCTGATGTAAGGGGCTGGTCATGGGACTCTGATGTAAGGGGCTTGTGATAGGACTCTGATGTAAGGGGGCTGCTGATGGGACTCTGATGTAAGGGGGCTGCTGATGGGGACACTCTGATGTGAGGGGGCTGCTGATGGGGACACTCTGATGTGAGGGGGCTGCTGATGGGGACACTCTGATGTGAGGGGTCTGCTGATGGGGACACTCTGATGTAAGGGGGCTGCTGATGGGACTCTGATGTAAGGGGGCTGCTGATGGGGACACTTTGATGTAAGGGGGATGCTGATGGGACTCTGATGTAAGGGGGCTGCTGATGGGGACACTCTGATGTAAGGGGGCTGCTGATGGAGACACTCTGATGTAAGGGGGCCGGTCTGGATGAAGTCCAGGGCCAAATTTCTGTCCCAGTCCAGCCCTGCCCCATTCTGATACAATGTTGGCTGGTACTCCATGAAGTTTGACAATTTGTGTCATTTTGGGGGCTGAGGGGGTGCCTTTCATTGGAATAAGGTGTGCCATTTTTGACAGTCGATCTACTATCACGATCTTCTGCCGGGGGTAGCTCGACAATGAAGTCTATTTAAGGATTACATCTTCCATGGTCTGTGTGGGATAGGCAAAGGTTTTAGTAGCCCCCAGGCTTTGGCTCTACAATTCTTGTACCGAACGCAAAAATTGTGCAGGATTCCGCAAACTTCTTGCAATCTTCATGTACTTGAGGCCACCAAAAGGTACACTGTACCAGGTCAGGGGTCTTGGTTATACCGAAATGCCCAGCTAAGTACATGATCGTGGCAAAGTTCCAATATAGATACTCGTAGGTCTTCGGGTATGTAAATTTTGTCCTTGTGCCAAAACAGGCCATCTCTAGCCTGTAATTTCTGGTTCAATGGAAGGCGTCTGTCCTGCAGAAGCTTGCTTGATTCGAGAGAGAGCAGGTTTTCTTGAAGTAGAAGGAAATCTCCAAGAGAAAGCATAGTGTCTGGAAGAGAGATTTCCTTAGATTTGTGGAACATCCGGGACAGGGCATCAAGTTTAATGTTTTTGGAGCCTGGGCTATAAGTGACATGGAAAGAGAACCTGGAGAAAAAAAGTGCCCACCTGGCTTGCTGTGGCTTCACCCTCTTTGCAGATCTCAGATACTACTGGTTTTTATGATCGGTGAAGATCAGAATTGAAATGAGCAGCTCGTTCCAGCAGATAACGCCATTCTTCTAGTGCGGATTTTATCCCTAGCAACCCTCGGTCTCCCACATCGTAGTTTTTCCCCGCTGCTGATAATTTGCGAGAGAAGAAGGCTACTGGGTGAAGCCAGGACCTGGTCCCCTGTCTTTGGGACAGTATTGCCCCCACAGCAATTTCAGGGGCATCCACTTCAAGTACAAATGGTAGGAAAGGGTCTGTATGTTTCAAGATGGAAGCAGAGGTACAGAGTCCCTTGAGAGCCTCGAAGGCCGTTTGGGTCTCAGGAGACCAATAAAAGCGGATTCCCTGTTTAGTTAACTGGCTGATTGGGGTAATTATGGCCGAGAACCCCTTAATGAATTTTTGATAAAAGTTGGAGAATCCAACTAAACAGATTCCTTTCTTTGTCTGTTGGGACCGACCAGTCTAGAATTGCAGCAATCTTCTGGGGGTCCATCTTGATGCCCTCACTGGAGATAATTAGTCCCAGGAATGGAATTCTTTCCTGCTCATACTTGCATTTCTCCGCTTTCGCGTACAAGCCAATGTAAATGTATAGTAACCATGAATTAGCTGCAATCACTTGGTAGTGTACCAAAAAAAAAAAACCACTGTGTAATCAAATGTAAAAAGAAGAAATAAGAGTGGTGCGCTTATTCAGTAACGTGACATAAATCAATATACTTAAAGAATGAACATGATAAGTATCCAAAACATACAAATAAATAAATGTGAATAAAAGTCCAAATAAAGCCCAATGATAGGAGTCAGTTCATACAAAGATAAAAATCTCATAGAGGGTAACATGATAGAAGAAAAAACAGACAGCACATCAATCCAAAACATCGACTGTTATATTTATGAATTGGCCGCTCACCTCCAAAAATGACCCAAAGGTCAAACAAAATTCATCAGATAGTCAGATAAGAAATCCTGCTGATGGATCTGTAAAGACATCCAAGTCCCAAGCGGAGACAAAGAACTTCGTCCAGATCCTGGTATCAACACATCTTGGGAAACTCCACTTGTAGAGGAAACAGCTCGCTCCAAAAAATGGCACTTCTTGTATAAATGGCGCTCAAAGGAAACAAAGAACAGCCATTGTGCAATATTGCCAAATAAAAAATACATTTATTAAGTAAAAGAAGCTGCTTACATCAAGTAACAATAAAAATCGCAGTAAGAAACAATGGAAGTAGTGACACACTTGCTTCCTCACTGAACTTCCGTAAAAAAAGGCCACCAGAAATGACGTCACAAGGCTCCGCCCGATGCGTTGCGTCACTGGTCACGTGACTTCCTCAGTCCCTGATGTAAGCATCTTCTTTTACTTAATAAATTTACTTTTTATTTGCCAATATTGCACTATGGCTGTTCTTTGTTTCCTCTGAGCGCCATATATACAAGATGTGCCATTTCTTGGAGCAAGCTGTTTCCTCTACATGTGGAGTTTCCCAAGATGTGTTGATACTAAGGTCTGGATGAGACCTTGATGTCTTTACAGATCAATCAGCAGAATTTATTATCTGGTTGTAGTTCTTTGTCTTCCCTTGGGACCTGGATGTCTTTACAGATCCATCAGTAGAATTTCTTATCTGGTTGTAGTTCTTCGTCTTCGCTTGGGACTTGGATGTCTTTACAGTACAATGAGTGTTTGCAACCAACGTGTGGAGTTTCCCAAGATGTGTTGATACTAAGATCTGGACGTAGTTCATCGTCTTTACTTGGGATCTGGATGTCTTTACAGATCTATCTGCAGGACTTCTTATCTGACGTAGTTCTTCATCTTCGCTTGGGACCTGGATGTTTTTATAGATCCAACAGCAGAATTTCTTATCTGGACGTAGTTTTTCATCTTCGCTTGGGACCTGGATGTCTTTACAGTACAATGAGTGTCTGCAGCCAACATATGGAGTTTCCCAAGATGTGCTGATACTAAGATCTGGACGTAGTTCATCGACTTCGCTTGGGACCTGGATGTTTTTGCAGATCCATCAGCAGAATTTCTTATCTGGACGTAGTTCTTCATCCTCGCTTGGGACCTGGATGTCTTTACAGATCCAACAGCAGAATTTCTTATCTGGATGTAGTTCTTCATCTTCGCTTGGGACCTGGATGTCTTTATAGTACAATAATGAGTGTCTGCAACCAAGATATCGTGTGTCCCAAGATGTGTTGATACCAAGATCTGGACGTAGTTCATCGTCTTCGCTTGGGACCTGGATGTCTTTACAGATCCATCAGCAGGACTTCTTATCTGACGTAGTTCTTCATCTTCGCTTGGGACCTGGACGTCTTTACAGTACAATGAGTGTCTGCAACCAACATATGGAGTTTCCCAAGATCTGTTGATACTAAGATCTGGACGTAGTTCATCGTCTTTACTTGGGATCTGGATGTCTTTACAGATCTATCTGCAGGACTTCTTATCTGACGTAGTTCTTCATCTTCGCTTGGGACCTGGATGTTTTTATAGATCCAACAGCAGAATTTCTTATCTGGACGTAGTTCTTCATCCTCGCTTGGGACCTGGATGTCTTTACAGATCCAACAGCAGAATTTCTTATCTGGATGTAGTTCTTCATCTTCGCTTGGGACCTGGATGTCTTTATAGTACAATAATGAGTGTCTGCAACCAAGATATCGTGTGTCCCAAGATGTGTTGATACCAAGATCTGGACGTAGTTCATCGTCTTCGCTTGGGACCTGGATGTCTTTACAGATCCATCAGCAGGACTTCTTATCTGACGTAGTTCTTCATCTTCGCTTGGGACCTGGACGTCTTTACAGTACAATGAGTGTCTGCAACCAACATATGGAGTTTCCCAAGATCTGTTGATACTAAGATCTGGACGTAGTTCATTGACTTCGCTGGGGACCTGGATGTTTTTGCAGATCCATCAGCAGAATTTCTTATCTGGACGTAGTTCTTCATCTTCGCTGGGGACCTGGATGTCTTTACAGATCCATCAGCAGAATTTCTTATCTGGATGTAGTTCTTCATCTTCGCTTGGGACCTGGATGTCTTTACAGATCCATCAGCAGAATTTCTTATCTGGATGTAGTTCTTCATCTTCGCTTGGGACCTGGATGTCTTTACAGTACAATAATGAGTGCCTGCAACAAACATATGGAGCTTCCCAAGATGTGTTGATACTAAGATCTGGACGTAGTTCATCGTCTTCACTTGGGACTTGGGTGTCATTACAAATCCATCAGCAAAATTTCTTATCTGGACGTAGTTCTTCATCTTCGCTGGGGACCTGGATGTCTTTACAGATCCATCAGCAGAATTTCTTATCTGGACGTAGTTCTTCATCCTCGCTTGGGACCTGGATGTCTTTAGAGATCCAACAGCAGAATTTCTTATCTGGATGTAGTTCTTCATCTTCGCTTGGGACCTGGATGTCTTTATAGTACAATAATGAGTGTTTGCAACCAAGATATCGTACCAAAGATCCCAAGAACCCAAGATGTGTTGATACTAAGATCTGGACGTAGTTCATCTTCTTTGCTTGGGACCTGGATGTCTTTACAGATCCATCAGCAGGACTTCTTATCTGACGTAGTTCTTCATCTTCGCTTGGGACCTGGATCTCTTTACAGTACAATGAGTGTCTGCAACCAACATATGGAGTTTCCCAAGATGTGTTGATACTAAGATCTGGACGTAGTTCATCGACTTTGCTGGGGACCTGGATGTTTTTGCAGATCTATCAGCAGAATTTCTTATCTGGACGTAGTTCTTCTTCTTCGCTTGGGACCTGGATGTCTTTACAGATCCATCGGCAGAATTTCTTATCTGGACGTAGTTCTTCATCCTCGCTTGGGACCTGGATGTCTTTACAGATCCAACAGCAGAATTTCTTATCTGGACGTAGTTCTTCATCCTCGCTTGGGACCTGGATGTCTTTATAGTACAATAATGAGTGTCTGCAACCAAGATATCGTGTGTCCCAAGATGTGTTGATACTAAGATCTGGACGTAGTTCATCGTCTTCGCTTGGGACCTGGATGTCTTTACAGATCCATCAGCAGAATTTCTTATCTGATGTAGTTCTTCATCTTCGCTTGGGACCTGGACGTCTTTACAGTACAATGAGTGTCTGCAACCAACATATGGAGTTTCCCAAGATGTGTTGATACTAAGATCTGGATGTAGTTCATCGACTTCGCTGGGGACCTGGATGTTTTTGCAGATCCATCAGCAGAATTTCTTATCTGGACATAGTTCTTCATCTTCGCTTGGGACCTGGATGTCTTTACAGATCCATCAGCAGAATTTCTTATCTGGATGTAGTTCTTCACCTTCGCTTGGGACCTGGATGTACTTACAGTACAATAATGAGTGCCTGCAACCAACATATGGAGCTTCCCAAGATGAGTTGATACTAAAATCTGGACGTAGTTCATCGTCTTTGCTTGGGACTTGGGTGTCATTACAGATCCATCAGCAAAATTTCTTATCTGGACGTAGTTCTTCATCTTCGCTTGGGACCTGGTTGTCTTTATAGTACAATAATGAGTGTCTGCAACCAACATATGGAGTTTCCCAAGATGTGTTGATACTAAAATCTGTACGTAGTTCATCGTCTTTGCTTGGGACCTGGATGTCTTTACAGTACAAGCATGAGTGTGTGCAACCAACTGTGAAGCATGGTGGAGGTTCCTTGCAAGTTTAGAGCTGAATCTCTGCAGAGTTGGAGATTTGGTCAGGATCGATGGTATCCTCTATACTGAGAAATACAGGCAGATACTTCTCCATCATGTCATACCCCATCAGGAAGGCCTGTGATTGGCCCCAAATGTATTCTGCAGCAGGACAACAACCCCCCCCCCCCCCCCACCCCAAACATACTGTGTACCAAGTAGAAGTCTTATATATCCTAAAAATAGATTTAGGTATACAGAGCAATAATTTTTCATATTAACCAATACTTTCTGAGGCTGCTAAATTTAGCCTGGGTATCCAGGCAACAATGACCTCCATTGGTGAAAGGTTTAAGGTGTTGATTTATATGAGGACAGCGGTCATGTAGGGACGTTGGAGCCAACTGTTGGATTTTCACACTTCATACTTGTCATCCGTCCTTCATTTCCACAGCTGCGTGTCCATGAAAAGGCTGTTCGCGTAAAAAAAAAAAAAAGAACATTAAAGAGGACGCGCGAAGCCCCGACGCGCTGATGTTAGAAGATTTTTTATTTAATAATTGAAAGATTATTTATTTTTCAGCTATTAGTCGGTAATTAGAAACATTCTAGATGTCTGTGTATGCGGTAACATTTGCATTAATTACTTTTTCTACGATTACGATTTAATTGCTCTTAATGAAGTAATTAGACTCCGAGCCATCATCCGTGGCATTAAAAATGAGCAAAAAAAATTCAAAATGAATGAGTTCGTTTTTATATCCGCTATAAATAAACCGATGGTCAGTTAAGGCAAAAGTCGTTGGAAAAGCCATGCAGATGTAAAATTATCTTATAAGGAATGCGCAAAAAGGGGGGAGGGGAGGTAAAGGTATTGAAACTTTAAAAGAGGCGTACATATAGTAATATGGGCCTCCATCCCTTATTAATGACATTTAAAAAGGGGAAACTGGGACTTTATATGGGGCAGGTGGCGAATAGAACAATTAACACATACGTGGTGGTAGGCCAATGAGTTTATTGTCACACAGAGGGTACAAGATCGAACTCAGTGTGAAATACATTGAAGCCACCAATTATGTGAATTGAAGTAAAGTACAGCTCATAAATACACACAATAAATCTTGAAATTACATATTCTAAAAAGTCCATGCAATTATAACCTTAAAAACAAAATAGCAGCACATTCCAGTTGCCAATGAAGGAGTATATACTCCGTTTCGTTAAAAAAAAAAAAGAAAAAAAGACAATTGTAACAAGGACAGTGATTCTATGCAATGATGATGGATTAAAACAGTTTGCATTCTGTCAACGCGTTTCGTCAGGAACACACTTCATCAGGAACAGATGCATCAGTTGGTCTGTAAGAGATGTAAATAAAACAGATACGGGAAAGTTCTTGTCATGGTTATGCAATAGTTTGTCTGCTTACCTGTTCCCATGTGTTCATCTAGAGATCAGCCGACCCGCACCTGTCTGCTTTTGTAATCCATCCTCTGGCATGGCTCCACCCTAGCTCCTATCAGGGAGCCCTATATTAACCTGTGCACTGCAGGCCAACGCTGCTGATCAACCTTTGTGTGTTTAGCTTCCTGTTACCTGCCGTGTGCTCTTCTGTTTTTCCGTTACCGACTTTGGCGTGTCCTTGACTATCCCTGTTTGCCTGTGATCCTGACCTTTTGGCGTGTCCCTGACTATTCCTGTCTGCTTGTGGCCCCCGACCTTGGCTTTGTCCCTCACTATCCCTATCCTACTGTTGCCTACTGTGGGTGTGAGCTGGGGGACCCTGGGGGTCGCGACCTGGAGCCAGTTGCAGCCAAGTCCATCCTCACCACTAGACCACTTAGACTCCGCACCCCAAGGAATCTTACGCTCTACACCCAGTGGGATCTGTCCCCCGTCTGCAGCAGTCAGCCGTAGGGTCCACAACCTTGCGGTGCACTCCTGATCCCTACGGTGTGCATCTGTCACCTCGCCTCAAGGTGACCTGACAGTTCTGGTAAGAACCCCCCGGCATCCAGGGCAGGGACACGGAAAGGTCAGGAAATGGTTACTGTTTATTTACAGCTCTTACAGACCAACTGACGCATCTGTTCCTGATGAAGTGTGTTTACACACTTCATCGGTAGTCACTCGTTAGGTGCAAAAAACGGTAGCAGGTGTGTGTGTGATTGATTGTGATTGATGTTAGTATGGAGCAAAAGACCTGTAAGTGCAATTTGGCCTAGAGTGCTACCCTCTGTGCAATATAAACTATTGTGGGTGCGAGAGAAAAAAATATATAAGCATTTATACTAATTGGGCCAATAAGCAAAAAAAAAAAAAAACAACAAATTTTACTAAAATATATGTGATAAAAATAATAAATTGTTTTTGATTCATGTTCATAGTTAAATCATAATTAAAACTATGTTTACAACTGCCATGTGATTTTCTGTGATTGGTCACAGCGACCACATGGTACCGTACACTGATCAGCTGTGTCCACCAGCATGAAAGACCCGTGGCCGCAGTGCTGCTGCATGGCGGCTTTCTCCGGGAGGACATCACATGACGTCCACCTGGTACAGCGAAAGTCCCGCTCAGCCATCAAATTGCTATAGACCGGCCAGGAACTGGTTAACTGTTGTATCCAGTTATGATGTAGGGTTTCGGAGGAAGGAACCACAGCTTGGTGGTGGTGGTGGGGGGGGGGGGGGGGAAGACACAGGCCTTCAAAACTACCAAAATTGTCTAGAACAGAGGAACGGTAGGAGACACGGGTCACCACCAAGTCAAGTATTAAAGGTCTTCTAGAGCAGGAACCAATACATTTTTATTTATTTTTTTTTAACGTGAAAGGGTCTCTTTAAAAAGCAAAATGGATAAAAAGAAAGTAAAAAGAATCCTTAAAAAAAAAAAAAAAAAAAAAAAAAGGAAAGGAAGCCTCCATGCCTGTAATGATACCTTTCCCGGTGTTCTCCGGCCTGGAAGACATTGGCCTCGCAGCAACAGAAGATTTTCACCATTGTTACAACAGACATGTTCGGAAAGGCGCGCACGCTCCGACATCGCAGCCATCCTTTGTTAATCTCGCTATCTCTTCCCACCACCTGAGCTCCCAGGAGAATTACCCATTGACTTCCCCGCAATAGGAATCCTTTTTTTTTTTTTTTTTTTTCTCCTGTTCACTTACTGTACCAAAGCAACCATTATGATATCCGGCCTTGTTCTTCGCCAAGGCAAAGTGTGATGGGATCGTGCAGAAATGTCAGCTTGCATTGACATACCTAAAGATACCGGGCTGGATTAATGCCGAGTTCCTTTTTGTTGTCTCGCTCAGAGTTTTATATTGAAATTGGAATTTTCAAAGTCAGATTTTTTTTATTTTTTTTCCTGATCCACATTGGGATTTATCTCATCCCGAGCCTTTGGTTCCTGCCCAACCCTGTCAGATCTATCCAATGGGGGCTGGTTTGTGTGTGCGCAGGCCGCATGAACATAATCCTTTGCCGTTTGTGATATAGCTGTTTGGATTTAATCACGAGCTATGATTTGGGATTCGATTTTTTTTTTTTTTTATTTGTTTGTAAGCTAAATTTCAAATTTTGTAAAAAAATAAAAATAAAATAAAAAATAAAGCGAAGCTTCCATTTTGTAAAATAAAAAAATAAAATAAATACAAAAATTAAAGCCAAACTACAGTTTTGTAAAAGTAAAATTTAAATAAATAAATCAAAATTTCCGTTTTTTTTTTTTTTTTTTAAATACATATTTATTGACAAAGCATAAAAAAAGAAACAAAAACAAGGTCAAAGTAGCAATACGAACATGTTTTGCATAGGCCAATAAACGTGTATATTGCAGAGCAGATGCCAAGGAAACAGATAGGACCACATATTCCACATATTCCATTTAATTTAGATGTGTATTGCTCATTCAGAGCAATACACATCTAAATTAAATGGAATATTTTATTTATAGAAAGAAAAAACAGGAAGAGCGGCAGAACGGAAAAAGAGGTTTTAAAAAAAAAAAGGAAAGGTAAATATTGCTGCAGAAATCTCCCTCCACTGAGTCTGGCTGCAGCCATTTTAACTGTGGGCAGCTGAAGCTGCTGCCTGTTCCACTTCCTGGATTTACACAGACACACAGAGACACGCCTCCAGTTCTGCAGCCCTGCCCAACCACAGCCACAGCTGCAGCAAAAAATTACATTTCTAAAGAAAATATCTATTTAAATTTATATTTAAATAGATATTTAAATAGAAAAAATGTTTAAAAAACAAACAAACAACTGACAGCACAAGGGGGGAGGTGCCACCAGGTGATGTTGCCAGCCAGGTGGTTCCGCCCCTTACCTATATAAGAACTGTCAAACGGCAAGCCAGACATCCGACAGTTTACCTTCCTGGATGGTGCAGCATTTCTTTTTCTTTTTTAAACTCCAATAAGCCACCTGCCCCCCCCCCCCCCACCCATATTTCAGGGTTGTGGGGAAAAGGCCCTTGTCCCCATTAATACCCACCCGCTCATGTTGAGGGCATGTGGCCTGGTATGGTTCGGGGGGGGGGGGGGCGCTCGCTCATCCCTGCTTTTACTGGCCTGCTTTTACTTTCCAGAAGTCCATTGACAGCTGATGACTCATCAGTTGTTAAGGACACCACGGCCGGCTTCCCGGCCCAATCCTTAACAACCAGCTGATTGAGCAAAGCTTGCAGGGCATTGCAGGGGTACCTAGTACATCCACCCATTTATAGAAAAAAAAGTTACCTATCTATTTGAAAATGAATAAAAAGGAATAAATTAAACAAAACGAATTAGAAAAACAAATCATCCAAATGTAACTAATGCAATAAAACAAAATTGTTAATTTAACAAATTCATCCGAAATTAAGCAAAACTATTTTATTTTTGTTCTGCACTTGTCTAACCGTAACCTAGCCTTAGCCCTAAGCCTATCCCTAACCCAAACCCAAACCCATAGCCCTTCCCCTAGGCCCTTACACCGTGCTTCACATATACTTAAAGCTGATCTCTTTTCCTTTCATGTGTAAAAAATAAAAATATATATATCCTATCCCTATCTCTAACCCTTCCCTAACTCCAGTACTAACCCTACTCCTAACCCTAGCCCTACATTCCCCCTAACCCTACTCTAACCCTAACCCT
This sequence comes from Lithobates pipiens, assembly GCF_037356315.1. NCBI lineage: Eukaryota > Metazoa > Chordata > Amphibia > Anura > Ranidae > Lithobates > Lithobates pipiens. The sequence goes on along the minus strand of NW_027507758.1, from coordinate 5,391,584 downwards.
AGCCCAGCCCAAACCCCAGCCCTAGACCCAGCCTAACCCTATCATTAACCCTAAACCTACTCTACCTCTAACCATAGCCCAGCCCAAACCCCAGCCCTAGCCCCAGCCCTGACCCTACCCCTAACCCTAGTCTAACCCCAGCCCTGACTCTACCCCTAACCTCAGCCCTGACCCTACACCTAGCACTAGCTCTAACCCTAACCTAAACCCTAGCCCCAGCTCTTACCCTAGGCCACTACCCTGTGCTTCACATATATTTAAAGCGGATCTATTTTCCATCCATATGTGAAAATATATAAAAAGGCATTTTTCCTTTAAGCAGACTCCTCCTTTCTCACAGCATGCAATTTGTTGAATCCTAACCCCATGGATTAACCGAATCCTAGCCCAAACCCCTTCCCTAACTCCAGTACTAACCCTACCCCTAACCCTAGTCCTAGCCTAACCCTACCCTACTGCTAACCCTAGCTCTACCCTACAATACCTCTAATTCTAGCCCTAGCCCTACCCTACCCCTAACCTAGCACAACCCACACCCCAACCCTAGCCCCAGCCCTGACCCTACCCCTAACCCTACCCCTAGCTCTACCCTTTACCCTAGCTTAACATAAACCCCAACCCTAGCCCCAGCCCTGAACCTACCCCTAACCCTACCCCTAGCTCTACCCTACCCTACCCTACCCTACCCTACCCTACTCTTAACCCTAGCCTAACCCAAACCCCAACCCTAGCCTCAGCCCTGACCCTACCCCTAGCTCCTCCCTACCTACCCTTAACCCTAGCCTAACTCAAACCCCAACCCTAGACCCAGCCCTGACGTTACCCTATCCTTAGCACTAATCTTACCCTAACCCTAATGCATTTCACAAATACTTAACACTGAGCCTACCCTACACTACCCTACCCCTAACCTAGCACAACCCACACCCCAACCCTAGCCCCAGCCCTGATCCTACCCCTAACCCTACGCCTAGCTCTACCCTACCTACCTTTAACCCTAGCCTAACCCAAACCCCAACCCTAGCCCCAGCTCTGACCCTACCCCTAACCCTACCCCTAGTTCTACCCTACCCTACCCTACTCTTAACCCTAGCCTAACCCAAACCCCAACCCTAGCCCCAGCCCTGACCCTACCCCTACCTCTACCCTACCTACTCTTAACCCTAGCCTAACCCAAACCCCAACACTATCCCCAGCACCTGACGTTACCCTATCGTTAGCACTACCCTAACCCTAATGCATTTCACAAATACTTAACACTGATCTCTTTTACATCCATGAGTAAAAAATAAAAGAAAAAAATAAATTTTTCCTTTAAGCGGACTCTTTCCATTTCTCACGGCATGCATTTTGTTGCAATACACCAGTGAATCCAGCACACAGCATAATGACCTCCAGGGACGGAGAAGCAGGTGTGTTTATACATTACAGAGAATGGCAGTCGTGTTGCGCTGTGATATAAAGTCCTTTGCAGTGCGTATATCCTACGCGGCAGCTGTCTCATTATCCCGAGCGCCCTTACACTTCTTCAGCTGCCACCGCGGCAGTAAAAATGTTCAGCTTGTCGCCTTTATTTTTCCTTACCTCCGCTGTCGAATCATTAGCAGAATTTAAGAGGTGTCTAATTTCCCCGCGATGGCTGTAAAAACCCGACTTCTAATTACAACGTAGCTTCTTCTTTCTATGTATGACTGCCTTAAAGAAGCCACGCATATATCATAGGGGACCGCGATGGCAACCGGCACACCGCCATACTTACTGGAACAAACTGCGTCTCGGGCAGCTGTGCTTCTGTAATGAAGAGGTTTCACTGCAGGTATTCTTCATGGCGATAATGACTCCAGCAAAACCCTCTGTGTTCCGCACATCGCTCTGGACTTACAAGGGTCTAATTAAAAAGCAGGAGGTTTTGTTTTAATGAGAAATAGCTTTTTGTGACCATTTGAAGCAGAACTCTGAGCAAATGTATGGTGAAGGTTGTGTTCACTGAAGGCTCATTACAGAAAGGCCCGGAGTAATGCCGAAGGGATTCGGCGGAGGGCCGGCATGACAGTGGTTAACGGGGCGGAGCCATAGATAGAGAGACAGCGGGGGGAGGCTGGCTGATTTGCGGGGATGGGGAGGCGCGGCTTAGTTTGCAAAAAGAGGAAGAGGAGGGGCCAGTCTGCACGAGGAGCCGTGAGGATAAGGAACTTCCCACCCACCCGCCCTACGATTGGAGGACCTTGGTGTGCTGGTATGGTGAGGGTTGCACGAATACAAGTTGGTGGTTAGTTGGCGGGGTGCAAGGTCCTTTTTAAGGTCATATGGGCACCTAAAAGGCTCGGTTTAGGGACCCGTCTGAGGGCGGCTCCCAGTTGGTATATGGGTACCTGCTAGTTGTCTCTGAGTCGGTGGCTTTAGCGACTTGAGGCTTGAGAAGTGACTAGCAGGTACAGTCATGGGTGATGCCTATTGGACCTTGTGCCCCATTCTTCCAGAAGAGCATTTGTGAGGTCAGGCACTGATGTTTGACGAGAAGGCCTGGCTTGCAGTCTCCGCTCTAATTCATCCCAAAGGTGTTTGGGTTGAGGTCAGGACTCTGTGCGGGCCAGTCCTCCACCCCGAACTGGCTCATCCATGTCTTTATGGACCGTGCTTTGTGCACTTCTGGGCAGTCATGTTGGAACAGGAAGGGGCCATCCCCAAACTGTTGCCACAAAGTTGGGAGCATGAAATTGTCCAAAACGTCTTGGTATGCTGACGCCTTAAGAGTTCCCTTCACTGGAACTAAGGGGCCAAACCCAACCCCTGAAAAACAACCCCCCACACCATAATCCCCCCCTCCACCAAATGATTTGGACCACAAAGCAAGGTTGACACGGATGAGCGAGTTTGGGGTGTAGGAACTTGACTGGCCTGCACAGAGTTCTCACCTCAACCTGATAGAACACCTTTGGGATGAATTAGAGCGGAGACTGCGAGCCAGGCCTTCTCGTCCAACCTCAGTACCTGACCTGACAAATGCGCTTCTGGAAGAATGGTCAAACATTCCCATAGACACATCTCCTAAACCTTGTGGACGGCCTTCTCAGAAGAGTTGAAGCTGTTATAGCTGTAAAGGGCCAACTCAATATTGAACCCTACGGACTAAGACTGGTATGCCACTAAAGTTCATGTGCGTGTAAAGGCAGACGTCCCAATACTTTTGGTAATATAGTGTAGCAGTTCATTATCATCCAAAAGAAAAGCTGCACACCAATGATGTCTTTACAGGCAAATCTTTCTTCAGCCAGCAACCTGCAGGACATGGTCCTGTCCAGGGCTTTTTTTCGCAGAGAATACGTGCAGGAATATCCCTCTTCCAAGTCACCCCTTGTCTCTACCCCTGAACCACCTCGGAGCACCATCCCTGGGTTCCACTCCCTACCCACCCTCAGGACCGTACGAGAGGCACTACATAGGGTTGTCATGTAAGGCTGCTGGGACAATTCAGAACACAAACACATGCATTGTTCAACTTTCCTTTTGCCATGGTCGGCCCCCTGCTTGGTCCCTGATTGGGATGTGTGGGTTACGCCTCTTCAGCTCCCGGACAGATCGGTTTCCATGGTCTCCATTTGGGATCAGCTTCTTTGGATTAACCAACCACAATATAATCATGCATACATCTGCTCCTGAGGAAGCGAGCAGAGCTAGCGAAACGCGTCGAGTGCAAAAGATGTCTATGTATATTAATGTATTTCTTAAACTGTATCAAGATGTATTACGACTGATTATGATTGTACGCTCTTTTATGATTACGTCTTTGGAACTGTAATAAATTCCAATTAATTTACTCTACTCAATCGTTTTGACCTCAGTGATCTACTCATTTAAAGTCCCATGGGCCATTTTTCCTTTTTTGCAGCGAGAAACAATTGACCACCCGGCAACAAAATCCCATCCAGCAAAAACAGATCCACCCCAGAAACATTCGACCTCCACCAGCAACAACAGATCAACATACAGCCAGCGATAATAGACCCTCCAACACCCAGCAACAGAAGACTGCCCCAAAAACAATAGAACCCTCCCTCAACCACAGACCCTCCCCAGAAACAAAAGACCACTCAGCATCAATGGACCCTCCAGCCCACCTCAGGACCCCTTGCCATTACATACATTTAGTGCTGGATTCCCCCTTGTTCCTGCTGAAAAAAAAGACCCGGTCCTGCCCCAGGACCAACCGTTGACCATGTTTGACCCAATGGGTTAACCACTTGCCTACCAATGTAGATTTATAAACGGCGTTGGTAGACAAGTGGTTAAATCAAGCTCATGACCGCTGCTTGGTAATGGCTTTAAGAGCCAGGAAAGGGTGTTCTGATAAAAGTGACCCCTCTAATCAATTTTATGGGGCTCTCCCACTGTCAGGACCCAGAACCTGCAACCTCCGCTGTGTCTGGAGGTTCTTTCTGAGCCCCCTGGGATGCCTGGGACGCTGGACAGAAGCCAGAGCAATTTCTTTAACAATCTCGCCTTGAACCTTTTGCTCCTCCCATGAACTTCCTTATTTGAGCCATGTCTCTGCACTTCCTGTTTGCCAGATTATTGTGATCTCTCCAGCCAATTTCTCGCTCTTGTCATTCTAGCTGCTCTTCATATTTTTGCATCCACTTTTTACCGACCTTTGGCTTGTTACTGACTACACTTCTGCTTGATTCCTACCTGCTGTATCTGCTTTATCGACCCCGACTTGCTCACCTCCCTGTGGGGTTGTCATGGTCGTCCCTGGAATCCAGTGGCATATGGAAGGCCTGCTCACGGAATCCCCACGTTGAGAACTAACCAGAACCCATGGGCGCGCGTTGGCGCGAACGGACGCACGCGGGTGCGTGTTGGTACGAACGGGCGCACGCGGGTGCACGATGTTGCGAACGAGCGCACGCGGGAGCGCGATGGAACGAACGGGCGTAGGCAGGTGCGCGATGGTACGAACGGGGGCACGCGGGTGCACAGGGTCACGAACGGGTGCACGGTTTCACGCGGGCGCGCGCAGACACGCCGTGCGACCGTTTTTGGAGCCCAAAGGGCTACTTAAGGAACCTGTTACTGTGCCTCTGTGCTGTCCAGTCTACAGTGTGTCCGGTTATTCTGTCTTCTGCTACCTGATTGTCCCTGATTCTTGTTACCCGGCTTGTTCCTGACGACGTCTGCTTGCTGCCAGCCTCTGACCTCCGGCCTGTCTGACCACGCTTCTGTCTCTTCCTGTGTAACGTTGCTGCCCGCCTGTTACCGACCCGGCTTGTACTTTAACCTTGCTTCTGCCACCTGCTGTTCCAGCCAGACTGCCTGTGCCTGCTGTCGTCTGCTGTCTGCTACCAGCTGTTCCAGCCTGACCGCCTGTGCCTGCTGTCGTCTGCTGTCTGCTACCAGCTGTTCCAGCCTGACCGCCTGTGCCTGCTGTTGTCTGCTGTCTGCTACCAGCTGTTCCAGCCTGACCGCCTGTGCCTGCTGTTGTCTGCTGTCTGCTACCAGCTGTTCCAGCCTGACCACCTGTGCCTGCTGTTGTCTGCTGTCTGCTACCTGCCATTCCAGCCTGACCGCCTGTGCCTGCTGCTGTTTGACCAGTCTACCGGGTGTCTACATTTCCAGCCCTTCTGTGGTTCCCCTACTACTCAAGGTCCGGATCTGTCCTTCACCAGCTCGGCACTTGTGCCCTCTGAACTCTAGAACTCCTGTTCCCACCTCCAGGGATTCTCGAGCAAGAGGCTTACGAGAGGCCGCTTCCTGCATTCTGGGCTCCTATACCAAGTGCGTGACAGGGGTGCTCCTGAAGGCCACATCCTTGTACTAACATGCAGAAAAACTATATTTCACCCATCAGGAGCTCCTGGTGAATACCGGTTAATTGCCTAGACCCCCCCACTTCAGGGGAGCCCACATCATCTGCCAGGGTGTCCTGCTTGTGTACTTATCCAGCTGGTGAATGGGAGCCTCTCTACTGCTATAGCTACTGGTCTCCAAGCCTGACCCCTGCCTGGGACACACTTGTCGGCGACACCTGAGGTGGTTCCGGGGCTCTTACACTCCTCTGGGAATTAAAGGACCACAGGAAAAAGCTTGCCCAGTGAGAGCAGGAAGAACTCAGGGAACATCCGTTCCCCAATTCCTCCTGCAACTAATGACCCCAGAAGGGGCATGAATTACATAATGTCCAGGGAAATAGCTGTCATTCCTTGGTTAGTGTAGCTGAGGACAATCTGTGCTTGATTGGCTGCACTAGTGTCAGAAACCATGAAATCAGGCCGAGACAGAAGTACAGTTAAATCACACTTGTTTAATAATGAAAGTAAAAAGAACAAACATAGTCAAAACATAGCCAAAGTTCAGTAACCGGAACGGATAGTTAGCCAAGCCAGAAGTCAGGGATCAATGTAGTGGGACAGCAAGCAGGATCTGGAGCCAGAAGGGATGTCAGTAAAGCAAGTCTTAAAACAGGAACGCAGGAGATCATCTCTGTGATGTTGACCAAGGCAAAGGCAGAGATCCACTGGGTTGGACGTCTTAAATAGGCAGGACTGACGAGCAGGATATCATCAGCAGCTGAGTAACTGTGGAGAGAGATAGGAGCTGGCAATTAGCCAACAGCTGAGTGGCCAGCTTAGAGAAGGAAGGGCTGAGCCCAACCCTGACAATTGGAGGGCAGAGGGGACATTGGAGGTCTAATAGACTCCCAATGTCTCAATAAAGAGGTCCTGTCACCTGCCCATGCTATCACAAAGTGGTCTTGTTAGCCTCGTAATAGAAATTAATAGCAACAAAAAAATTAAGTGTAAAAAAAAAATGAATACTATAAAATAAATAAAAATAATTTGTTTTCTTTAACCACTTACCGACCGCCATCATTATACAGCAGACCCGTCTGCCACCAACAACCATGCCACGTTCAAAGTCACTTCAATCCCCTTTCTTCCCCCATTCTGATGCTCAGTTTGGACTTCAGCAAGTCGCCTTCACCCCGTCTAGATGCCTAAATGCACTCATTTGCTGCTGTGATTGACCAATTAGCAATTTGTGTTACCAAGCAATTGAAAAGGTGGACCTAATAAAGTGGCCGGGGAGTGTATAATTATTTACTTCTCGAGGATTTGTTAACCACTTAAGGATCGCCTCACGCCGATATACGTCGGCCGAATGGCACGGCTGGGCACAATCACGTACCTGTACGTGGCTCTTTAAGTGCCCAGCCGTGGGTCGGGAGCGCGCCGGCAGCGGCGTGCTCCTGACCCGGTCCTGAGCTCCGTGACCGTGGCCGCCGGACCAGCGGACCCGATCGCCGCTGGTGTCCCGCGATCGGATCACAGACCTGAAGAACGAGGAGAGGTCTGTGTAAACAAACCTCTCCCTGTGCTTCCTAGTGTGGCTGTCACCGATCCTCTCTTCCCTTTTATAGGGAAGGACGATCAGTGACGTCACATGCCAGGCCACGCCCCCCCTACAATAAAAAAAACACATAACTACACACATAACCCCTACACTGCCCCCTAGTGGTTAACTCCTTCACTGCCAGTGTCATTTACACAGGAATCAGTGCATTTAAATAGCACTGATTGCTGTATAAATGACAATGGCCAAAAATTTCTTATGTGTCCGCCATAATGAGTATGAGCTATGAGTAAGCGCTGTTTGTAGCGTGAAACGCGTCAGTAACCTTGTTCAAAAAAAATTTTTGTTCCCCTTTGCTGTGATGTGTTGTTCAATGGAGTTTTGCACTTGCATTTGAAGAAATAAAGGCACCTAATTTTTACTCAACCCGGAGTGCGGCTATCCAGAGTTTTGCTTCTACACATGTTTCCGCCATAATGTCGCAGTCACAATAAAAATCGTTGATTGCCGCCATTACTAGGAAAAAAATATTAATAAAAAACTATCCCCTATTTTGTAAACTCTATAACTTTTGCGCAAACCAATCAATAATCGCTAATTGCGATTTTTTTTAACCAAAATTATGTAGAAGAATACGTATCGGCCTAAACTGAGGAAAAAAAATGTTTTTTTTTTATATATTTTTTGGGGATATTTATTATAGCAAAAAGTAAAAAATATTGCATTTTTTTTCAAAATTGTCGCTCTATTTTTGTTTATAGCACAAAAAATAAAAACCGCAGAGGTGATCAAATACCACCAAAAGAGAAAACTCTATTTGTGGGGAAAAAAAGAACGTCTTGTTTTGTTTGGGAGCCACGTCGCACGACCGCACAATTGTCAGTTAAAGCGACGCAGTGCCGAATCGCAAAAAGGGGCCTGGTTCTTTGACTGCAAATTGGTCCGGGGCTTAAGTGGTTAACATCGATGCAAAAAAAAAAAAAAAAAAAATAGCATCCGGCCTTTCCAAAAGATCCTCAGAGGTGGAGCTTAGCAAAAAAACAGGCGTGGCTATCCGAAACATGTGGATGCAGGGTTTTGACCAGCTTTGGAGGGCTTGATATTATCCTATAGACAGATGCAGCATGTAATAATGGCATATTGGAATCTTACTTTAACATGTTTTACATACAGTATAACTCATATTAACCACTTCCCGACCAGCGCACGCCGATGTACGTCGACAGAATGGCACGGGCAGGCATATTGGCGTACAGGTACGTCCAATATTCAATGCCGCCCTGCCATCGGAGCGCGCCGCCGGCGGCATGCTCCCACGCTGGTCGGGACCCCCGTGAGTCCGGTTGCGGGACCCGCGGACTCGATCGCCACGGGCATCCCCGCGATCGTCTCACGGAGCGGCTGAATGGAGGAAATGCCGTGTAAACAGCATTTTTCCATTCTGCCTAGCAACTAGTGACGCTGATCTCTGCTCCATGTGATTGGAGCAGAGATCAGTGTTCACTAAATGAAAGCCCAACCCCCCCACAGTTAGTAACACACCCCTAGGAACACTTAACCCCTACACTGCCACCCACTGGTTAACCCCTTCACTGCCAGTGTCATTTACACAGGAATCACTGCATTTATATAGCAGTGATTACTGTATAAATGACAATGGTCCCAAAAATGTGTCAAAAATGTCCGATGGGTCCCCCACAATGTCGCAGTCACAATAAAAATCGCAGATCGCCGGCATTACTAGTAAAAAAAAAATAATAAAAAATTATTAATAAAAATGCTATAAAACTATCCCCTATTTTGTAAACGCTATAACTTTTGCGCAAACCAATCGCTTATTGCGATTTTTTTTACCAAAAATATGTAGAAGAATACGTATCGGCCTAAACTGAGGGAAAAAAATGTTTTTTTATATATTTTTGGGGGATATTTATTATAACAAAAAGTAAAAAATAATGTGTTTTTTTTCAAAATTGTCGCTCTATTTTTGTTTATAGCGCAAAAAATAAAAACCGCAGGGGTGATCAAATACCACCAAAAGAAAGCTCTATTTGTGGGAAAAAAAGGACGTCAATTTTGTTTGGGAGCCACGTCGCACGACCGCGCAATTGTCAGTTAAATCGACAGAGTGCCGAATCACAAAAAGTGGTCTGGTCTTTGACCAGCAAAATGGTCCGGTCTGCAAGTGGTTAAATAAAAAAAAATAATAATAATAATAAGAGTAAGACATAAATCGAAGTGTGGTCCACAGCGGTTTGTGCAAATGTTTTTTATTTTTTGTTTTTTTTGTTTTTTTTAGAACCACCAAATATAAAGAAATAATTCATGGATTGTTGTGTTTTGATTCGGCAGCCCCTCCGGTCTAATACGGCAAAAAATGGTTTGGATCTGCACTGCCACCTAGTGGCATTAGAAATAAATTGGTTCTAATAAGTGTAAAAAAAAATGTTTTTTTCTCCAACAGAAAGCATAATAATCATTTTGCCTCTGCATCTCTTTTTTTGTAATTTTTTTTTTTTGCTTAAGTGATCTTGTGTTTCAGCCTCTCCATATTTTCCCGTAATTGCACAGTTCTCGATGAACATCTTGCACAATGCGTATTTAAATCACATACAATAATGTACAGATCACAAGGCAATTTGCTCTCGGCATCAATATTTATACATCGAGAGCCCGTCATTTCCAAACACGCCCGGCATTCTGCTCTGAAATACACAAATTACAGCTCTCAGAATGGTAATAATATTGGGTGAGGGCTTTTTATGCTGCAATTGAACATAATGGCAGCCGTTGTTGTTGTAGAGAAAGCGCTGATTACATAAGGTCTGGAGAAGCCTTCAAAGCAAAACCAAATCCTAAATGAAGAGCAGAATGGCACAGAGCCGGGCTCACAGGTGCACCCCCCACAACCGCCAAAGAGCAACTATAGAAGACCCCCAAAAAAGGGGAGCGATGGGGGCAAAAAACTGCCCGAAACTTCTGCAACACAATCATTTAGAGCCAGTGGTCTCCAGACTGCGGCCCATAGCTTGTCTTTATCCGGCCCTCGGGGCTCTTTTGCTCCCACTGACCCCAATAATGGGGCTCTTTTCCTCCCACTGATACCAGTGATGGGGCACTATTCCTCCCACTGACACCAATGATGGGACAATATTCCTCCCACTGACACCAATGATGGGGCACTATTCCTCCCACTGACACCAATGATGGGACAATATTCCTCCCAGTGACACCAATGATGGGGCACTATTCCTCCCACTGACACCAATGATGGGGCAATATTCCTCCCACTGACACCAATGATGGGGCACTATTCCTCCCACTGATACCAATGATGGGGCACTACTCCTCCCACTGACGCCAATGATGGGGCACTATTCCTCCCACTGACACCAATGATGGGGCACTATTCCTCCCACTGACACCAATGATGGGACACTATTCCTCCCACTGACACCAATGATGGGGCACTTTATCCCCCATTGACGCTATAACAGACACAACTGGGACATGGGGCTTTTTGGAGGGGACTGCAGGGTAACCTCTTGCCTACTGACTATGGGCCCTGGCTTTTGAGGGGGCTCGATTCTTGGAAGGTGTGTGCCTGGGGGATCCTTGGAATGGATTTGCTTCAGATCCCGGTCCGTGTCTACTCAAAACACACAGACTCTGAGAACCTAGGATCTGGAAACAGATTAGGGGTCTTTGTGCCCAAACTAGCAATGACTGTTTCACCTCCCCCCCCCCCCTTAGACTCAGAATGGATGTTCATATAATCAGCTCAAAACAACCTGATGCTGGGATCTCCTGCTATAATCTGTTTATTAGGGTATCTTTTTCTCATGGTATAATTCCTCACTGTGTCCCTCTAATGCGTGAATTCCTATTGTTAGTTTAGTCACCTATTGTTTCTGTCTGTCTGCTAGTATTATGTCCACTTCACCTCGTTACCAAACTATTGTGGGATGTTATATGTTTATGTTAATTAGATTACTGTTTGAATAGATCACTGTTTATGTTAAATGTTCATTAGATGAACTTCTATTACTGTTTACAGTTTGCATTGTTTAGGATAATGTGATCAAGCTCTTACCTGATTTTGGGTGGTATATATTCTGTGTGAGTTTACAATAAAGTTAGTTCCAGTTTGCACCTAAGTTTGTGTCGTCTAGTTCTTGATTGCAATTCTCAGCTATAATACCTGGTTCCTGGTTCCAGACTGGAGGAAGGTGTAACTTGGTGGACGCACCCAGCTTGGGTGCCAAGCGGTCCGTCACACATATGCCAATAATAGGACACTATTTCCCAAACTGACACCAACGATGAGGCACTATTTTTCCCACTGTAACCAATAATGGGGCACCATTCCCCCCTCTCCCCATGACAAAGATACTATATTTACTCCCCCTGGATCCAGGACAATTTCTATTCCCACTGGCCACTAGGGATGAGCCGAACACCCCCCGGTTCGGTTCGCACCAGAACTTTCGAACGGACCCCAAATTCGTACGAACGTTAGAACCCCATTGAAGTCTATGGGACTCGAACGTTCGAAATGAAAAGTGCTAATTTTAACGGCTAATATGCAAGATACTGTCCTAAAAAGGGTTTGGGGACCTGACTCCTGCCTCAGGGGACTTGGGTCACTGCAAAAAAAGTTTTAAAAATTTCCGTTTTGGAGGGAGCACTGATTTTAATGACGATTAAAGTGGGAAAAAAAGTGAAATATTCCTTTAAATATGGTGCCTGGGGGTGTCTGTAGTATGCCTGTGAAGTGCCACGTGTTTCCCGTGTTTAGAACAGTCCCTGCACAAAATTACATTTAATGAAAATAACGTCATTTAAAGCTGCTTGCGGTTTTAATGTTATATCTGGTTCCTGCAATATGGTTGAAAATCATTGAGAAAAATGGCATGGGTAGCCCTCCCTGCCCATTACCAGCCCCTTTGGGTCTTGTACGCATATTAAGGGGAACCCCGTACCCATATTAAAAAAAGGAAATGCGTGTGGCCCCCAGGCCCTTTATACTCAGAACAGCAGTATACAGGCGGTGCAAACAAGACAGGGACTGTGTAGGTTTGTTGTGTTAAGTTGAATCTGTTTGTAATTTTCAACTGGTACATTTTTAAAGTGTAGCTCCAGTCAAAAAAACTATTTTTAAGCTTTTTGGAAAACATAGGGAAGGGTTATCACCCCTGTATAATTTGTTTTGTCGTCCATCTTTTTTCATCTCACTTGCTGCTGTCTCCTTCCGTTTGCAAGTAGGAGATGTTTGTAAGTTGGATGTTTGAAAGTAGGGGCCTGCCCTATATGCTCTGCAGAAATGGCGGAACAAGGTGTTGGTTTTGCCACAACATTGTAAGCCCTCAAAGTGACTCTTGGTGGGCGCTGGAGCGCCCTGCTGTGAACGATTATATCAAGAATTGTAATTACATGCCATTGTTGAACAGTGGTAGAAAAATTGACCTTTGGTGGTTGTGGTGCTGGTGCCACAACACTATAAGTCCTCACAGTTACTCTGGGTGGGCACAGGAACGGGCCCTCCTGTGAAATATTATATCAAGAATTGTAATTACATGTCCCTGTTAAACAGGGGCAGAAAAATTGGGCCTTAGGCACTGGTGCTGGTGCCACGACACTGCAACCTCTGCCATATACTCTAGTTTTATTGCAGGAATTAGCCCTGCTGCAAAGCATTGCATCAAAAATTGTACTTAAACGCCCCTGTTAAACAGGGGCAGAAAAATTGGGCTGATGGCATCACCCAGAAACAGAAATGTTCTTCCAACATATCATCGGAGGAGGAAGAGGATAGACAATCAACATAACAGGACAGTCACTCAGCATCAGCATAGGCAGTCTTGAAGGGATGTGATATTTCAAAAAAATTATTCGGTTACATCAGCTTCAGGTGCTTGGTAGTTGTGGGTGATCCAAGACTGATTCATCTTGATGAAGGTCAGTCGATCAACTGATTCGGTAGACAGCCGCACCCTGTGATTGGTAACAAAGCCACCAGCAGCACTGAAGGTGCGTTCCGAAAGAACGCTGGATGCAGGACAGGCCAGTAGCTCAATTGCATACTGTGCAAGCTCTGGCCAGTGATCCATCCTCAAGACCCAGTAAGCCAGAGGATTTTCGGTGGGAAAGGTGTCCAAGTCTGACCTTGCCCCTAGGTATTCCTGCACCATGTAAATCAGACGCTGGCGATGGTTGCTGGAACCGATCATACCTTGGGGTTGCGGACTAAAAAATTGTCTGAAAGCATCAGTCAGACGGCCACCTTCTCCACAGCTCCTTCTGACCGATGCCTCAGCAACACGTTGTCCAGGACCAGGAGTTTGTGACCTCCCAGTCTCTGGGAACGCGTTGCACAGACCTTTCTGCAAGGCCTCTCGGAGATGTCTCATCCTCTGCTCCCTCTGCGATGGCAAGATAAGGTCGGCAACCTTACCCTTGTACCGTGGATCAAGGAGAGTGGCCAGCCAGTAATGGTCCCTCTCCTTGATCCGAAGAATACGAGGATCCTTCCGCAGGCTTTGCAGGATCAGGGAGGCCATGCAGCGTAGGTTAGCTGAGGCATTCGGTCCGGAGACCTCTGGATCACTAAGGACAACATGATCTGCAGCTACCTCCTCCCAGCCACGTACAAGTCCACGTGTTTCTTGGGACTGTAAATCATCCCTACAAGACTGCTGCTGCTGCTGCTGCTGATGCTGAGTGCCAGCCTCCACCTCCATGCTGACACAATGATCCTCCTCCTCCTCTTCCTCCTCCTCATCCTCTTCCTGTGTGATGGGTGGCACAGCAGGAACACTGTCTGGATAAAGGGGGCCTTGAGAGGCAAGGAAGTCCTCCTCTTCCTGCCTCTGTTCTGCCTCAAGTGCCCTGTCCATTATTCCACGCAGCGTATGCTCCAAGAGGTGGACAAGAGGTACAGTGTCACTGATGCATGCACTGTCACTGCTCACCATCCTTGTGGCCTCCTCAAATGGTGACAGGACAGTGCATGCATCCCTGATCATGCCCCACTGGCGTGGAGAGAAAAAACCAAGCTCCCCTGACCCTGTCCTGGTGCCGTAGTCGCACAGATACTCATTGATGGCCATCTGCTGCGTATGCAGCCGCTGCAGCATGGCCAACGTTGAGTTCCACCTGGTGGGCATGTCACATATAAGGCGGTTCTTGGGCAGGTTCAACTCCTTTTTGAGCTCAGCCAGCCGAGCACAGGCATTAAATGATCGACGGAAATGCACACAGACTTTCCTGGCCTGCTTCAGGACATCCTGTAAGCCAGGGTACCTGCCCAAGAACCGCTGCACCACCAGGTTAAGGACGTGAGCTACACAGGGCACATGGGTCAGTTGTCCCTGTCGGAGGGCGGAGAGGAGGTTGGTGCCATTGTCGCAAACCACCATTCCTGGCTTAAGCTGGCGTGGCGTCAACCACCTCCCGGCCTGCCCCTGCAGAGCTGACAAAACATCCGCCCCAGTGTGGCTCCTGTCCCCCAAACAAACCAGCGCAAGCACGGCATGGCATCGTTTTGCCTGCGTACTTGCGTAGCCCCTGGAACGCCTACGGAGCACCGCTGGTTCTGAGGACAGAGCACTGGAAGAGGCCATGGAGGAAGAAGAAGAGGAGGGGGTGGAGGAGAGAGGTGTGTCACAACCAATAGTAGCATTTTGGAGGCGTGGTGGCGGAACAACCTCCAACACTACTGCACCTTGTCCTGCATCCTTCCCAGCTGCCAGAAGAGTGACCCAATGGGCCGTGAAAGACAGGAAACGTCCCTGTCCATGCCTGCTGGACCATGAGTCAGCGGTAATATGCACCTTACCGCTGACCGCCCTGTCCAGCGAGGCAAGGACATTGCCTTCCACATGCCGGTAGAGAGCCGGAATCGCCTTCCGTGAGAAAAAGTGGCGTTTGGGGACCTGCCACTGAGGAACCGCACATTGAACAAACTCACGGAAGGGGGCCGAGTCTACCAACTGAAAAGGCAGCAGTTGAAGTGCTAGCAATTTAGCCAAGCTAGCATTCAACCGCTGGGCATGTGGATGGCTGGGAGTGAACTTCTTCCGCCGGTCCAGCAGCTGGGGCAGGGACATTTGCCTGCTATAATCGGACGTGGGTGTACTGCTAGCAGAGTGCCCGGAAGCACTTGGCTGTGACACACCTAATTCTACACCTTCATTCCTCTCAGAGCAGGTTTCAGAGAGGACTGAAGGTCTAGTGGGGTTGGAGATCCCAGCTGATGAGGAGAAAGGAGAGGGCCGCTTTGTTCTTTGGTGTGGGTCTTTGAGGTATGCTTGCCAACGAGCTGCATGGCAGGTCAACATATGTCTGGTCAAGCATGTGGTGCCCAAGCGGCTGATGTTTTGGCCACGTGAGATACGCTTGAGACATATGTTGCAAATAGCAGCGGTGCGATCTGATGCACTCATCTCAAAAAAGGCCCACACCAAAGAACTTTTAGAATAATGTACAGAGGCAGCGCCCTGCACAGGCGGAGCTCTGCGGTGTGATTCAGTCGGTGTGCTGCCCCTAAGCTGGCCCCCGGAGGGCATCCTGCCTCGTTGGACATGTGCCTCCTCCTCCTCCTCCTCCCTCCTTCCAGGCACCCACGTGGAGTCAGTGCCCTCATCATCCCCTCCCTCTTCATCGCTGTAGCAAACCTGGCAGTATGCTGCAGCTTGTGGAACATGACTGCCAGATTGCTGTCCTTCTTGAGCATCCCCTCTCTCTGCATTCACGCTACTGCCTTCCTCTAGCTGAGTGTCATCATCAGAGGCTACAAAACACTGGGCATCCTCCTGGAGCATGTACCCAACACTGTGCTCAAAGAGTTCAGGAGACTCCTCAGGAGGACGTGGTGGGTCTAGGGAAGGAGTCACTGATGATGACATTGAGAGGAGGGAAGACGATGCGTTGGCAGCTGCTTTGCTAGTACCCTGAGCCTGGGTGAGAGAGGATGAGGAGGATGAAGAGGGCTTGGTCATCCACTCGACCAAGTCGTTGGCATGTTGCGGCTCAACATGTCCAGCTGCCGAAAAGAAGGACAAGCGTGTCCCATGGCCACGTGCTGATGACAATGCACCGTGTCCACGACCAGCACTGTTGTCTCTAGACACAGAGCCTGCTTGCCCTCTTTTATCGGCTCGCGCCTGTCTGCCTCTCCTTGCTGGCCTTCCAGACATGGTAATGGCCTGAAGGGAGTTGGGTAAAACAGCAGTTGGGTAGTGTATATTGTGCTGGAGGCACACAACACCCACTAACTCCTGCAGATGCCTTTATTATAGAACACCAGAGATAAAGGGGTATATACAGATGTATACTGTGCTGTGCTGGAGGCACACACAATTTCCAATAACTCCTGCAGATGGCAAGTGGGCTCAAATAGAGAAGAGCTATGTAGGTGGATATAGCGGTATGTACTGGGTACAGAGCACGCAGACAGCACGCACAAGCTCCTAACACTACTGACTGCAAGCTCTATTATAAAAGATAGATCACTAGCTATATAGGTGAGGTGAATATAGTGTAGTGGTGTATACTGCGGTCAGGGCACGCAGACAATAACCACTACACAACAGCAAGATCGAAAATCGGCCGATAACGATTGGTGTGTACTGTGTTGAAGGTACACAGAACACCCACTGCTTCAGACGCTAACACACTACACAAGGCCGCCGTGCTGGCGGCCTTATATAGTGTGGGGCGTGCACTACACAGCCTGAGCTATGATTGGCCACAGGCATCCTGCCTGTGGCCAATCATGGCTCTCCTCGCTGCTGGCGCTGCGATTGGCCAAGCAAGCGGGGTCACAGTGCATGCTTGGCCAATCATGAGCCAGCAATGCACTGCGCCATCGCAGTGCATTGTGGGCCGTGAGCGACACACGAATTTGGCGCGAACGGACCAAAACGTTCGGACTTCGCCGAACGGGCGAACAGCCGATGTTCGAGTCGAACGTATGTTCGACTCGAACATGAAGCTCATCCCTACTGGCCACAGTCCAGCCCCCCTAAAGTCTGAAGTACCTTGGTTTAGAAAGTTTGGAGACTCCTGATTTACAGTCGTGAGAGCAAGATTGAGCAAGGCCAATGAAGAGAAGACTCCCATCCCTACTGTGAAGCATGTACAGTATCTCACAAAAGTGAGTACACCCCTCAGTCACATTTTTTTTGGAAATCTTTTCTTCTATCTTTACATGTGACAACACTGAAGAAATGAGACTTGTCTACAATGTAAAGTAGTGAGTGTACAGCTTGTATAACAGTGTAAATTTCCTGTCCCCTCAAAATAACTCAACACACAGCCATTAATGCCTAAATCGCTGGCAACAAATGTCAGTACACCCCTAAGTGAAAATGTCCAAATTGGGCCCAATTAGCCATTTTCCCTCCCCGGTGTCATGTGACTCCTTAGTGTTACAGGGTCTCAGGTGTGAATGGGGAGAAGGTGTGTTAAATTTGGTGTTATCGCTCTCACTCTCTCATACTGGTTACTGGAAGTACAACATGGTACCTCATGGCAAAGAACTCTCTGAGGATCTGAAAAAAAGAATTGTTGCTCTACATAAAGATGGCCTAGGCTATAAGAAGATTGCCAAGACCCTGAAACTGAGCTGCAGCATGGTGGCCAAGTCCATACAGCGCTATAACAGGACAGGTTCCACTCAGAACAGGCCTCGCCATGGTCCACCAAAGAAGTTGAGGTCACGTGCTCAGCGTCATATCCAGAGGTTGTCTTTGGGAAATAGACGTATGAGTGCTGCCAGCATTGCTGCAGAGGTTGTAGGGGTGGGGGGGTCAGCCTGTCAGTGCTCAGACCATACGCCGCACACTGCATCAAATTGGTCTGCATGGCTGTCATCCCAGAAGGAAGCCTCTTCTAAAGATGATGCACAAGAAAGTCCACAAACAGATTGCTGAAGACAAGCAGACTAAGGACATGGATTACTGGAACCACGTCCTGTGGTCTGATGAGACCAAGATAAACTTATTTGGTGTCAGATGGTGAAAATGGGCGTGGTTTCAGCAAAATAGTGAGCGTAGCTCTAAGGTGGTGTGGTTAGAGTCTGAGATGAACGAGGGATGGAGGGAGAGGGATGGAGGGATGGAGGGCCAGCAGGCCCAGATCCTACACAACAATAGTAATATGTGTATTCTAGAAAGTTTAACAATCAGTAGATAAATATACTCCAAACACCTGGTGTTGGCACTTCAATCATCCCGGCACCATGGTTGTTATGGTGTCAGGATTATTATTATTATATCTATTATTACATTGTAATATAAAATGAAATCATTCAACTCACCATAATGCAGAATCAGTGGGAGCCCTGAGCGTGTCACTAGCCATGTCGCCTGCCCCCAGTTGAGTCCCTCCTTACATCAGGTGCCCCCAGTGAAGTCCATCTTTACATCAGGTGCCCCCAGTGGAGTCCCTCCTTACATCAGGTGCCCCCAGTGGAGTCCTTCCTTACATCTGGTGCCCCCAGTGGAGTCCGTCCTTACATCAGGTGCCCCCAGCGGAGTCACTCCTTACATGTGCCTGTGTCACATCAAATGCAGCCTGCATCACATAAAATGCAGCCTGTGTCCCATAAAATGCAGCCTGTGTCACACCAAAGGCAGCCTGCGTCACATAAAATGCAGCCTGTGTCCCATCAAATGCAGCTTGGGTCCCTTCAAACCCCCCTCCCCCCAGTACTTACCTTGCTGTCCTCTCCTGCAGTGTCTCCTTCCACTGGCAGCGGCAATGGAGGAGTCTACTCATACTTCCTGTTTCCTCTCTCCCGGGTGAAATGGGAAAGAGAAAACAGGAAGTGACATCTAACTCAGATGTCATTAATACCGCCCGGCCATAGTAATAGATGCTACGAGTGCCAGGCGGAAGCTACTCGGCCTGCAAATGAAGCGCCGCGCCTGCAGTCTCGTGATTTCATAAGCGTGGCGCAGAAGGAGGGGGATCGAACGCGCACGTGCCTGCTCAGCGGAGTGATCCCGTTGCGCTCGTGTCACCCGGATACGGCGCATCTCCGATTGGCAGGAAGGCCTCTGCGATTGGCCCTCCTGATCACATGACGGCCGTGTCCAATTAGTGAGTATGAGCTGTTTTTTTTACAGCTTTTTACTCACTGATCACCAACCTAGTGTAAACACACAACACACCACACAGTGTAAACACATCTCCCCAAAACACAATGTCCCCAAATAATAAAAACACATGTCCCCCACATATGTCCCACTAAAATCACATATCCCAATGATTATCTGCACACATCTGTCAGTGATCACCTGCACACATCTGTACATGATCATTTGCGTACATTTGTCTGTGATCACGCGAACCAATTATTATACACTTAACAGACATTTTTTTTACCAAAAACATGTAGCAGAATACATTTTGGGCTAAATTTATGACAAAATTTGATTTTATTGGATTTCGTTTAAATTAGAAAGAAGAAAATATATATATATTTTTTTTCTTAATGTGATTGTAGCTGTATTAGTGCAATTGTCACAGAGAAAATTGAGTATTGTCCGTGATACTTTTTTTATTTGCACTAACATACAATTTTTCAGGACAAGCTTTCGGGGGAATGTCCCCTTCTTCAAGGTCCAAGCAGTACTGCTTGGACCTTGAAGAAGGGGACATTCCCCCGAAAGCTTGTCCTGAAAAATTGTATGTTAGTGCAAATAAAAAAAGTATCACGGACAGTACTCAATTTTCTCTTTTTTTCAAATTTCCGCTCTTTTTTCGCTTATATCGCCAAAAAATAAAAAACGGAGTCGTGAATAAATACCACCAAAAGAAAGCTCTATTTGTGTGATCAAAATGTGAAACTTTTATTTTGGGTACAGCGTAGCACGACCGCGCAATTTTCATTGAAAGTGCGAGAGCGCTGAAACCTGCAAATTGGTCTGGGAAGGAAGGGGGGCGAAAGTGCCCGGTATTGAGGTGGTTTTGGACCTTTTTTGTATTTTTTTTTTTAAAGGGGCAGTTTTACATTTCTTTCTTTTGTAAAAGCCTTGGGGGGGGGGGGGGGCGCCCCATTTGCCCCTATGGACAGGGTGCCACTGGTTGAATCCATAAATTCATTAATTTCGTTTAGTTATATTCGTTAACTTCCTTCAATTTATTTTCGGATTTCGTTTAGTTTTCTACCGAATTCGAAAAATCGGCCACATTCCAAAATATTTCAACCAAATTCGAAAATATTTCTACCGGATTCGAAATTATTTCAACCGCATTCGAAAATATTTTGTGACCCGAATTTAGGGCCATATATCTCGGGGTCACTTGGTGCTAGAAACTCCAAATTTGGATATGTTGTAGTGCTAGTACTATTGTGTTTGTATACCAAATTTGGGGTTTCTAGCTATAAGTGACCCCGAGATATGTGGCCCCAAAGTCGGGTTACAAAATGTCATTCTCTGCTGCAGAAAAGTACTTGACATATTGCCCATATCTATTGGACTATAATGCCGCGTACACACAGGCGGACTGTATGGCCTACTTAGTCCGTCGAAACACATTTCAGCGGACAGTCCGCTCGTGTGTGGGCTTCAGCGGACTTTTTCAGCGTGCAGTCTGGCGTACTAAGTATTTCGGAATTTCCGTAATTCTGTCCGTCGTACTTTGGTTTCAGCGGACAGTCCGCTCGTGAGTAGGCTAGTTCGACGGACTAAGTATGGCGCATGCTCAGAAAGGATTTACACGGCGGAAGGTTGCATTGCTGTGTATTGGACTTCCTATTTCTAGTCCCGTCGTACGTGCTGTACACGTCATCGCGCAAGCTTTCGACGGACTGTTTGTGCATCCGTGTGTGGTCAAGTCCGTTCATTCGAAAGTCTGACGGACTGTCCGTCGGATTGTATGACGGACTAAGTAGGCCATACAGTCCGCTCGTGTGTACGTGGCCTTAGATTTACTTTGAGCTGACCTTTTGTTTCATTAGATCTTTAAAGAATTAACGAATTCATTCGAATTAATTCAAATTCATTCGATATATTTCTTTCGTATTCGTTGTTATTCGTTATTTTTTTATTCGGACATTTGGATGCATCCGAATGTCCGAAAGATGCAAAATTCGGCCGAATTTCGATTCGTTACTTAACGAATTGCACAAGCCTAGTGAATTCCTAAATTCGTAAATTAGAAAATTTGTATATTGGTAAATTTGTATATTCATACCTTCGTAAATGAGAAAATTCAGAAATTTGTCGTGAATAAATACCACCAAAAGAAAGCTCTATTTGTGTGATCAAAATGTGAAACTTTTATTTTGGGTACAGCGTAGCACGACCGCGCAATTTTCATTGAAAGTGCGAGAGAGCGCTGAAACCTGCAAATTGGTCTGGGAAGG
Organism: Lithobates pipiens; assembly: GCF_037356315.1. Taxonomy (NCBI): domain Eukaryota; kingdom Metazoa; phylum Chordata; class Amphibia; order Anura; family Ranidae; genus Lithobates; species Lithobates pipiens. The sequence goes on along the minus strand of NW_027507758.1, from coordinate 5,369,857 downwards.
AAGGGGGGCGAAAGTGCCCGGTATTGAGGTGGTTTTGGACCTTTTTTGCATTTTTTTTTTTTAAAGGGGCAGTTTTACATTTCTTTCTTTTGTAAAAGCCTTGGGGGGGGGGGGGCGCCCCATTTGCCCCCTATGGACAGGGTGCCACTGGTTGAATCCATAGGCGTCTGCAGCCTATTGCATTAAGGTGTGCACCTAAAAGCTCAACGTAGATATTTGCCAGCACACCAAGGATCGGCACAAAGTGGCGTCCAAACGGGTAGTTTATTGCACGATCACAACACAAGAAAGATGCGACGTTTTTGTACTTACGCCGGTGATCACATGCCTGACAAAGGGGTCCTGCGTGACCCTGAAACGTTGCACCTTTCTTGTGTTGTGATCATGCAATAAACTACCCGTTCGGACGCCACTTTGTGCCCATCCTTGGTGTGCTGGCAAATATCTACGTTGTGACTTATATCAATATCCAGCTGGTTGTTGCTGCAGCACCCAAACCTTGAGAGCTTATACCAAGAACGTGTGCAATGGGAATATGAAGTATTCAAAGCTCAGATGCTCATGCGTGTTTGTGTGCTCTGCACAGCCTTCCTGTTCATTCATAAACGGAAGCCTAGTAAACACAGCTTACTATGCTTTCGTTGGGTATGAACACAGTGAGGGATTGGTACAAAATCGCTCACTGTGTTCATTCAAAAAAGGAAGGGGCCAGTAAATGATATATTTATCATCCCCTTCCCTGCACAAGAGCTTCTCAGCTTCACATTTCCCTGTTAGTAGTACAGAACACATTAGTGCCACAAACCCGAACTCTGAATGTCCCATATTCCTTTGCATGAGTCTCCCCACAGCGGGTCCTCAAGTGGAGTCTTTCTCTTGGCCTAGACTCGGATGGCCTACTGCTCTCTTGGCTACAAACGTACATGGCGTAAGTCACTAACACCTGATTACAAGTGATACGAAGATGATTGGTACTAGACATGTGCACTGCCCAAAAATTTGTTCGTTTTAGTTTCCTTCGTTTTTATTTTCTTTATTTTCGGGTCATTCCTTATGATCGCAATTAGTACATTCGCACATTCGTACATTAGTGAATTCTAGACATGTGCAAAAGGAAAAAATTTGTTTAGTTTCGTTTTACTTCGTTAATTCATTAATTTCGTTTAGTTATATTCGTTAACTTCCTTCAATTCGTTTTGGGATTTCGTTTCGTTTTCTACCGAATTCGAAAAATCGTCCACATTCGAAAATATTTCAACCAAATTCGAAAATATTTCTACCGGATTCGAAATGATTTCAACATGATTCGACATTATTTCAACCACATTCGAAAATATTTTGTGACCCGAATTTAGGGCCATGTATCTCGGGGTCACTTGGTGCTAGAGACTCCAAATTTGGATATGTTGTAGTGATTGTACTATTGTGTTTGTATACCAAATTTGGGGTTTTTAGCTATAAGTGACCCCGAGATATGTGGCCCCAAAGTCGGGTCGCAAAATGTCATTCTCTGCTGCAGAAAAGTACTTGACATATTGCCCATATCTATTGGACTATAAGATTTACTTTGAGCTGACCCTTTGTTTCATTAGATCTTTAAAGAATTACCGAATTCATTCGAATTAATTCAAATTCATTCGTTATATTTCTTTCGTATTCGTTGTTATTCGTTATTTTTTTTATTCGGACATTCGGATACATCCGAATGTCCGAAAGATGCAAAATTTGTCCGAATTTCGATTTGTTACGAAACGAATTGCACAAGTCTAGTGAATGCTTAAATTCGTAAATTAGAAAATTTGTATATATGGTAAATTTGTACATTCATACCTTCGTAAATGAGAAAATTTGGAAATTTGTCAATTTCTACAGTCGTAAATTAGAAAATTTGTATAATCGTAAATTCGTACATTCATACATTCGTAAAATTAGAAAATTCTGAAATTTGGAAATTCGAAAATCCGAAAACCCAAAAATTAGAACCTCTGAAATAGTAACTATTAAATTATATGTATTGTAATTTCCTTTCGGATTTGGCTGTTAGTGAACGTAATGAATACGAATTTATCCGAAGTTACGAATGATCCGAAATAATGAATGCCGCATCTAAACAAACGGAACGGAACAAATGAATAATAAATAATAATAATAAAAAGTTTTTATTGTTATTATTGTTATTCATTATTATTAATTCATTACGTTCCATTCGCTTGGATACGGTATTTATTATTTCGGATAATTCGTAACTTCGGATAAGTTTGTATTTGTTACCTTCACTAACAGCCAAATTTGAAAGGAAATTCCAATACCTATAATTTAATAGTTAGTAACAGTTAAGTTATTATTAGTTAATTATTATTTCAGATTTCCGAATTTCCAAATTTAGTAATTTAATAATTTACTAAATTATGAATGTACAAATGTACGAATTTATGAATGTACGAATTTACGAATGTGCAAATGTACGAATTTACAAATTTTCAGACTTTCGAATTTCACGAATATTACCGAATTAACAAATTTGTCGAAATTCGTTAAAAAAAAAAAAAAAAAACGAATTCGGAACTAAACAAATTGCACATGTCTAATTGGGACTTGGTGGGACTGGCGGTGAAGCTGAGGGTGCTCAGGAAATACAAAAATCTGATATATGGCAGAAAGAACTTTTGGTCCCTTTAACCCAAAAGTCTTGTGGTGTTAAATCATCAAAAATAAGACGGAAAGTCCAAATTCGAATTTGTGAAATCGGGATAGAATTTTACAACATCCAAATTTGTCTGGTTTTCGCTGCTGTTGTATGCATGTTCCATTCTGCGTGTGCGAGCCAATGCCCATGTCGTTAGTGATTCTTTGCTCTAAATTATGAGCATACAGTCAGTGGCGGCTGGTGCCCCATTTTGGGGACGGGGGGGGGGCAAACAAACCCCCCACTACCACCCTCTCCTCGGTCGGTCATTTAGTTGGTTGGTCCCCCCATCCCCCCCGTCACTCGCTCGCCCGTCCCCCCACCACGTCGCGGCCAGCTTCAGATCCTTCCTGCGTCTCCTCTTCCTTGGCGCCTTCATGGCGGCTTTCCCTGCGTCTCCTCCTCCTCTGCAGCCAATGCGGTCGCTTCTCCTCTCAGGCCAATCGGGACCAGCTTCCTGATTCGCCAGGAGAAGAATCAGGAAGACAAGAGCGAATATTAATTCAATATTGTCACAAGCCCACCCTTTTTTTGAAGCCAATTAGAGCCGCAGGCTCCAATCACGTGCTTTCAGAAAAAAACAAACCCATTGGAATCCATGTGTCCGGCGCCCTGCATGTAGATTAGGGGTTGGACGTATGGATTAGGGGCGGCACAGGGGAGCCGCCCCCCTGCATGTAGATTAGGGGTTGGACGTATGGATTAGGGGGGGTGGCGCCCCTGTGCCCCCCCCCTGCCCCGGAATGGACGGGCCGCCACTGCATGCAATAGTCTTCTAGTTCCAATACATAGCGGGCTTCTATCACAAACACAGCAATGCAAATCCGACTGCAGTTCTAACCCTTTCCCGCGCCATCCAAATAATCCGCTTTGGAGTTCCGCCTTGAATCTTTATCTTTGCAGCAAAGTTTCGAAGCCGCTTGAATTGACTGACCTTATTATTCTTGACAATAACAGCCTGTAACAGCATCCCGCCAGTATTTAATATTGGTTTCAAATACCTGTGAAAATTTAATATACTTAATCACACTGGGAACTTCAGAATTCACTTTAAGGTCCTCATAAATCAATTATTAATTCCTCGGATTTTCATTTTAAGCTCCACGTTCATTTTTTTTTTTTTTTTTATAAAAGATATTAATACGCATGAGAGGCAACCATTCTCAAAGTCATATAATCCGCTGTCCTCCGGAGAGGAAAAAAAATGAATAACTAAAATGTCTATTCTATTGTGTAAGTTAGTAAGTAAGGTCGGGCAACGTTATGTGAATGGGAGGGAATGACCTTTAAGAAAGTGGATTTCTTTTGGAAGGATGCTATGTAGTGTATTAGAAAGTGTACCCCGAGCTTCGTACCATTGACGGTGGATGTTCGTGTACTTGGCCTGGTCCACCTATTAGCCATGTCCAGAGCAATAGGAAGAACGCTATATGAGATAGGGTGATTAGTATTTTACGCCCCGCAAGGCCATACTGCTTAAATGGAAGTCTTCGGCGGCATCTACACTTGATTTTTGGTCAAGCATTGGTCAACTCGGCAATACCGTTGTGTAAAGCTCACTTATGAGTCTAGGGGTTGTCCTGGGAAATTCACCAAGACATGACCTACCTGGGGCTACTCACATTCTCTGAGCTATGGCCAGGGCAGGACTTAGGGTGGTGGGGGCACCTGGGCTTGAGTCACTTTCGGGCACCTACCTTCTATACATTATCGTATGATTTTTGATATTTTTTTATTTTGTAGTAATCATATTTACCTGTTGGTTTCTTTTTGAAAACTTTATTGTGATTACTGGAACATGCACTTTATATTCAACTAATTTTCTTTATGTGTTTATCCATGCAGTATTATACTTGTCAATGATATTCAAAGCTCCTGAAGAAACTCACCTATGAGTGAAACATGTTGAGCACCATATTACATTGACTGAGTTCGCAAATGATTCTTCAAGATCTCTATGTACTGTATGGATTTGTATCTGTATTGTCAGTGTTGTTTTAGCAAAATCTGTTATTTTTTTGTATAATAAATTTCTAAGAATCTTTTTCTATTCAAAACTCTTTTTGAGTGATTACTATGTGATTCTCTTCATTACATGTAATGCCTGATACCGTTAAAAGTCCCTTGAGGTTGGTTACCTCTCCCTACGCTTTATATTTCTAAATTCTATACATTATCGTAGTTATCGGTGTATAACACGCACAGCAAAAGTCTAGGCAGGAATTTTAAGAAAAAAACTTTTAGGAGGGAAGTTTAAGGAGAAAAAGTTTAAATGCCCATCAATACAGCCTTGTCAGCATCCATCTGCAGCCTTGTCGGTGTCATTTGCAGCCTTGTCATTGCAGTCTTGAAGTTTAAAAATGGCGCCGCCGAGATACAGATTCCTGTGTATCTCGGTGGCTCTCGGGTCCTCTTAGCCGCTCTCAGGTCCTCTCGGTGGCTCTCGGGTCCTCTCACAGTCCCGAGCGGAGCCGAGAGTAGTGTACTCGGCTTGTCCCACAGTCATGCCCAGTCCCTGTGTTATGTCCATCATAGGTCGGGACTGGGTGTGACTTTGAGCGGAGCTGAGCCGAGTACACTCGACTATGTATCTCGGCGGCTCTCGGGTCCTCTCAGCGGCTCTAAGGTCCTCTCGGTGGCTCTCGGGTCCTCTCACAGTCCCGAGCGGAGCCGAGAGTAGTGTACTCGGCTCGTCTCACAGTCATGCCCAGTCCCTGTGTTATGTCCATCATAGGTCGGGACTGGGCGTGACTTTGAGCGGAGCTGAGCCGAGTACACTCGACTATGTATCGCTTGAGCCCAGTCAAGCCCAATGGTAAGTCCTGCGCTGGCTATGGCCCACCTCCACAAATAAAGGACTGGCCACACAGGTTTAACAACTTGACACAAGAGCTTCTCAGCTGGTCAGTAGTAGGGATGGGCGAGCCGTTCTGCCCTGAGCATAATTTGGGCTGAACTTTCGTTCTTCGGACGTTCAGCGGACAGCCGAACAAACAGGTCGTTTGTTGGGCCCTCCCGGCTAGTCTATGATGCTTAATACGGGATATATATACGACCCCACGCAGAAACGCCTTAAAGGCGTCCCATGTGGGGCCTGGTGCTGTTGTGTCAAGATTAGTGGACCAATAATCCACCATGCCCGACGGGATGGCCTCCTGTATCCCGGGCGTGGATATCCACAAGGGACTACGTTTTTTTGCTTTGCTCTTTAGTATTTTTACACCTTTAACATAATATTTACATGTTTTACATTGAAAAAAAAAAAGCACAAAAAAAAAAATGGATTTAGTTTGTAAATAACTTTCCAATGCTTTTTACCATTGCTGGCAGATGAAGTGTAAATAAAACAGTTGCGGTAGGTACAGGGGCGGATCCAGAGTCTGGTCTCGGGAGGGGCACTGCCAGAAAATACAGGGTTTTTTTTCGGCCAATTTATCAGGGCAATGGCTGGTGTTGGCGCTTCAATCATCATGGCACCATGGTTGTTATGGTGTCAGGGTGATTGAAGAGCATTATTTATATTATTACATTGTAATATAAAATGAAATGGTTCAACTCACCATAATGCAGAATCAATGGGAGCCCTGAGCATGTCATCTGCCACACGTTGGGGATTGTCCACTTGCCACATGTTGCAGATTGTCCACTTGCCACGTCACCTGCCACAAGTTGCAGATTGTCCACCTGCCGTTGCGGATTGTCCACTTGCCAAGTCACCTGCCACGTGTTGTGGATTTTCCACTCGCCACGTCACCTGCCACACGTTGCGGATTGTCCACTTGCCACACGTTGCGGATTGTCCACTTGCCACATGTTGCGGATTGTCCACTTGCCACGTCACCTGCCACATGTTGCGGATTTTCCACTCGCCACGTCACCTGCCACACGTTATAGAAAACAAGAATAGGGAAGGGGGCCTATACATGGAACACTCCAACCATGGACTAGCCAAATATCCCAATGGAGTAAAGGACTGTCTTGATACCCAGAAAATATAACAGATATAGTTAAAATGTTTTTTATTTCAACAAGAAAAAATATATATAAAATGAAAAACATTTGTTGACACACAACATAGTTACAACACAAAATCGTGTATTTTGGATGGTATGATTAGTATCCAAGTTGATCGTTTTTTCAACTAGGAAAGTCTTGGTACTATTTGCGATTAAACATATAGCGTCAACACTGATAATAGAATGTACAGAGCACATATCAAGGTTCATAATATACAGTGTATTTTAAATCATAAACATTGTATTAGTATTACAGAGCAAGTGGCTCACCGCTATAGGATACCAAGTTGCGGACCAAAATTGGAACACGGGTGGCCCCTACCTACTGGGCTTGGCCACCCTCGGGGCGGACACGGGAGGTTTATGTAAATAGAGCCGGCTAGAAAAGGAAAGGAAAAATAGCACCAATATCATCAGTCTTGGTGTATTCTTATACCGTTTAAACGTTAATATTTTTAGATTTAATTGCATTTTTTTACATACCAATGTGCTTATCGGCAATTATCGTAGTAGGGTCCACGTTGGAGGTGGCTGCATTAGTCACAGACGGTCCCTAAAGGTGCGGCTAGATATAGTCATTGCATAGGATTAATCCCCTGTCATCAGTCCCCAGTCCCAGAGGCAAAGAGTGACTTTATTTCGTTCTGGCCAAAGATGTTGGTCCTAGTAAGGCAAATATAATACATTAGGACCCCCCAATGGAGAAGAAGTTATAGGCCAGACACAGTGGAGGCCAGGTCTATAGGAGATAGTTCCCGGGGAATTGATTGTGCTGCCGTCTGCTGCGCCAAACGTCCAGGTGGAGGAGCCGCTCTAACAGGGGGCCATAATGGCTCCCCTTTTAACCTCCAACCCGGCGGGTTCAAACGAACGGCGCCGGGCGCTGAGCTATGACGCCGCCGGGTCCGCCGCTCCATGTGCGCATGCGCCACTGTGTGGCAGCGCACGCAAGCCTCCGATCACCATGGGGATTCCCACGTGATCGGACGCTAACAGACCGGACCCTCCCCTGAACGGGGGAGGAGTCCAGGTCTGTTGGAGAGGCGCGTGCCCGCCCCTAGGAGCTTCCTCCTAATGTCCATAGACCGCATGGGGAAATCCCTAGCTGTTCGTCCCAAAACGATCAACGTTGAAAAAACGATCAACTTGGATACTAATCATACCATCCAAAATACACGATTGTGTGTTGTAACTATGTTGTGTGTCAACAAATGTTTTTAATTTTATATATATTTTTTCTTGTGTAAATACAAACCATTTTAACTATATCTGTTATATTTTCTGGGTATCAAGACAGTCCTTTACTCCATTGGGATGTTTGGCTAGTCCATGGTTGGAGTGTTCCATGAATAGGCCCCCTTCCCTATTCTTGTTTTCTATACCAAATTTATGAGGATAATTTAGGCACATCCATTTATTACCTGCCACACGTTGCGGATTGTCCACTTATCACATGTTGTGGATTGTCACTTGCCATGTCACCTGCCACAAGTTGCAGATTGTCCACCTGCCACATGTTGCGGATTGTCCACTTGCCAAGTCACCTGCCACGTGTTGTGGATTTTCCACTCGACATGTCACCTGCCACACATTGCGGATTGTCCACTTGCCACATGTTGCAGATTGTCACTTGCCACAGGTTGTGGATTGTCCACTTGCCACAACACTCACCACACGTTGTGGATTGTCCACTCGCCACATCACCTGCCACACGTTGCAGATTGTCCACTTGCCACATCACCTGCCACATGTTGCGGATTGTCACTTGCCACATCACCTTCCACACGTTGCGGATTGTCACTTGCCACATCACCTGCCACACATTGCGGATTGTCTGATTGCCAAAAGTTGGGGCGGAGAAGGAAGAATGCTGGCGCTCTGTCACTGACAGTGGACGCTGGACATTTTAACTAGTCTAAACTCTAAACTGCAGCAACAACTGTTCCCCTGTTTGAGGCTCCTGTCACATGGGCTCTGAGACTCGAGTCCCACGTGGCTCTAATGCCAGGCGGCCCAGGCGTTAGCAACGAGTGTAGGGAAGTGGCTCCACCCACCTCCTCCGGGTTCCTGGTCAGCCAGCATAGCCACAATAACAATAGACAAGTCTCTTGGCGCCGCTGATGTGAGAGACTCAAGCAGAGGCAGAGTAAGTGACATATCAGTGTAGTATTTTAGGGGGGGAGGGGGCAATTGCCCCATTGCCCCCCCTTGGATCCGCCCCTGGGTAGGTATCAGTAGTTGGTATCAGTGAGTATTTAAAAAACGGTATCATGTATCCCTACTTCCAGTATATCATCTCCAACAGAAAATGTGAGCATTTCGAAGGAATCTGTGATTTAGTCCATCAAGCCTATATCACAAATAAATAATCAAAACAAATAAATAAAAAAATGAAAAAATTTAAAAATGGGTAGACATGGTGAACCACTTTAATATTTGTATTATTGAAAGAAACCAGGAAGCACGCGAAGAACTTTAAAAAAATAAAATAAAAAAAACAAAAAATAAACAAACAAAACAAATAAATAAACAAACAAATAATCAAACTAAATAAATAAATAATAAAAAAAAATGGGCAGACACGGTGCCACACTATATATATTTTTTATTGAAGGAAACCAGGGAGCACGTGAAGAACTTAAAAAAATAAAAATAAAAAAAGAAGGAACAAAAAACAAATAGATAAATAAACAAAATAAATAAACAAACAAATAAGTAATCAAAACAAATAAAAACAAAATGGGCAGACATGGTGAACCACTTTAATATTTGTATTATTAAAAGAAACCAGGAAGCACGCAAAGAACTTTAAAAAATAACAAAAAAATAAACAAATAAACAAACAAATAATCAAAACAAATAAATAAATAAAAATAAAAATGGGCAGACATGGTGAACCACTTTAATATTCTCTGCAATACTCTAAAATACTCTGCAATACTCTGCCAATACTCTGCAATACCCTGCCAATACTCTGAAATACTCTGGCAATACTCTGCCATACCCTGCCAATACTCTGCCAATACTCTTCCATACCCTGCCAATACTCTGCCAATATTCTGCCATACCCTGCCAATACTCTGCCATACCCTGCCAATACTCTGCAATACTCTGCCATACCCTGCCAATACTCTACCAATACTCTTCCATACCCTGCCAATACTCTGCCAATACTCTGCCATAACCTGCCAATACTCTGCCATACCCTGCCAATACTTTGCAATACTCTGGCAATACTCTGCCATACCCTGCCAATACTCTGCCATACCCTGCCAATACTCTGAAATACCCTGCCAATACTCTGAAATACCCTGCCAATACTCTGCAATACACTGCCAATACTCTGCAATACACTGCCAATACTCTGCCATACCCTGCCAATACTCTGCCATACCCTGCCAATACTCTGCAATAACATGCCAATACTCTGCAATACTCTACCAATACTCTGCAATACCCTGCCAATACTCTGCAATAACATGCCAATACTCTGCCATACCCTGCCAATACTCTGCCATACCCAGCCATACTCTGCAATACTCTGTAATACCCAGCCATACTCAGCGATACCCAGCCGTACCCAGCCATGCTCAGTCAATATTACAGTGGGGGAGATTGTGGATATTACAGTGGGGACTATATGGTGGTGGAATTTTCACAGGTTTTTGCAAATTCAATTATTATTTGCTGATCCAAAAATGATGCGATCCGTGACTCTGATCCGACGAACGATCCGATCCATACGTTTTTTGATCCGTTGCACCCCTACTATTTACTAATGGTAGCAGCGTAAGGATTAAAAATCGCCAATGTTGATTGAGAGAGTTTAGCTAAACCTAGTCTGGGTGTCTATGTCTGTCACGCAAGGGTTTCTTCTCTTTTTTATTTCAGTGCCAAAAAAAAAGGTTTATTTTATCTCCATCTGAAATGATGTATGTATATATGTATATATGTGTATATATATATATATATATATATATATATATATATATATATATATATATACATATATATATATATATATACAGTGCCTTGCGAAAGTATTCGGCCCCCTTGAACTTTTCAACCTTTTGCCACATTTCAGGCTTCAAACATAAAGATATAACATTTTTATTTTTTGTGAAGAATCACCAACAAGTGGGACACAATTGTGAAGTGGAACGAAATCTATTGGATTTTTGAAACTTTTTTAACTAATAAAAAAATGAAAAGTGGGGCGTGCAAAATGATTCGGCCCCCTTGCGTTAATACTTTGTAGAGCCACCTTTTGCTGCGATTACAGCTGCAAGTCGCTTGGGGTGTCTCTATCAGTTTTGCACATCGAGAGACTGAAACTCTTGCCCATTCTTCCTTGCAAAACAGCTGGAGCTCAGTGAGGTAGGATGTAGAGCGTTTGTGAACAGCAGTTTTCAGCTCTTTCCACAGATTCTCGATTGGATTCAGGTCTGGACTTTGACTTGGCCATTCTAACACCTGGATACGTTTATTTGTGAACCATTCCTTTGTAGATTTTGCTGTATGTTTGTGATCATTGTCTTGTTGGAAGATAAATCTCCGTCCCAGTTTCAGGTCTTTTGCAGACTACAGGTTTTCATCCAGAATGGTCCTGTATTTGGCTGCATCCATCTTCCCCTCAATTTTAACCATCTTCCCTGTCCCTGCTGAAGAAAAGCAGGCCCAAACCATGATGCTGCCACCACCATGTGTGACAGTGGGGATGGTGTGTTGAGGGTGATGAGCTGTGTTGCTTTTACGCCAAACATATTGTTTTGCATTGTGGGCAAAAAGTTGGATTTTGGTTTCATGTGACCAGAGCACCTTCTTCCACATGTTTGCTGTGTCTCCCAGGTGGCTTGTGGCAAACTTTAGACAAGACTTTTTATGGATATCTTTTATAGCTTTCTTCTTGCCAGATAGGCCAGATTTGTGCAGTGTACGACTGATTGTTGTCCTATGGACAGACTCTCCCACCTCAGCTGTAGTTCTCTGCAGTTCATCCAGAGTGATCATGGGCCTCTTGGCTGCATCTCTGATCAGTCTTCTCCTTGTCTGAGCTGAAAGTTTAGAGGGACGGCCAGGTCTTGGTAGATTTGCAGTGGTCTGATACTCCTTCCATTTCAAAATGATCACTTGCACAGTGCTCCTTGGGATGTTTAAAGCTTGGGAAATCTTTTTGTATCCAAATCCGGCTTTAAACTTCTCCACAACAGTATTACGGACCTGCCTGGTGTGTTCCTTGGTCTTCATGATGCTCTCTGCGCTTTCAACAGAACCCTGAGACTATCACAGAGCAGGTGCATTTATACAGAGACTTGATTACACACAGGTGGATTCTATTTATCACCATCAGTCATTTAGGACAACATTGGATCATTCAGAGATCCTCGCTGAACTTCTGGAGTGAGTTTGCTGCACTGAAAGTAAAGGGGCTGAATAATTTTGCACGCACCACTTTTCAGTTTTTTATTTGCTAAAAAAGTTTAAAAAATCCAATAGATTTCGTTCCACTTCACAATTGTGTCCCACTTGTTGGTGATTCTTTGCAAAAAAATAAAATTTTATATCTTTATGTTTGAAGCCTGAAATGTGGCAAAAGGTTGAAAAGTTCAAGGGGGCCGAATACTTTCGCAAGGCACTGTATATATATATACAAAAAAAAATACAAGGTAACAAATACATTCTTCATTTCCCCAAAGGATTTAGCTGGCCACATCAGAAATGTGAAAACCCGTATATTAAGGGATTAAGCATGACTCTGGACTTCTCTTCTGGAGGGGTTTTTGTTGGACGTATCACCCGGGTCGCAGGTCGCACAGAAGTACTGAGTATTATATTTTCTATGAAATTTTTTCTTTCCTCGTGGCGCCCCCCCATCCCCACCCCCAGGGGGGGGTCACGAATTACGTATTGTTATTATCACACACAATCTTCTCTTTTCTCTCCGGCTTCCAGGCAGAGGACAAGGGACGGGATTCTGGCACGCGGCTAAATTCCTCCGTTGTTTTATCTCCCTGAACTTTGTTATAAAGGAGCGCTGAGCTGAGCTGAACTCCTAAAATATATTTCTCCGGCTTAATCTGTTCTTAGCATACCTGCTTAAGCACTCCGAGTGGAAACTGGAACAAAAGAGTTCCCGCCGGTTGGCGAGAGTCTCCAAGGAGCGCGCCGAGCACAAAGAGGAGCCGGGTCGATAAGGGATCACCTTTGTTTGAAAAAAAAAAATAGCAACAATGGTAGAATGGAAGAATCCTTGGCAGATATGGCTGAGAATTCTTCATTAGAATTGCAGATGAATACCGGAGCTTTGACGATCGCTACCTGGATTTAGTGTAAAGTAGAACTCCGGGCCAAGGCTAAGAGCCTTTGTTTAGGGCTTCTAGATGGAATGCGGGAAAGGCAAAACAGTTTATGTACCGTACACCTCACCTTTGCCCCCTCCTTGCCGCAAGCAAAAACACGATGCCCTCTATTAGGTGTAGGTGTAGCGCCCTCCTATATAGGTTGCTAGCCTGCAAAGCAAATTTAAGTCTCTGTGGCTCCTCTGCAAGCAGTGGAGAAGTTGTTGATTTCTTTTGGCTGTTCTAGGTTTCACAGGCTGCAGATTTGATTGCTCTCCCCTGCCTTCTCGAGATTTCTGGAACATAGAAGGTTGAGTAAGGCAAATAAGCAGCCTGAATATTTATTGTGCTGCAGCCAATCCCTGGGGAGGTGTAACCAAGCTGGTGGCTGAAAAGCAAAGGAAAACAAATGGAATACGGCGTTGCCTGTGGCTCCTGGATGCGGGGGGATGGATAAGTGTCAGAGAGGGGTAAAGATGGTGCTGCTCCTTTAAGACCTGAGTAACCTAATGCACAGATAGAGAGTGGAGAACAAAGGGAGCAACCATCTAAATGTAGCAGTGGCGGCCTGTGGGTGTGCATTGTGGGTGCATTGTGGGTGCAAGGGCGCCGCTCCTCCATATCCCTGCTGCCGCCCCCTATCCATGCGCCCGGCCCCATCCAGGATGCTGGGTGCATGGATTTCTTTGGCAGGAGTGGGCGCGGGTGTTTTTTTTTGAAGCATGTGATTAGAGCCAGAGGCTCTAATTGGCTTAAAAAAAAAGGGTGGGCTCGGGGCGCAGAGAGTGCGCCCTGATCCCACCCAATTGTGTGTCCATAGCAAATGTATTTTCACTATTTTCACACTACAGTGCCTCTCCGCCAATTAGGAGTCCTGAGACCTGTTTCCTGATTGGCCAAAGCACAGGCGATCCTATTGGGTACCCAGGGCTTTGGCGGAAGAGGAGACACAGAGAGGAGGAAGCAGGAGGAGAGGACACCTCCGCTGTGGCTGCTGCCTGCTGCCCACACTGGAGGAGACACAGGAGGAGAGGACACCACAGCCCGTGGGGGCGCTGTCTGTGCTGGGATCCCTGCTCCAGGGGGGGGAATAATGAGCAGTGCTGTAAGTCCTATATACCCTATCTGTAAATCTGTAATGCTGACTTATATACCCTAACTGTAATGCTGACCTATATACCCTAGCTTTAATGCTGAGCTATATAACCTATCTGTAATGCTGAGCTATATACCCTATCTGTAATGCTGAGCTATATAACCTACCTGCAATGCTGAGCTACATACCCTATCTGTAATGATGACCTATATACCCAATGTGTAATGCTGACCTATATACCCTATCTGTAAATCTGTAATGCTGACCTATATACCCTAACTGTAATGCTGACCTATATACCCTAACTGTAATGCTGACCTATATACCCCAGCTTTAATGCTGAGCTATATAACCTATCTGTAATGCTGAGCTATATAACCTACCTGTAATGCTGAGCTATATACCCTATCTGTAAATCTGTAATGCTGACCTATATACCCAATGTGTAATGCTGACCTATATACCCTATCTGTAAATCTGTAATGCTGACCTATATACTCTATCTGTAATACTGAGCTGTATACTCTGTCCTGCGATTCTGGGGCTGTATACTATGTCCAGTGATGCTGAGCTGTATACTCCTAACACTAAGCAAGTGGAATACAGGGAATGAAGGAGGTGGATTATATAAGGGGTGGGGCTTATTAGAAGTGGGATGGGTCAAACAGGAAGGGCAGGATCTGGCGCCTCCCCCATCCTAAAGCTTTACCAGCCGCCACTGAAATGTAGGCCTTATGATAAAGTGTCTACCATAAAAGAAATAAACTTGATGCATCTGGTGTTGAAAAGGCGTATCAATGGTGTGCCAGTGTCTTCAGGATGTTGTTTGACCATGCAGGGTTCAGCAGGCAAGCAGCTAGGCTGTGTGCAGAGATCGGCAGTTAGGTGGCTGGTTCTGCAGAGTTTATCAGGGAAGCAGCTGGGAAGCGATGCCAGAACTGTCAGACTGTACAGTAGTAGGTACTTTGAGGGTTGTTATAGTGACGTCACTACATAAGGGTCAAAGAATGACTACCGAAAACCACTGCACAAGACAGCTGGCACTCCACGTTGTACAGCCTGACCGTTCCAGCATCGCTTCCCAGCTGCTTCCCTGGCGATCTCTGAAGAACCAGCCGCTTGCCTGCCGATCTCTTCACACAGCCTAGCTGCTTGCCTGTCAAACTCTGCAGGGTCAAACAACATCATGAAGACACTGCCACACCATTGGTGTTTCATCAAATACAGAGCTGCGTTAAAGTAAGAACCTTGAATGGGAAACATATAAAGAAAAAAATAATAAAAAATAATTATGAATTGTGAGTCCATAAAGAATCTTCAAGAAAAGAAGAAAGATTATCCCCTTCAGTGTACATAGAACACGTGAAGTTCCACCACCAAATGAAGAACCTCCTTGTGTAAACCGTCACCAAAAATGGAGAGATTGCACGCTTACCCACCCAATATGACCCTCTATCTCTAGACAGCTCAAAAAAGCTCAGGACAAACATCCAATAACTGATTATCTGAAGGTGGCTTCAAACCCTCAGTTTCAGGGGACCAGTAATCTCACAATGATTCTCTGCCAAATATCCTCTTATTGATAGTGTATAGAAAAATAGAAGACAGAATGCTTCCAATAGCATAAAATCCTTTGGCTTGTTTATTAAAATATTTACATCACAATTACATCCAAATAGAAGTTTATAGTGCTTTACAGTAATCGCCTCTCTGGCACTATACCAAATACTCGCACTTTCGGGATTGCGAACGTGCTCCGCCCTACGTGTTTCGTCACATGTGACATCGTCCCTGGAGGGAGACAACCATTGATATGACTTTTCAGCACCAGATGCAGTAAGCTTATTACTTTTATGGCATATCCTTTATCACACAGCCTACATTTAGATGGTTGCGCTCCCTTTGTTCTTCACTCTCTATCTTTGGCTAAAAAGCACATAAATAGTCTGACGCCTGTTCTAGTCCTGGGTGTTATCCTGTAGGATTCCCCAGCCTAATGGGTTCTGCCTCTCTGGACAAAAAGCTGAAGTTTGCTGCATGTGCATCAAGGTTCCAGCTGTGGCATAGCTGGAGGGTCTGCTTCTAAGACACCTTTTTCTGAAGCTCAGCCATGGAACCTTCATCTCAGGACCTGGTCTGTAGAGTTCACAGAATAGTGCCTGGTGGAAGTTAGCAGGAGTCTGACTGTCCGGAGGCATTGTGTCCGGTGGATACTGGAAGGAGACATCCGGTGACCCTGTGACATTGTAAGTACTGGCCTGAGCTCAGGGCCCTAGTGACTTTGTGCTGATTCCTTTGGGGCAGAAGAGCCAGTGGTAAACCTGACTGGGATAGCTTTTACAAAAACTCAGTTCTGGGTATTTGTATTTGTTCCTGCAAGACTTAGTCAAATGGAGTGTCCTCCTGTGAATATTCAGTAAATCTAGAGTATCCCATATTGCTCTACACCCCATCCAAGCAAGAAAAATCCTAAAATGACCTCCCCTAGACCAGTGGTCTCCAAACTGCGGCCTCTGGGCTGGACGTAGCCCTTTGCTTGCCTTTATATGGCCCTTGGGGCACAACTCCTCCAACTGACACCAATGATGGGACACCATTCCTCTCTCTGACAGCACCAATGGGGCACTATTTCTCCCACTGATATCAACAAGGGGCACAATTCCTCCCATTACAACCAATGATGGCGCATTGCTTGCTTCCACTGACCACACTTCAGCCCACCCAAAACCCGAAGGACAATAAACTGGCCCGGTGCTTAGAAGTTTTGGATACCCCTGTCCTAAGCTTATTACTGAGCCAAGAGTGAATGAACTGTTGCGGTGTGCCTGGCTACCTCTGCACTAGTTTTGGGAAAGAATTGGCTAAATTACAGCATCTCCTTCGGGGGGAGTGCTACATAGAGTTTGGCACTTTGTTTCTCCCTAAGCTCAGTTGAGTTGTCAGTAGGTGCCACTGGCTATAGTATGAGGGTTCCCTGCCAGACCGCCTTATGAATATTCATATTTCCCCCAGCCATCCCAGTGGGAGGTTCAGGCCACTGGTGCATGATGGGGGAGGGTATACATATTTGGGAAGGCCATGTGCTAACTCTCTTGCCTGAGGCTGAGGCCTGGGATGTTGCTGCAGAACCGTCTATACTGCTGGGCCCCGAAGCCTGATTGGGGCCTAGCATGCACTGTGGGGACAGCCCTACACATATGCCCCCGCACTCTCCCCAGGAGCCCCCACACTCTCCTCAGGAGGCCCCCGCACTCTCCCCAGGAGCCCCCGCACTCTCCCCGGGAGCCCCCGCACTCTCCCCGCGAGCCCCCGCACTCTCCGCAGAAGCCCCCGCACTCTCCGCAGAAGCCCCCGCACTCTCCGCAGAAGCCCCGCACTCTCCCCAGGAACCTCCGCATTCTCCCCGGGAGCCCCCGCACTCTCCTCAGTAGCCCCCGCACTCTCCCCAGGAGCCCCCGCACTCTCCCCAGGAGCCCCCGCACTCTCCCCAGGAGCCCCCGCACTCTCCCCAGGAGCCTTCACACTTTCCTCAGGAGCCCCCCCCGCACTCTCATCAGGAGCTCCTGCACTCCCCTCAGGAGCCCCCACTCTCTCCTCAGGAGCCCCCGCTCTGTTCAAAGAAGCCCCCGCACTCTCCAAAGGAGCCACATTCTCTCCTCAGGAGCTCCCACTCTCTCCTCAGGAGCCCCCACACTCTCCCCGGGAGCTCCCCAGGAGCCCCGCACTCTCCTCAGGAGCCCCCACACTCTCCCAGGGAGCCCCCACACTCTCCCCAGGAGCCCCCACACTCTCCCAGGGAGCCCCCACACTCTCCCAGGGAGCCCCCACACTCTCCTTGGGAGCCCTCACACTCTCCTCAGGAGCCCCCGCACTCTCCCCAGGAGCCCCCGCACTCTCCCCGGGAGCCCCCGCACTCTCCTCAGAAGCCCCCGCATTCTCCCCAGGAGCCCCCGCACTCTCCCCAGGAGCCCCCGCACTCTCCCCAGGAGCCCCCGCACTCTCCCCGGGAGCCCCCGCACTCTCCCCAGGAGCCCCCGCACTCTCCCCAGGAGCCCCCGCACTCTCCCCAGGAGCCCCTGCACTCTCCCCAGGAGCCCCCGCACTCTCCCCAGGAGCCCCCGCACTCTCCTCAGGAGCCCCCGCTCTCTCCTCAGTAGCCCCCGCCCTCTCCCCAGGAGCCCCCGCACTCTCCTCAAGAGCCCCTACACTCTCCCCAGGAGCCTTCACACTTTCCTCAGGAGCCCCCCGCACTCTCCTCAGGAGCTCCTGCACTCCCCTCAGGAGCCCCCACTCTCTCCTCAGGAGCCCCCGCTCTATCCAAAGGAGCCCCCGCACTCTCCAAAGGAGCCACATTCTCTCCTCAGGAGCTCCCACTCTCTCCTCAGGAGCTCCCACACTCTCCCCGGGAGCTCCCCAGGAGCCCCGCACTCTCCTCAGGAGCCCCCACACTCTCCGCGGGAGCCCCCGCACTCTCCTCAGGAGCCCCCGCACTCTCCTCAGGAGCCCCTACACTCTCCTCAGGAGCCCCTACACTCTCCCCAGGAGCCCCACACTCTCCCGGAAGCCCCGCACTCTCCCGGGAGCCCCGCACTCTCCTCAGGAGCCCCTGCACTCTCCTCAGGAGCCCCCGCTCTCTCCTCAGGAGCCCACGCACTCTCCCCCGGAGCCCCCGCACTCTCTTCAGGAGCCCCCACACTCTCCTCAGGAGCCCCCGCACTCTCCCCAGGAGCCCTCGCACTCTCCCCAGGAGCCCCCGCACTATCCTCAGCAGCCCCCACACTCTCCCCAGGAGAGCCGCACTCTCCCCAGGAGCCCCCGCACAATCTCTCCTCAGGAGCCCCCGCACTCTCTTCAGGAGCCCCCACACTCTCCTCAGGAGCCCCCGCACTCTCCCCAGGAACCCTCGCACTATCCTCAGCAGCCCCCGCACTATCCTCAGCAGCCCCCGCACTCTCCCCAGGAGAGCCGCACTCTCCTCAGGAGCCCCCGCACACTCTCCTCAGGAGCCCCCGCACTCTCCTCAGGAGCCCCCGCACACTCTCCTCAGGAGCCTCCGCACTCTCATCAAGATCCCCCGCATTCTCCCCAGGAGCCTTCACACTTTTCTCAGAAGCCCCCCGCACTCTCCTCAAGAGCCCCTACACTCTCCCCAGGAGCCTTCGCACTTTCCTCAGGAGCCCCCGCACTATCCTCAGGAGCTCCTGCACTCTCCTCAGGAGCCCCAACTCTCTCCTCAGGAGCCCCCGCTCTCTCCTCGGGAGCCCCCGCTCTCTCCTCGGGAGCCCCCACACTCTCCCCGGGAGCCCCCACACTCTCCCCGGGAGCCCTCACACTCTCCCCAGGAGCCCCCGCACTATCCTCAGCAGCCCCCGCACTCTCCCCAGGAGAGCCGCACTCGCCTCAGAAGCCCTCGCACTCTCCCCAGGAGCCCCCGCACACTCTCCTCATGAGCCCTCCGCACTCTCCTCATGAGCCCTCCGCACTCTCCTCAGGAGCCCCCGCACTCTCCCTAGGAGCCCTCGCACTCTCTTCAGGAGCCCCCACACTCTCCTCAGGAGCCCCCGCACTCTCCCCAGGAGCCTCCGCACTCTCATCAAGATCCCCCGCATTCTCCCCAGGAGCCTTCACACTTTCCTCAGGAGCCCCCCCTACTCTCCCCAGGAGCCCTGCAGTCTCCCCCGCACTCTCCTCAGAAGCCCCCGCACTCTCCCCAGGAGCCCCCACAGTCTCAGCTGTATTCCCCTGGAGTTTTACCGTCGGATTTGCAGCGCATCTCGGCCGCTAGCGAGGTGCTTTTAACCCCGATAGAGGTCAAGAAAGGTTTAAAACCGTCCGCAATATGCCACAATAGCGCCGTTTTGCTAGCAGTAATGCAGCGCTGCCCCATTGATTTCAATGGGGAGCAGCGGTGGAGGAGCGGTAAATACACCGCTCCTTCACCGATCCAAAGAAGCTGCTGGCATGACTTTTCCTGACGTACTGCCAGCGCACCGCTCCAGTTTAACCCTAACCCTAACTCTAACAATAGTGCTAACCCTAACTCTAACCCTAACTTTAATTCTAACCCTAACCCTAACTCTATCCATAATGCTAAGCCTAACTCTAACACCAACCTTAACCCTATCCCTAACCCTAACCCTTACACTAACTCTAACCCTAATGCTAACCCTAACTCTAACCCTAACTCTAACCATAAATCTAACCCTAATCTTAACCCTAACTCTAACCTTAACTCTAACTCTAACTCAAACCCTAATTCTTACTCTAACATTAACCCTAACTCTTACTCTAACCTTAACTCTAACCCTAACTCTAATTCTAACCCTAACTCTTACCCTAACCCTAATTCTAACTCTAACCATAACCCTAACTCTAACCCTGACTCTAACCCTAACCCTTCCTCTGACCCTAACTCTAAGCCTAACTCTAACCCTAACCCTACAGTAACTCTAAAGCTAACCCTAACTCTAACCCTAATTCTAACCCTAACCATAACTCTAACCCAAACCTTAACCCTAACTCTTACCCTAATTCTAACCCTGACTATAGTTCTAACCCTAAACTTAACCCTAACTCTAACCCTAACTCTAACTCTAACCCTATCCCTAACCCTAACTCTAACCCTAACTCTAATTCTAATTTTAACCCTAACCCTTAGCCTATCCCTAACCCTAACTCTATCCCTAACCCTAACTCTAACCCTAACTCTAAAGCTAACCCTAACTCTAACTCTAACCTTAATTCTAACCCTAACCATAACTCTAACCCGAACCTTAACCCTAACTCTAACATCATCCTTAACACTAACTCTAACGCTAACCCTAATGCTAACCCTAACTCTAACTCTAACCTTAACTCTAACTCTTACCCTAACCCTGAATCTAACCCTAACTCTAACCCTAACTCTAACGCTAACTCTAACATTTGCCTAACATATGCCTTTGGGCACAAAAAGTTCCTGCACTACTTTGAGTGCCAGAGAGTGTAAAGTCGCACTCCATAAACTATCATAGTTTCCTATTAGCCCAAAAAAAGTATCAAAACGCACAACACTTGTGGGTCCATTGAAGTCTATTTTACACGTAAAACGCAATCTGAGGCCTGGTTCACACCTGTGCGTTTGGCTGCAGGAATCACAGCGTTTCCTGTACCCCGCAAAATACGCTGCTGTGAGAAAACGCACGGAGCGGCCATTCATTTTGAATGGCCTCCCAAAGCATGTAAAAAAAAAAAAGGCTGCGCGTTTGTGGGTGCAGGAACTTTTTTCCTGCGGAAGACACAGGCACAGCAGACCATTCGATTGACTTGGCTGCCGTACCCACACAAACGTGGGGCACAAAAAACTGGAGGATGTGATATGGACTGCAAAATGCACAAAAAAAAAAAAACGCACAGGGTAAATCATGAGCAGAATTGTGTCTTTTATGTATTGTGAAGCGACATCTGCCCCCGAGCGATTATCTGCTGGAAGCTCAAATGTCGCCTGTATCGGGCAGATTTTGGCGCGTTTGTATTCCCATAGAAAATGGAAATGTTCCATTCACGCATTTCTTCACGCATTTTTTGCGCCATTTTCTAGTCAAATGAAAAGAATTAAAATAAAGCAAAAAATAAAATAGTAATAATATATGATTGAATACATGTAAAATAAATACACAACTTAAAATCACCATTAATAAGTAAAATAATAATAAAATAATAAATTAATACTATTTAATATTAATAAAACACACACTGGAGGAGAATTGTATAAAAACGCATGCAGAAACAATCAAAAACATGCGAATGGTGCGTTTCCATTCATTTCTATGGGAATACAAATCATCATCATAAATAAGTAAAATAAATGAATAGCATGTAATAATACATTAATAAATAATAATTAACCTTGAAAATGATCAACTACGTCATTATAATTATTATTAATATTAATAATAATAATAAAAAAAATAACACCCAAACTTGAACAAAGAAATACATTAGTAATAATATTAATTTTTTTGTCTTAGGGTTAGGGTGTTTAGTTAATAATTAATATTTTATTTCTTAAGGGGTAAGGGTTGAAGTTAAGGGTTAATTGTTTATTTATTGTTACTTAGTATTCTTTTTTTTTTTAATTCATTTATTTTTTATTTATGATTTTTATTTATTTGTGTATTTATTTTACATTTATTTATACATGTATTATTATTCATATTATTATTATTAGTCATATATTAATACTAATAATAATAATAATAAATTAAATTTAAAAATAAATAAAATAATAAATAAATAACCCTAACCCCAACTCCTAAACCTAACCCTAACCTAAACTGAACTTAAACCCCTCACCCTAATGAAAAAACATTATAAGAAATGAATAATAATAAAAGAAGAAATGGAAAAGCTAAAAAAGCTGAAATACTTAGCAACAAATGAAGTAACAGATATTAGTTTTCTCTATTGGCTAATAAAAAAAGACGCCAAATTGTTTCAATTCATTTCTGTGGGAATACAAATCATCATCATAATTAAGTGAAATAAATGAATAGCATGTAATAATACATTAATAAATAATAATTAACCTTGAAAATGATCAACTACATCATTATAATTATTAATAATAATAATAATAATAATAATAATAATAATAATATTAATAATAATAAAAAAATAACACCCAAACTTGAACAAAGAAATACATTATTAGTAATATAATTTTTTTTTGTCTTAGGGTTAGGGTGTTTAGTTAATAATTAATATTTAATTTCTTAAGGGGTAAGGGTTGAAGTTAAGGGTTAATTGTTTATTTATTGTTACTTAGTATTCTTTTTTTTTTATTATTCATTTATTTTTTATTTATGATTTTTATTTATTTGTGTATTTATTTTACATTTATTTATACATGTATTATTATTCATATTATTATTATTATTATTCATATATTAACCACTTTCAGACCGGACCAATTTGCTGGTCAAAGACCAGACCACTTTTTGCGATTCGGCACTGTGTCGCTTTAACTGACAATTGCGCGGTTGTGCGACGTGGCTCCCAAACAAAATTGACGTCCTTTTTTTCCCACAAATAGAGCTTTCTTTTGGTGGAATTTGATCACCCCTGCGGTTTTTATTTTTTGCGCTATAAACAAAAATAGAGCGACAATTTTGAAAAAAACGCATTATTTTTTACTTTTTGTTATAATAAATAACCCCCAAAAATATATAAAAAAACATTTTTTTCCCTCAGTTTAGGCCGATACATATTCTTCTACATATTTTTGGTAAAAAAAAATCGCAATAAGCGATTATTGATTGGTTTGCGCAAAAGTTATAGCGTTTACAAAATAGGGATAGTTTTATAGCATTTTTATTAATAATTTTTTTTTTTTTTTACTAGTAATGACGGCGATCTGCGATTTTTATTGTGACTGCGACATTGTGGGGGACCCATCGGACATTTTTGACACATTTTTGGGACCATTGTCACTTATACAGTAATCACTGCTATATAAATGCCGTGATTCCTGTGTAAATGACACTGGCAGTGAAAGGGTTAACCAGTGGGTGGCAGTGTAGGGGTTAAGTGTTCCTAGGGGTGTGTTACTAACTGTGGGGGGGTTGGGCTTTCATTTAGTGTACACTGATCTCTGCTCCAATCACATGGAGCAGAGATTAGCGTCACTAGTTGCTAGGCAGAATGGAAAAATGTTGTTTACACAGCATTTCCTCCATTCGGCCGCTCCGTGAGACGATCGCGGGGATGCCCGCGGCGATCAAGTCCGCGGGTCCCGCGACCGGACTCACGGGGGTCCCGACCAGCGCGGGAGCGCGCCGCCGGCGGTGCGCTACCGATGGCAGGGCGGCATCGAATATTGGACGTACCTGTATGCCAATATGCCTGCCCGTGCCATTCTGTCGACGTACATCGTCGTGCGCTGGTCGGGAAGTGGTTAATAATAATAATAATAATAATAAATTCAATTTAAAAATAAATAAAATAATAAATAAATAACCCTAACCCCAACTCCTAAACCTAACCCTAACCTAAACTGAACTCGAACCCCTCCCCCTAAGGAGAAAACATTATAAGAAATTAATAATAATAAAAGAAGAAATGGAAAAGCTAAAAAAGCTGAAATACTTAGCAACAAATGAAGTAACAGATATTAGTTTTCTCTATTGGCTAATAAAAAAAGATGCCAAATTGTTTCCATTCATTTCTGTGGGAATACAAATCATCATCATAATTAAGTGAAATAAATGAATAATATGTAATAATACATTAACCACTTCAATACCGAGGGGGGGGGGGGGGGGGGCACTGATACACCTTCCTGCCCAGACCAATTTTCAGCTTTCAGCGCTCTCACACTTTGAATGACAATTGCGCGGTCGTGCTACACTGCACCCAAACTAATTTTTTATATTTTTGTTCCCACAAGCAGAGCTTTCTTTTGGTGGTATTTGATCATCTCTGGGATTTTTTATTTTCTGCTAAACAAATAAAAAAAGACAGAAAATTTTGAAAAAAATATGTTTTTTTTTGGTTTCAGTTTGTAAATAAGTAAGATTTCTCCTTCACTGATGGGCACTGATGAGGCTACACTGACGGGCACTGATAAGGCAGCACTGATGGGCACCGATGAGGTGGCACTGATGAGGTGGCATTGATGGGCACTGATAGGCGGCACCGATGGGCACTGACAGGTGGCACTGATATGTAACACGGGTGGGCAGTGATAAGTGTCACAAATAGGCACTCATAGGCAGCACGGATGGGCATGGATAGGTGGCATGGATGGGCATGGATGGGCATGGATAGGCGGCGCGGATGGGTATGGATAGGCAGCATGGATGAGCATGGATAGGCGGCAAGGATGGGCATGGATGGACACTGATAGGCAGCATGGATGGGCACTGATAGGCGGCATTGTAGTGTAAAGTATTGTACTGATGGATGCCAATCAGTGCCAAACAGTGATGCCCATTGTGGGCACTAATTGGCAACCATTGTGGGCATTGACTGGCATCCCTGGTGGTCTAGGGTGGCATACCTGGTGCTGGACATCCCTGGTGGTCTGGTGGCGTCCCTGGTGGTCCAGTATGGGCATCCTCAGGGGGGGCTGTGCTGATAATCGATCAGGACAGACCACCCCTGTCAGAGGAGCAGCCGATCGACTCTCCTCTATTTGCGTCTGACAGACGCGAGTGAGGAAAAGCCGATCACCGACTCTTCCTATTTACACTCTGATCAGCCGTGATTGGACATGGCTGATCACGTGGTAAAGGGTCTCCGTCGGAGACTCTTTACCGAGATCATAGTTGTGGGGTGTCAGACTGACACCCCGCAACAACGATCGCTGCGATGCGCGCCCCGGGGGAGCACAGTGGCTCAAAATCAGTCGGAGACTCTTTACCGAGATCGTAGTCCGCACCACCGATCGCCGCGATGCGTGGCCCCCGGGGGGAGCGCAGCGGCTTAATATCCTGAGGACGTCATATGACGCCCACTCTGGTTATTGAAACCACTTTGCTGCCGTCATTCTGCTATATGGCAGGTGGCAAGTGGTTAATAAATAATAATTAACCATAAAAAATATTAAATCTGTCATTAATATTATGGTTATTAATATTAATAATAATAATAATAATAATAATAAAATAACACCCAAACTCGAACAAAAAAATACATTAGTAATATTAATAATAATATTTTTTGTGTTAAGGTTGGGGTGTTTAGTTATTTATTAATCATTTATTTCTTAAGGGGTAAGGGTTAATTATTTATTTATTGTTACTTAGTAATATATTTATTTTTTTTATGTTTTTTTATTTATGATTTTTATTTATTTGTGTATTTATTTGACATTTATTTATACATTTATTATTATTCATATTATTATTATTATTATTATTGATATATTATTAATAATAATAATAATAATATTAATAATAATAATAAAATAACACCCAAACTCGAACAAAAAAATACATTAGTAATAATAATAATAATATTTTTTGTGTTAAGGTTGGGGTGTTTAGTTATTTATTAATAATTTATTTCTTAAGGGGTAAGGGTTAATTATTTATTTATTGTTACTTAGTAATATATATATTTTTTTATGTTTTTTTATTTATGATTTTTATTTATTTGTGTATTTATTTGACATTTATTTATACATTTATTATTATTCATATTATTATTATTATTATTATTGATATATTATTAATAATAATAATAATAATAATAATAATATTAATAATAATAATAAAATAACACCCAAACTCGAACAAAAAAATACATTAGTAATAATAATAATAATATTTTTTGTGTTAAGGTTGGGGTGTTTAGTTATTTATTAATAATTTATTTCTTAAGGGGTAAGGGTTAATTATTTATTTATTGTTACTTAGTAATATATTTTTTTTTTTATGTTTTTTTATTTATGATTTTTATTTATTTGTGTATTTATTTGACATTTATTTATACATTTATTATTATTCATATTATTATTATTATTATTATTGATATATTATTAATAATAATAATAATATTAATAATAATAATAAAATAACACCCAAACTTGAACAAAAAAATACATTAGTAATAATAATAATAATATTTTTTGTGTTAAGGTTGGGGTGTTTAGTTATTTATTAATAATTTATTTCTTAAGGGGTAAGGGTTAATTATTTATTTATTGTTACTTAGTAATATATTTTTTTTTTTTATGTTTTTTTATTTATGATTTTTATTTATTTGTGTATTTATTTGACATTTATTTATACATTTATTATTATTCATATTATTATTATTATTATTGATATATTATTAATAATAATAATAATAATAATATTAATAATAATAATAAAATAACACCCAAACTCGAACAAAAAAATACATTAGTAATAATAATAATAATATTTTTTGTGTTAAGGTTGGGGTGTTTAGTTATTTATTAATAATTTATTTCTTAAGGGGTAAGGGTTAATTATTTATTTATTGTTACTTAGTAATATATTTTTTTTATTTATGATTTTTATTTATTTGTGTATTTATTTGACATTTATTTATACATTTATTATTATTCATTATTATTCATATTATTATTGATATATTATTAATAATAATAATAATAATAATAATAATAATAATAAATAAAAAATAAAATAATATATAACTGTAATCCCAACTCCTAAAGCTAACCTAAACTGAACTCGAATCCCTTACCCTAACGAAAAAAAAAACAAAGGAATGAATAATAATAAAAGAAGAAATGGAAAAGCTAAAAAAAATTTAAATACCTAGCAACAAATGATGCAACAGATAATAGTTTTCTCTATTGGCTAATAAAAAAATAAAAATAAAAAGCCAAAGCCCAAAAACGCTGCATACAAACGTGCTAAAAACACGTCAAAAACGCCTGAAAAGCGCTCAAAGACGCTCCGCTCGCGTGTCAGTGCAGCCTCACTCACTGCTGGATAGGAACAAATATCCGCACGTGGAGGCGCCCCCCCCCCCATCCAACGGCGGTTTATCACGTGCGCCATTGTTTTTCCGGGTCTGTAATTATCTATTAATGCGGCGGGAAGACTTCGGTAATTAAGCCTCACCATCTGCAGCCCGCGCGCCGCGCGATCTCCCGCGTCTCTATTACCTGCTCTAAATATATTTTGCTGGTATCCCGCGGCTGGGGGGGGCGGTAAAATTGACGGCGTTTGGGAAGTTTGCACGCGGCGTGAGCGGCAGGTGCTGATCCTGCATGGTGTGATTGGCCCTTGTTTGCCCTGAACCAACACAGCTGGAGAGACGGCGAAGAATATGAATCTCCCCCTCGCCGCCGGCGCCCGTCTGGCGAGGAACAGTAAACGTTTGTAAAGGAAGATGAAATGTTATATCCCGACGTAATGAGAAAATCAGCGCAAATCAATAATAAACAAGAATAATAAACACAAAAGGACAATAAAAAGCAAAAAGAAAAGATTCACAAATGAATAAGGTCATCCAGCAAACACTGCAGCTGTGTGAGCGTGGTAAAGTCTGCTCCATAGATCTGTATACTCCATGGCCGGCACAGTCAGCAGGCCTTTCACAGTGCCTCAGCCTGCCCCTCAGGTTGCAGACATATAAGGAGGATCCGTGTTCCTCGGGAGATCTGGGGGGCCCCGTTCACGCTTGGCAAGTGCGGGATTGCTCGCAGAATTAGCGCCAAATTCCAAATCGTCTAACTGGCACCTCAAAGGGCCTTTGCGATTTTGCCACGATTTTCGCACGACAGAATCATTCTACAAACACAGAAAGAAAGCACCTTTAACCCCTTCAACGCCGGGCACTCCCCTCCCCCTTCCTGCCCAGGGAAGATTTCAGCTGTCAGCGCTGTCACACTTTGAATGACAATTACTCGGTCGTGTAACTCTGTGCACACAGGACATTCTTATCATTTTCTTCCCACAAATAGAGATTTATTTTGGTGCCATTTAATGGGGTTTTATTTTTTTGGTAAACAAACAAAAATAGACTGAATTTTTTTTAAAAAAAAACAAACAACCTATTTTGCAAATAAGAAATTTTCTTCTTTGCTGATGGGCAATAATAGGTGACACTGATAGGCATTGATAGGTGACACTGATGGGCATTGATAGGTGACACTGATGGGCATTGATAGGTGACACTGATGGGCATTGATAGGCGGCACTTATGGGCGATGATATGCTGCACAAATGAGGTTGCACTGATGGGCACTGGTATTCTGCAGATGGACACTGATATGCTGCACTGATGGAGCTGCACCAATGGACACTGATATGCTGCACCGATAGACACTGTTATACTGCACTGATGGGCACTGGTATGCTGCACTGATGAGGTTGCACTGATGGGCACTGATATGCTGCACTGATGGGCACTGGTATGCTGCACTGATGGGCACTGGTATGCTGCACTGATGGGCATTGGTATGCTGCACTGATGAAGTTGCACTGATGGGCACTGATATGCTGCACTGATGGGCACTGGTATGCTGCACTGATGGGCACTGGTATGCTGCACTGATGAGGTTGCACTGATATGCTGCACTGATGGGCACTGGTATGCTGCACTGATGAGGTTGCACTGATGGGCACTGGTATGCTGCACTGATGAGGTTGCACTGATGGGCACTGATATGCTGCACTGATGGGCACTGGTATGCTGCACTGATGGGGTTGCACTGATGGGCACTTATATGCTGCACTGATGGGGCTGCACTGATGGGCACTGGTATGCTGCACTGATGGGGTTGCATTGATGGGCACTGATGAGGTTGCACTGATGGGCACTGATGGAGTTGCACTGATGGGCACTGATATTGTGCACTGTTGGGGTTGCACTGATGGGCACTGATATGCTGCACTGATGAGGCTGCACCGATGGGCACTGGTGAGGTTGCACTGATGGGCACTGATATGCTGCACTGATTTAGCTGCACTAATGGGCACTAATATGCTGCCCTGATGGGGTTACACCAATGGGAAATGATATGCTGCACTGATGAGGTTGCACTGATGGGCACTGATATTCTGCACTGATGGGGTTGCACTGATGGGCACTGATATGCTGCACTGATGAGGCTGCACTGATGGGCACTAATATGCTGCACTGACTTAGCTGCACCAATGAGCACTAATATGCTGCCTTGATGGGGCTGCACCGATGGGCACTGGTATGCTGCACTGATGAGGATGCACTGATGGGAAATGATGGGGTTGCACTGATGGGCACTGATATTCTGCACTGATGGGGTTGCACTGATGGGCACTGATATGCTGCACTGATGGGGCTGCACCGATGGGCACGGATATGCTGCACTGATGAGGTTGCACTGATGGGCACTGATATGCTGCACTGATTTAGCTGCACCAATGAGCACTAATATGCTGCCTTGATGGGGCTGCACCAATGGGAAATGATATGCTGCACTGATGGAGCTGCACCGATGGGCACTTATATGCTGCACTGATGGGCACTGATATGCTGCACTGATGGGCATTGTTATGCTGCACTGATGGGCACTGATATGCTGCATTGATGGGGCTGCATTGATATGCTGCACTGATGGGCACTGCAGTCTACAGTGTCATGAATCTATCCATAGTACACAGAGGTTTGTGGCTGGAGAGAGGGGGCGGCGCCCGTGCGCCCTGAATGGACGCATCCCCACTGCCGAGCATCATTCCACCCGCAGGGCTGAGGAGATACTGTAAGCTTAGGGCACCATACACAGTGCAATGAGGCAGGCAGATGGTCCAGAGCGGTCCTGGGTGATGCCCTCTGCAGAGGACCCGCCACAGAGAGAAGAGGAGGATCACATGACCGGCCAGAAGACTTGGAAAAGGTAAGTACTACCTACCTCTGCTGACTGTGAAAGATTTGATAGTTTATTTAGAAATTTGAAGAGTTACAAAGTTAAAGATTAGAAAGAAGAGCGATCGGAAGAGATCCCTAAAACAAAATGGCCGCAGTCTCCAAGGATCCGCCCCCTCAGAGGCGGCTCTAGGCTTTTTGAGGCCTTAGGCAAAACCTAGACATGAGGCCCCACTCATGCCCATAATGGGAAAAATAATTCAAGCGATAAAAAAATGAACTGTACAAATTACATATATTAAGAGCTTTAAAGTGCTGGTGTCAGTGCTCTTGATGCTGGTGTCAGTGCTCTTGGTGCTGGTGTCAGTGCTCTCTATCTCGGTGCTGGTGTCAGTGCTCTCTATCTCACAGGCAATGTTAAACCGTTGCCGGTCTGAGCTTAATGCCGCAGCGGCATTGTTGTCAGCAGAGGCGGCTCTTCAATTAGGCTGTCAGGAGGCCCCTGTGAGTGCGAGGCCTTAGGCGACCGCCTTATTTGCCTAATTAGAGAGACGCCTCTGCGCCCCCTTCATCAAAAACCTAGATCCTTCGTAACAAGAGACATTCATTTCTGTTGTCATGGAACTCCTTATCCGCTTGACTTCCCAAAAATCCCCGACTGGAGAACACGGAGAGACCGACTGCCGTTCTTTTCCTCAACAAGTCCTTCCAGGAATACAGAGGACAAAGATAATGTACACACACGGGGTCGGACTTTCCGACGGAAAAACTTACGATCATATTATGTTGTCGGAAAATCCGATCGCGCGTGAGCTCTATCGGACTTTTTTCCGTCGGAAATCCCGATGGAAAAAGTTTGAGAGCAGGATCGAGAAATTTTCCGAAAAAAAAACAAAATCCGATCTGAGTTTTTTTCCATCATTTGTAGAGAATTTCCGACAGACAAAGTGCCGCGCACGCTCAGAACAAATGACGAGATGAAAGCTATTGGCTACTGACCTCTACGTAGTCCCGTCGTACGCAACGAACGTCACCTCTTTCCCGAACGATCCGATTTTCTGACAACTTTGTCCGATCGTGTGTATGCAACACCAGTTTCGGGACAAAATCCGTTAGGAAAAAATCCGACGGACTTTGTGGTCGGAAGGTCCGACCCGTGTGTATGGGGGCATTGCAGATTTTCTGCAAAGTCATTCTAGCAAAGCGAAGATCCGGACATTATCATAGAGGAACTTGAAGTGATTGTAAACGATCACCTTGTAAACCAGGGGTGTCCAAACTTTTTTTCAAAGAGGGCCAGATTTGATGAAGTGAACATGCGCGAGGGCCGACCATTTTGCCTGACATTCTTTGAACCATTGAAAATTCCGTGTAAGTGTGTCCATCCGAGCGCCAATACACGGCCCAACAAGAATTCTCTCGCCTTTGTCACGCTTGTTCCCAACACACAGACGAATGCTCTGCACTTTAGGGGGCACCGTTAATTCTTAATGGTACCCCACACATTGGAAAATGTAGGGTGCTTTTGGTGCAGTGCAATTTAAAAAAAAAAAAGCTCGGGAACTTCTTTCCCTGCATTTGTGAGTAGGGAAGTCCATTGAAATGAACGGGCTGCCCTACACACAGTACGCAGCCACACAGATGTTGCATTTACGGGCTTAAAACAGGTGGTGAGGAGGCAACATAATGCATCTTTACCGCCATTCAAATGCCTCTGAAAAGAGATCTGTGCATGGATTGCTTTTCAGAGGAGCAGCAGTCCTGGCTAATATCACACACAAGCCCTACAAAAGCAGTTTTGATGGTACAAGAATGGGGGGAGGGGGGTCCGGATTAAAAGTAACATACACACAGACACATGCACACAC
Source organism: Lithobates pipiens (assembly GCF_037356315.1). NCBI lineage: Eukaryota > Metazoa > Chordata > Amphibia > Anura > Ranidae > Lithobates > Lithobates pipiens. The sequence goes on along the minus strand of NW_027507758.1, from coordinate 5,337,527 downwards.
TTGCAGACAAATGCACGCCGCACACACATACAGACATACATACACATGTGCACACACACATACGTACACACACACACATACAGACATACATACACATGTGCACACACACATACGTACACACACACAGACATACATACACATGTGCACACACACATACGTACATACACACACATACAGACATACATACAGACACATGCATACACATACACATACATACAGACATACATGCACATGTGCACACACACATACGTACACACACACACATACAGACATACATACAGACACATGCATACACATACACATACATACAGACACACACATACACATACATGCACACACACAAACATACATACAGACACATGTGCACACACAGATACAGACATACATGCACAAACCTACAGATATACAGACATACATGCACACACATACAGATATACAGACACATGTGCACACACACATACATACAGACATACACATACATGCACACATACAGACATACATACAGACACATGTGCACACACAGATACAGACATACATGCACACACATACAGATATACAGACACATGTGCACACACACATACATACAGACACACGCATACACATACATGCACACACACAGACATACATACAGACACATGTGCACACACACATACATACAGACATAAATGCACACACGTACAGACATACATACAGACACATGTGCACACACACATACATACAGACATAAATGCACACACGTACAGACATACATACAGACATAAATGCACACACGTACAGACATACATACAGACACATGTGCACACACACACATACAGACACATGTGCACACACACACACATACATCCAGACACATGTGCACACACACACATACATACACATGTGCACACACACACATACTAACAATTACATACAAAGCCATCCACAACTCTGCCCCCAGCTACATCACTGGCTTAGTCTCTAAATACCAACCTACTCGTCCTCTTCGTTCCTCTCAAGACCTCCTGCTCTCTAGCTCCCTCATCACCTCCTCCCATACTCGCCTCCAGGACTTTTCCAAAGCCTCCCCAATCCTATGGAACTCCCTACCCCAATCTGTCCGCTTATCTCCTACTTTATTAGATTTTAGACGATCCCTGAAAACACTTCTCTTCAGAGAAGCCGACCCCTCCCCCACCTAACAACTGTATTTTCATTTTCTCCATCAGCTCATCCCCCACAGTTATTACCTTTTGTTTCAACTTGACCCTCCCTTCTAGATTGTAAGCTCTTAGGAGCCGGGCCCTCTGATCCCTCCTGTATTGATTTGTATTGTAACTGCACTGTCTGCCCTCATATTGTAAAGCACTGCGCAAACTGTTGGCGCTATATAAATCCTGAATAATAATAATAATAATACAGACACATGTGCACACACACATACAGACACATGTGCACACACACACACATACAGACACATGTGCACACACACACACATACAGACACATGTGCACACACACACACATACAGACACATGTGCACACACACACACATACAGACACATGTGCACACACACACATACAGACACATGTGCACACACACACATATACAGACACATGTACACACACACACACATACAGACACATGTGCACACACACACATACAGACACATGTGCACACACACACATATACAGACACATGTACACACACACACACATACAGACACATGTGCACACACACACACACATACAGACACATGTGCACACACACACATATACAGACACATGTGCACACACACACACATACAGACACATGTGCACACACACACATATACAGATACATGTACACACACACACACATACAGACACATGTGCACACACACACATATACAGACACATGTGCACACACACACACACATACAGACACATGTGCACACACACACACATATACAGACACATGTGCACACACACACACATACAGACACATGTGCACACACACACATATACAGATACATGTACACACACGCACACATACAGACACATGTGTGCACACACACAGATACAGACACATGTGCACACACACACACACATACAGACACATGTGCACACACACACACACATACAGACACATGTGCACACACACACATATACAGATACATGTACACACACACACACACATACAGACACATGTGCACACACACACATACAGACACATGTGCACACACACACATACAGACACATGTGCATACATACACATACAGACACATGTGCACACACACACACACATACAGACACATGTGCATACATACACACACATACAGACACATGTGTGCACACACACATATACAGATACATGTACACACACACACACACATACAGACACATGTGCACACACACACATACAGACACATGTGCACACACACACATACAGACACATGTGCATACATACACATACAGACACATGTGCACACACACACACACATACAGACACATGTGCACACACACATATACAGATACATGTACACACACACACACACATACAGACACATGTGCACACACACACACATACAGACACATGTGCACACACACACATACAGACACATGTGCACACACACACATACAGACACATGTGCACACACACACATACAGACACATGTGCACACACACACATACAGACACATGTGCACACACACACACATACAGACACATGTGCACACACACACAGACATATGTGCACACACACACACACATACAGACACATGTGCACACACACACACATATACAGATACATGTACACACACATATACAGATACATGTACACACACATATACAGATACATGTACACACACATATACAGATACATGTACACACACATATACAGATACATGTACACACACACATACAGACACATGTGCACACACACACATATACAGATACATGTACACACACACACACATACAGACACATGTGTGCATACATACACACACACACACACACACACATGAATAAAGGCCTTTTTAACACTAATGTAGCTTGTAGTACAGTACCTTTGCAGCTTCCTCATTCAGCCGGGTACTGCACTGTAGGGGGAAGCAGAGAGCACAGCACACTCCTCTGCACTTTACTTTCACTTTTGAAGCTCAAGGAGCTTCTCACAGTGCCGGGGATCGGCTGATCTGACAGCCCTGCTCCCCTGACACACTAAATTGAGAAAGACCAGGCGGGCCTTTCAAAACCGAACCGCGGGCCGCAATTGGCCCGCGGGCCGGACTTTGGACATGCCTGTTGTAAACGAACCCATCCAGTTCAAAAATTAAATCAAAGGCAAAACATTTGTGTATAGATCGATAAAAGAAACATTATAAATACATTTATTTCCCCCTTTTTTTTTAGAAGTGATCACATTCCCTCCGTTCTCAGCTGCATAGAAGCTGGGGCGTCTAGGAGCAGCAGCACACTGATCTTCCCAGTGAATGGCTTTGCAGCAGGGTGTGTGTGTGTGGGGGGGGGGGGGGGCATGTCAGAACAAGTCTGATCCTTGGAGGAGATTACAATAAGTTCCCAGCATATCTAGAGAACTGACCTGCTCTCCTGCTTAGTGTGGTCAGTTTTTAATAAGAAAGCAATGGGACTGGTAGGAACACCAGGGATTTCACACAGAGGAAGCAATACAAAGAGAACAGAAGACTTCGTCATACCAGTACGTGGGACAGCCGACACATATCAGGAGTATGAAGTGTTGAGGTGAGAAGCGCTTTAATAATCTAATTTAATGGTTGGTAAAATGCGTGATAATGATCCGCGTGGCTGTATAGCCACCCAATCACTATTGCCAATAGTGTGTTGCCCCTCACCCTCTCCGCACCCCACCCTCACCCTGGTGGTGTAGTAGCAGTGTAGTAGTGGAGCAGTAGAGGAGTAGCAGTGTTGCAGTAGTGGTGCAATAGGGGTATAGTAGTGATATAGTAGTGGTGCAGTGGAGTAGTAGTAGTGGTGTAATAGATGTGTAGTAGTGGTGCAATAGAGGTGTACTAATGGTGTAGTAGTGGTGCAGTGGAGTAGTAGTAGAGTTACAATAGGGGTGTAGTAGTGGTGCCGTGGAGGAGTAGTAGTGGTGCCGTGGAGGAGTAGTAGTGGTGCAGTAGGGGTTTAGTACTGGTGTAGTAGAAGTGTCTACTTAAAGGATAAGTTCACCTTTTATAACATGTTACATGTTACACTCATATTCAGGGTGTAACATGTAACATAACATGTTGTGAATGCACTGTGATACCTGTGTACATGGGAAGAGTCTGTGATATGTACACTGGAGGAGCCTGTGATACTTATATACATGGGAGGAATCTGTGATACTTATATACATGGGAGGAGCCTGCAACACTTATGTACATGGGAGGAGCCTGTGATACTTATGTACATGGGAGGAGCCTGTGATACTTATATACATGGGAGGAGCCTGCAATACTTATGTACATGGGAGGAGCCTGTGATACTTATGTACATGGGAGGAGCCTGTGATACTTATGTACATGGGAGGAGTCTATGATACTTATGTACATGGGAGGAGCCTGTGATACTTATGTACATGGGAGGAGTCTATGATACTTATGTACATGGGAGGAGCCTGTGATACTTATGTACATGGGAGGAGTCTATGATACTTATGTACATGGGAGGGGCCTGTGATACTTATGTACATGGGAGGGGCCTGTGATACTTATGTACATGGGAGAGGCCTGTGATACTTATGTACATGGGAGGAGCCTGTGATACTTATGTACATGGGAGGAGTCTATGATACTTATGTACATGGGAGGAGCCTGTGGGAGGAAACAGTGATACTTATGTACATGGGAGGGGCCTGTGATACTTATGTACATGGGAGGAGCCTGTGACACTTATGTACATTGCAGGAGCCTGTGATACTTATGTACATGGGAGGAGTCTGTACATGGGAGGAGCCTGTGATACTTGTGTACATGGGAGGAGCCTGTGATACTTGTGTACATGGGAGGAGCCTGTGACACTTATGTACATGGGAGGAGCCTGTGATACTTATGTACATGGGAGGAGCCTGTGATACTTGTGTACATGGCAGGAGCCTGTGATACTTGTGTACATGGGAGGAGCCTGTGACACTTATGTACATGGGAGGAGCCTGTGATACTTATGTACATGGGAGGAGCCTGTGATACTTATGTACATGGGAGGAGTCTGTACATGGGAGGAGCCTGTGATACTTGTGTACATGGGAGGAGCCTGTGATACTTGTGTACATGGGAGGAGCCTGTGATACTTATGTACGTGGGAGGAGCCTGTGATACTTATGTACATGGGAGGAGCCTGTGACACTTATGTACATGGGAGGAGCCTGTGACACTTATGTACATTGCAGGAGCCTGTGATACTTATGTACATGGGAGGAGTCTGTACATGGGAGGAGCCTGTGATACTTGTGTACATGGGAGGAGCCTGTGACACTTATGTACATGGGAGGAGCCTGTGATACTTATGTACATGGGAGGAGCCTGTGATACTTATGTACATGGGAGGAGCCTGTGATACTTGTGTACATGGGAGGATCCTGTGATACTTGTGTACATGGGAGGAGCCTGTGACACTTATGTACATGGGAGGAGCCTGTGATACTTATGTACATGGGAGGAGCCTGTGATACTTATGTACATGGGAGGAGCCTGTGATACTTATGTACATGGGAGGAGTCTGTACATGGGAGGAGCCTGTGATACTTGTGTACATGGGAGGAGCCTGTGATACTTGTGTACATGGGAGGAGCCTGTGATACTTATGTACGTGGGAGGAGCCTGTGATACTTATGTACATGGGAGGAGCCTGTGACACTTATGTACATGGGAGGAGCCTGTGACACTTATGTACATTGCAGGAGCCTGTGATACTTATGTACATGGGAGGAGTCTGTACATGGGAGGAGCCTGTGATACTTGTGTACATGGGAGGAGCCTGTGACACTTATGTACATGGGAGGAGCCTGTGATACTTATGTACATGGGAGGAGCCTGTGATACTTATGTACATGGGAGGAGCCTGTGATACTTGTGTACATGGGAGGATCCTGTGATACTTGTGTACATGGGAGGAGCCTGTGACACTTATGTACATGGGAGGAGCCTGTGATACTTATGTACATGGGAGGAGCCTGTGATACTTATGTACATGGGAGGAGCCTGTGATACTTATGTACATGGGAGGAGTCTGTACATGGGAGGAGCCTGTGATACTTGTGTACATGGGAGGAGCCTGTGATACTTGTGTACATGGGAGGAGCCTGTGATACTTATGTACGTGGGAGGAGCCTGTGATACTTATGTACATGGGAGGAGCCTGTGACACTTATGTACATGGGAGGAGCCTGTGACACTTATGTACATGGGAGAAGCCTGTGATACTTATGTATATGGGAGGTTTTGTTTTTTCCATTTTTAATAAACTTACAAAGGTATCAAACAATCTTCTCTCACGTTGTCATTATGGGGGAGATGTTTGTAGAATTTTGAGGAAAATAATGAATTGAATCTATTTTGGAATACGGCTGTAACATAACAAAATGTGGAAAAAGTGAAGAGTTGTAAATACTTTCCGGATGCTCTGTATGTATAACATAGCCATGCCTGGATTTCTTCTCTAAGCCGGTCGGTTGGCTGCGATGGCGGCTCTGCGGGGCGAATGAAATGAGTACACTCGTCAGGTTGTAGTTTATGAGTATAAGTTGCTCTTTCAATCTTTATTTCCTGAGTGCGCCCCATCCCCCTCCCGGCATCTCATAATTGTCACTCTTGATGTGCTGACACCTCCGAGCATCTTCTGTTCCACAACACGACCCTCTTCACCGGGGCGCTCACTTCTAGAGCTCCCCCCCCCCACCCCCCCAGGGAGCGCGTCTCTCAGGTAGGTGACTCCACTTCCACACAACACAAGTCCACTTCAATCATAAGAACCTTTTGTATAATCAGTGGAAGAGCTCCGATGCCTAACAAGCCAAGGTTCTGTGTTTTTTCCTTTGGTATGGAAACAGATATGCAACCAGTGCCAGGAAAAGGGGGTCCCCAAACATCCGAGGCGAGGATGTCAAAGCCCCCCCATCACCCCCATCGCCCTCATCACCCCCACACACACCTCTCATACCAAGCTCTGTAATTCGACAAAATTAAAAAAAAATAAAAAAAATAAATGAAAATTAAGAGAAATCACCCAGTGGGTCGTAGACAGGAAAAAACTAACTAGGTCCTATTTTCTATAAAACTAAAAAAAAAAAAACTAAAAAAAAAAAAAACCAGTAGAAGGGTATTTTTTTTGCAAGCACAATAGCAAAAAATAGCGGTGAGAGAAAACAAGCATGCAGGAATTAAATGTCAATCAAAAAAAATAAAATAAATAAAAAAAACTCGAACTAGGTCCTATTTTATTTAAAAATAAAAAATAAAATAAAATAACAGTAGAAGGGTATTTATTTTTTATTTTTTTTGCAAACACAGTAGAAGAAAAATAGCTATGAGAGAAAACCATCATGCAGAAATTAAATGTCAACCAAATGTCAGGAAAAAACTAGGTCCTATTTTATTTAAAACTAAAAAAAAAATAAAAAAAAATTATGAAAAAGTAGAAGGGTCTTTTTAAAAAAATAAAATAAATTGCAAGCACAGTAGGAAAAAAATAGGTGTGAGAGAAAACAAGCATGCAGGAATTGAATGTCAACCAAAAGTCAGAAAAAAAAAACGAACTAGGTCCTACTTTATTTAAAAATAAATAAATAAAACAAACAGCAGAAGGATATTTTATATTTTTTTGCAAGTACAGTAGGAAAAAAAATAGGTGTGAGAGAAAACAAGCATGCAGGAATTAAATGTCAACCGAAAGTCAGAAAAAAAAAAACTAACTAGGTCCTATTTTATTTAAAACTAAAAAAAAAAAAAAAAAAAAACAAACAGTAGAAGGGTAAGTAGAAAAAAATAGCTGTGAGAAAAAAAATCATGCAGGAATTAAATGTCAACCAAAAGTCAGAAAAAAAAACTAACTAGGTCCTATTTTATTTAAAACTAAAAAAAAAATACAAAAAAAAAAACAAACAGTAGAAGGGTAAGTAGAAAAAAATAGCTGTGAGAAAAAAAATCATGCAGGAATTAAATGTAAACCGAAAGTCAGAAAAAAAAACTAACTAGGTCCTATTTTATTTAAAACTAAAAAAAATATACAAAAAAAAAAAACAAACAGTAGAAGGGTAAGTAGAAAAAAATAGCTGTGAGAAAAAAAATCATGCAGGAATTAAATGTCAACCAAAAGTCAGAAAAAAAAACTAACTAGGTCCTATTTTATTTAAAACAAAAAAAAAATAATAAATAAAAGTAAAAGGGTATTTTTTTTTTGCAAGCACAGTAGAAAAAAAATAGCTGTGACAGAAAAAAATCATGCAGGAATTAAATGTCAACCAAAAGTCAGGAACAAACTAGGTTCTATTTTATATAAAACTAAAAAAATAAATTAAAAAAAATAATGAAAAAGTAGAAGGGTCTTTTAAAAAAAAAATTGCAAGCACAGTAGGAAAAAAATAGGTATGAGAGAAAACAAGCGTGCAGGAATTGAATGTCAACTAAAAGTCAGGAAAAAAAAAAACTAACTAGGTCCTATTTTATTTAAAAATAAATAAATAAATAAAACAAACAGTAGAAGGGTATTTTTTATTTTTTTTTGCAAGCACAGTAGGAAAAAAATAGCTGTGAGCGAAAACAAGCATGCAGGAATTAAATGTCAACGAAAAGTCAGAATTTTCTATTTGTTCCAGGTCAGTGCCACACAACAACATGGCTTCCTCATGCTCCAGGGGCATGGTGACCCACCCTCAGGAGGCGTGTCGATGACAGGCTAGGCTCACAGGAAGCCGCTTGGATGACTCTGGTCTTCAACTTAGAAGACTGAGGACATCTAGTGGAGCGGAAGAAGTACTGTGAGCCCAAAACACATGATGACCTTATATGGAGATTATTTGCTCTGCTCAAACCCCTGGAAGAGAGGGTGAGAGCACAGGACACCCATGGAACCTGGCAGACTCCAGAAGGAGTGAGGTGCTTCAAAAAGTCATGTGACACAACAACATGGCTTCACAATGCTCGTTTCTACTTGACAACCTCACCTTCCTCTTCCGATCTTCTCTTGATCTTCCAACAACCCATTCCCAAACTCTTCTTTTGAGCTTCTTCACACCGATATACACTTGAATCTACCTACAAGGTATTTGGCATTGATTTCTTAGCAAATTTACCAATTACCGATCACCAACCTGGCACCCTGCGAATCGGGTTCTTCACTGCAAAGTACTTGGTGGGCCAACTGGTGACATCTTGGGGAGAGGTCACTATGCTTCATTTGAAGACCAAGCTTCTTCTTAGCTTCTCCTCATTTAAGCCGAGGTTCTTCCATGGTGGGTCAGTTCCCTTACTCAGCCTCTTAGGCCTCAAATCCCAGACCTCTCTGCTGTAGCATCTCAGGGAGGTGAAATCAAAGTTTCCACTTTGGTGATCGGTAATTGGTAAATTTGAAGTGAAATCAATATAGCCAGATATCATGTCGGTAGATTCAAGTGAATATCGGTGTGAGGAAGCTGAAAAGAAGAGTTTGGGAATGGGTTGTTGGAAGATCAAGAGAAGATCGGAAGAGGAAGGTGAGGTTGTCAAGTAGATTATGAAGGTGTTAAGGATGAAACGAGCATTAGGAAGCCATGTTGTTGTGTGACATGACTTTTTGAGTCACTGACCTGAAACAAATAGAAAATTCTGACTTTTCGTTGACATTTAATTCCTGCATGCTTGTTTTCTCTCACAGCTATTTTTTTTCCTACTGTGCTTGCAAAAAAAAAAAAATACCTTTCTGCTGTTTGTGTTATTTTTTTTATTATTTTTTTATTTTTAAAGTGGTTGTATACCCACTTTTTTAACTTTTACCTACAGGAAAGCCTATAATAAGGCTTACCTGTAGGTAAAAAAAATATCTCCTAAACCTGTACGGTTTAGGAGATATTCCCCTCGGTATGCGCCGCTGACTGCAGCGGCGCATGCGCACAAGGGGGTTCTCTCCGTGAAAATCCGGCAGCGCTCGTCCGGCCGGATTTAAATCTCCCGCGCGCATGCGCGGTAGTGACGATATCGCGGCTCCGGCCACTCACAGCGCCGGAGCCGCGATACCCGGAAGAGACGCCGAGGGAGCATGTCGGCTTCCTCGGCGTGGATCGGGCGAGATGTCGGGGCCTCGTTCTAAGGTAAGTATTTCATAATGAGCTAGTATGCGGTGCATACTAGCTCATTATGCCTTTTGCTTTGCAGGTTTAAAAAAAAAAAAAAAAAATTGCGGGTTTACTACCGCTTTAAATAAAATAGGACCTAGTTATTATTTTTTTCTGACTTTCGGTTGACATTCAATTCCTGCATGCTTGTTTTCTTTCACGCTTATTTTTTTTTTAAAAAGACCCTTCTACCTATGTTTTTTTTTATAAATTACTTAGAACCCCCAAACATTATATATATATATATATATATATATATATATATATATATATATATATATATATATATATAAATTAATTAATTAAAAAAATATATATTATATATATATATATATATATATATATATATATATATATATATATATATATATATATATATATATATATATATATATAAATTAATTAAAAAAAAATATATATATATATAATTTTTTTTATTTATTTATATATATATATATATATATATATATATATATATAATTTTTTTTATTTATTTATATATATATATATATATATATACATAAAAAAAAAAATATATATATATATATATATATATATATATATATAAATAAATTAAATAAATATATATATATATATATTTATATATCTATATATATATTTATATTTATTTATATATATATATATATATATATATATATATTTTTTTTTTTTTTTTTTTTAAAGCAGAGAATAAATTGGTGGGTTTTGCAATTTTTGTATGTCACACTGTATTTTTTCCAGTGGTTTTTCCAAATGTAATTTTTGGGAAAAAAATTATTTTCAAAACTTTATTGCAAAAAAAAAACCCCAAAAAAAACACAATACATGACCCAATTTTTTTTTTTGTAAAATATCAAAGGTGATATCATGCTGAGGGTGGAAAAATGAATGTAATTGCAGAGCACATGTGTGTGGATAAGGCCTTAGCTCCTTTGAAAAAAAAAAAAAGCCAGTTTTTATGGATCTCAGTAGCTGAAGCTGATATTGAAAGGGAATAAGTAGGAGCAATGACGAAAACCCGACATTTTTCTGCCACTTTTTGTTTCCATGCGAAAATATTCTTTATATATCTTTTTTTTTGCTAGAAAATGACCTAGAACCCCCAAAACATTATATATATATATATATATATATATATATATATATATATATATATATATATATATATATATATATAATTTGTTTTTTTTTGTTTTGTTTTTTTAAAGCAGAGGCCCTAGTGAATAAATTGGTGGGTTTTGCAAATTTTTATGTCACACAGTATTTTCGCAGTGATTTTTCCAAACGTTCTTTTTGGGAAAAAATTAAGTTTTTAAAATTTTATGGCAAAAAAAAAATAAAAAACACAATTATAAAATAGCAAAGATGATATCACGCCTAGTAAATAGATACCAAACTTGTCACGCTTTAAAATTGCGTAACGGCGCCAAACTACGTAAATTTTACTGTCCATAGGCGACGCTTTAAAAGCCTTTACAGGTTACCACTTTAGATGTACAGAGGAGGTCTAGTGCTAGAATTACTGCCCGTAATCTGATGTTTGCGGTGATAGCTCACATGTGTGGGACGATCGCTGTTTGCATGCGTGGGGGAACGATGGACGCATTTGTCTTTGCGCGCTAGTATGGGGGAGATGGGGGCACTTTAATTTTTTTTTTATTATTATTATTTATTTTATTTTTATTTTTACACTGTTGCTTTATTTTTATTTTTTATTACTGTCACAAGGAATGTAAACATCCTTTGTGAGAGCAATAGGCATGTGACAGGTATTTTTTATGGAGGGAGATTAGGGGGGGTGCTGTGGCTGCATAGAGAAATGCAGGATCTGTAGGAGGAGTTCTGTCCTCCTCTCTGTTGCTGAGATAGGGGGTAGGGCTGAGCCTCCCCACAAATGAACAGGAGAAGTGCAGGATCTGGCACAGGAGTTCTGTCCTCCTCTCTGCTGCTGAGATGGGGGGGAGGCTAGGGTTGAGCCTCACCAAGAATGCACAGGAGAAGCCCAGGATCTGGCACAGGAGTTCTGTCCTCCTTTCTGCTACTGAGATGGGGGGGGGTAGCATTGAGACAAGGTGGGAGGTGCAGATGAGGGGGGTGCAGGAGAGGTGTGAGGGTCACATGAGATGGCCTAGCAGGCTGGATTTGGCTCGCGGGCATTGCGTTTGAAGCACGTGCCTTAAAGATTTTACATACAATTTAAGAAATGGTAGAGAAGGAATGAAACCTTGTTAGGACTGCAGAGGATACTCCTGCCTTGGCCTCACCCTCAGCATAGTAGACCGAGCTGTCAAACTAAAATTAAATTTATGAAATTATATTTTTTATATTTTTTTAAATGACATTTTAACCCATTCTTCCCTTTATTTTTTACGTTTTTTTTTTTTAATGTTAATGGTTTCAGTTTGTATTTGTTGGTTTTTTTTATCACCAAAATGTTAAAAAAAAAAATATATATATATATTGTAGTAGAAATTACCTTCATAAAATCATAAAAGGGGCAAATTGCAGAATACTTTTGAAGTGAACTCTAATTTATTTTTTGTTACCCTAAAATCTGCAGCTAAAATATTAGTTGGCGCTTCTTTTTTTTTTTTTTTTAACTCCTTCATTCCCTTCACTGAGCTTATTTCCTTTTTTTAATACTGTTTTTTATTTGTGTTAAATTTTGTGGAATTACAGAGCTTGGTATGAGAGGTGTGTGTGGGGGGATGGGGGGGGGACTTTGGCATCCTCGCCTCGGATGTTTGGGGACCCCCTTTCCCCCACCACTGGCTGCATGTTAAAATTAAAGACCAGAGTCATCCAACCCACTTCCTGAGAGCCTAGGCTGTCATTGGCAAGTCTCCTGAGGGTGGGTCATCATGCACCTTGGGCTCACAGTACTTCCTCTCTGTTGCTAGATATCCTCAGTCTTCGAAGTTAAAGACCAGATTCAATCAACTTACTTCCTGCGAGCCTAGACCGTCCTCAACAAGCCTCCTGAGGGTGGACCATCTTGCACCTTGGGTTTACAGTACTCCTTCTTCACCACTAGATGTCCTCAGTCTTTCAAGGTAAAGACCAGGGTCATCCAACCCACTTCCGGCGAGCCTAGGCTGTCATCAACAAGCCTCCTGAGGGTGGACCATCTTGCTCCTTGGGTTTACAGTACTCCCTTCTTCACCACTAGATGTCCTCAGTCTTTCAAGGTAAAGACCAGGGTCATCCAACCCACTTCCTGCGAGACTAGGCTGTCATCAACAAGCCTCCTGAGGGTGGACCATCTTGCACCTTGGGCTCACAGTACTTCCTCTCTGTTGCTAGATATCCTCAGTCTTCGAAGTTACAGACCAGATTCATCAACTTACTTCCTGTGAGCCTAGGTTGTCATCAACAAGCCTCCTGAGGGTGGGCCATCTTGCCCCTTGGGTTTACAGTACTCCCTCCTCACCACTAGATGTCCTCAGTCTTCCAAGGTAAAGACTAGGGTCATTCGCCCCACTTCCTTAGAGCCTAGGCTGTCATTGACATGTCTCCTGAGGGTGGGCCATCTTACACCTTGGGCTCACAGTACTTCCTCTCTGTTGCTAGATATACTCAGTCTTCGAAGTTACAGACCAGATTCATCAACTTACTTCCGGTGAGCCTAGGCCGTCATCAACAAGCCTCCTGAGGGTGGGCCATCTTGCACCTTGGGTTTACAGTACTCCCACTTCACCACTAGATGTCCTCAGTCTTTCAAGGTAAAGACTAGGGTCATTCGCCCCACTTCCTGAGAGCCTAGGCTGTCATTGACATGTCTCCTGAGGGTGGGCCATCATGGACCTTGGGCTCACAGTACTTCCTGTCTGTTGCTAGATATCCTCAGTCTTCGAAGTTACAGACCAGATTCAATCAACTTACTTCCTGTGAGCCTAGGCTGTCATCAACAAGCCTCCTGAGGGTGGACCATCTTGCACCTTGGGTTTACAGTACTCCCTCCTCACCACTAGATGTCCTCAGTCTTTCAAGGTAAAGACCAGGGTCATCCAACCCACTTCCGGCGAGCCTAGGCTGTCATCAACAAGCCTCCTGAGGGTGGACCATCTTGCTCCTTGGGTTTACAGTACTCCCTTCTTCACCACTAGATGTCCTCAGTCTTTCAAGGTAAAGACCAGGGTCATCCAACCCACTTCCTGCGAGACTAGGCTGTCATCAACAAGCCTCCTGAGGGTCTGCCATCATGCACCTTGGGCTCACAGTACTTCCTCTCTGTTGCTAGATATCCTCAGTCTTCGAAGTTACAGACCAGATTCATCAACTTACTTCCTGTGAGCCTAGGTTGTCATCAACAAGCCTCCTGAGGGTGGGCCATCTTGCCCCTTGGGTTTACAGTACTCCCTCCTCACCACTAGATGTCCTCAGTCTTCCAAGGTAAAGACTAGGGTCATTCGCCCCACTTCCTTAGAGCCTAGGCTGTCATTGACATGTCTCCTGAGGGTGGGCCATCATGCACCTTGGGCTCACAGTACTTCCTGTCTGTTGCTAGATATCCTCAGTCTTCGAAGTTAAAGACCAGATTCAATCAACTTACTTCCTGTGAGCCTAGGCCGTCATCAACAAGCCTCCTGAGGGTGGACCATCTTGGACCTTGGGTTTACAGTACTCCCTTCTTCACCACTAGATGTTCTCAGTCTTTCAAGGTAAAGACCAGGCTCATCCAACCCACTTCCTGAGAGCCTAGGCTGTCATTGACATGTCTCCTGAGGGTGGGCCATCTTACACCTTGGGCTCACAGTACTTCCTCTCTGTTGCTAGATATACTCAGTCTTCGAAGTTACAGACCAGATTCATCAACTTACTTCCGGTGAGCCTAGGCCGTCATCAACAAGCCTCCTGAGGGTGGGCCATCTTGCACCTTGGGTTTACAGTACTCCCACTTCACCACTAGATGTCCTCAGTCTTTCAAGGTAAAGACTAGGGTCATTCGCCCCACTTCCTGAGAGCCTAGGCTGTCATTGACATGTCTCCTGAGGGTGGGCCATCATGGACCTTGGGCTCACAGTACTTCCTGTCTGTTGCTAGATATCCTCAGTCTTCGAAGTTACAGACCAGATTCAATCAACTTACTTCCTGTGAGCCTAGGCTGTCATCAACAAGCCTCCTGAGGGTGGACCATCTTGCACCTTGGGTTTACAGTACTCCCTCCTCACCACTAGATGTCCTCAGTCTTTCAAGGTAAAGACCAGGGTCATCCAACCCACCTTCTACAAGCCTAGTCTGTCATCAATGAGCCTCCTGAGGGTGGACCATCTTGCCCCTTGGGTTTACAGTACTCCCTTCTTCACCACTAGATGTCCTCAGTCTTTCAAGGTAAAGACCAGGGTCATCCAACCCACTTCCTGCGAGACTAGGCTGTCATCAACAAGCCTCCTGAGGGTCTGCCATCATGCACCTTGGGCTCACAGTACTTCCTCTCTGTTGCTAGATATCCTCAGTCTTCGAAGTTACAGACCAGATTCATCAACTTACTTCCTGTGAGCCTAGGCTGTCATCAACAAGCCTCCTGAGGGTGGGCCATCTTGCCCCTTGGGTTTACAGTACTCCCTCCTCACCACTAGATGTCCTCAGTCTTCCAAGGTAAAGACTAGGGTCATTCGCCCCACTTCCTTAGAGCCTAGGCTGTCATTGACATGTCTCCTGAGGGTGGGCCATCATGCACCTTGGGCTCACAGTACTTCCTGTCTGTTGCTAGATATCCTCAGTCTTCGAAGTTAAAGACCAGATTCAATCAACTTACTTCCTGTGAGCCTAGGCCGTCATCAACAAGCCTCCTGAGGGTGGACCATCTTGGACCTTGGGTTTACAGTACTCCCTTCTTCACCACTAGATGTTCTCAGTCTTTCAAGGTAAAGACCAGGCTCATCCAACCCACTTCCTGAGAGCCTAGGCTGTCATTGACATGTCTCCTGAGGGTGGGCCATCTTACACCTTGGGCTCACAGTACTTCCTCTCTGTTGCTAGATATACTCAGTCTTCGAAGTTACAGACCAGATTCATCAACTTACTTCCGGTGAGCCTAGGCCGTCATCAGCAAGCCTCCTGAGGGTGGGCCATCTTGCACCTTGGGTTTACAGTACTCCCACTTCACCACTAGATGTCCTCAGTCTTTCAAGGTAAAGACTAGGGTAATTCGTCCCACTTCCTGAGAGCCTAGGCTGTCATTGACATGTCTCCTGAGGGTGGGCCATCATGGACCTTGGGCTCACAGTACTTCCTGTCTGTTGCTAGATATCCTCAGTCTTCGAAGTTACAGACCAGATTCAATCAACTTACTTCCTGTGAGCCTAGGCTGTCTTCAACAAGCCTGCTGAGGGTGGACCATCTTGCACCTTGGGTTTACAGTACTCCCTCCTCACCACTAGATGTCCTCAGTCTTTCAAGGTAAAGACCAGGGTCATCCAACCCACCTTCTGCGAGCCTAGGCTGTCATCAACAAGCCTCCTGAGGGTGGACTATCTTGCCCCTTGGGTTTACAGTACTCCCTTCTTCACCACTAGATGTCCTCAGTCTTTCAAGGTAAAGACCAGGGTCATCCAACCCACTTCTGGCGAGCCTAGGCTGTCTTCAACAAGCCTCCTGAGGGTGGGCCATCTTGCCCCTTGGGTTTACAGTACTCCCCCCTCACCACTATATGTCCTCAGTCTTTCAAGGTAAAGACCAGGGTCATCCAACCCACTTCCTGTGAGCCTAGGCTGTCATTGACATGTCTCTTGAGGGTGGGTCATCATGTACCTTGGGTTAAGGTGACCAGATTTTTAAAATGAAATCCGGGGACATATTCTTTTTTACTAGTAATGGCGGCAATCAGCGACTCTCTACCCATCGCTGCTGCCGCTTGCCTCGCATCCTGTCAAGTCTTTCTCTACCGGACCCCGGCTACTACTGGATTGATAGCGGAGGAAGATCACTCCACCGGGGAAGGCAAGCACATAAGCAGGTAGGTGGCTGCCCGGGACTTGAGTCAAGGCAGAAGAACATGGACCCGATACTGAAAAAAATATTCCCTCTGCTCCGACCAGCACAGGATCATCAGAAAGGGGCACACATAATGGAAAAAATACTTCCCCCTAAGGATTTCAGGAGGTAGTTTAATGGCACTTTCTGGGTGCCAAATACACAGACAAAGAAACCATATAACTTATAAAGATATAACAAAGTTTATTCAACAATAACACAGACATTTAAAACCAATAAAGATGGCTATACCAAACATTGCACAGTACAGTTACACATCATAAAGTATAGATGGATTGAAGTTTTTCAGCAATTGTGTCCCGACATGTTTCGCCCGCTGGGGCTTCCTCAGGGAATATTTGTTGAAAAACAAAATGGATGCGTAAATGCGCACTGATGAAAAGCCAATGATGACTGGAATGGAAGGACGGGCACTGGGCTATGCTGGAATGGCTGACCAAAAATGGCCCAAGGCCAGTAGATCGCAATGAGCAAAATTTGAAAAAAGGGAGACCAGGGGTGCCGCAATATTTTGTAACACGATCGTGTCTTAGATCAGATGGTAAGGTAAACGTAACATCCCCCTAAGCTAGTAGGAGCAGCGGAGCGGGGGTGTGTAATTCAGAATTTTTTATGATTTTGAAATTGCCCCAGCCTCTGTTCAAATCCAATCCGGGGACAAAACCGGGGACAGACTTGGTCCGGGGACAGTGTCCTCAATCCGGGGACTGTCCCTGGAAACCGGGGATGTCTGGTCACCCTACCTTGGGTTTACAGTGCTCCCTCTTCACCACTAGATGTCCTCAGTCTTTCAAGGTAAAGACCAGGGTCATTCACCCCACTTCTTGTGAGCCTAGGCCAGTGATGGCAAACCTCGGCACCCCAGATGTTTTGGAACAACATTTCCCATGATGCTCAACTACACTTCAGGGTGCAGGAGCATCATGGGAAATGTAGTTCCAAAACCTCTGGGGTGCCGAGGTTCCCCCTCACTGGCCCAGGCTGTCATCGACGCGTCTTCAGAGGGTGGGTCATCATGCACCTGGGGCTCACAGTACTTCCTCTCCATCTCAGCTGGGCCAACAGACGCTACACATCAGCCATGTCTCCAGCTTGTTCCAGCCCGCTGTACTGACGCTAGGGAGGGGTCAGCTCCTTTTAACTATCTATGTCCTCTCGTCCCCCAGGCTCCCCCAATCGGGTGAGCCCTCTCATTTTCTCTGTACTGTTTCCCCTGTCATGCCAGCCCTCCACTTTTTTTTATAATATTTCTTTTTTTGCTTCTGTCTTTTCTGGTGTGAAGGGGGTTCTGTTGTGTTGGGGACCTCTGATGTGATGGGGGTGTCTGATGTTAAAGGGCAAACTTGGATGTGAAGGGGGGCCCTCTCATGTAAAGGGGTGACTCACATGTGAAGGTGGGCTCTGATGTGATGGTCGGTGTCTGGTGTTAAGGGGGAACTCATGTGTGAAGGGGGGATCTGATGTGATTGGGGGGTCCTCTGATGTAATAGGGTTACTCAGATGTGAAGGGGGGCTCTTATGTGGTGATGGTGTGTCATGTGAAGGGTGGACTCTGATATGCAGGGGATCTCTGATGTGATGAGAGTGTCTGATGTTAAACGGGGAACTCAGATGTGAAGGGGCCCTCTGATGTGATTGGGAGCCCTCTCCTGTAAAGGGTCGACTCAGATGTGAAGGGGGGGGTCTTATGTGATGGTGGGTGTCTTATGTGAAGGGTGGACTCTGATATGCGGGGGATCTCTGATGTGATGAGGGTGTCTGATGTTAAACGGGAAACTCAGATGTGATGGGAGGACCTTTGATATAAAGGGGTAACTCAGATGTGAAGGGGGACTCTGGTGGTGGGTGTCTGGTGTTAAGGGGGGACTCAGGTGTGAAGGGCGGCTCTGTCGTGTTGGGGACCTCTGATATGATGGAGTTTGTCTGATGTTAAAGGGGGAACTCATATATGAAGGGGGGTCCTCTGATGTAAAGGGGTGACTCAGATGTGAAAGGGGGCTCTGATGTGATGGTGGGTGTCTGATGTTAAAAGGGGTAACTCAGATGCGATGGGGTCCCTCTAATGTAAAGGGGTAACTCGGATGTGAAGGGGAGGGGGACTCTGATGGTGTATGCTTGCTGTTAAGGGGGACTCGGGTGTGAAGGGCGGCTCTGATGTGTTGGGGACCTCTGATGTGATGGGGGGGTATCTGATGTTAAAGGTGGAACTCAGATGAGATGGAGGGCCCCTTTGATGTAAAGGGGTGGCTCGGATGTGAAGAGGGGCTCTAATCTTATAGCGGGTGTCTGATGTTAAGGGTGGACTCAGGTATGAAGGGGGGATCTGATGTCATTGGGGGGCCTCTGATATAAAGAAGTGACACAAGTTCTGATGTGATGGTGGTGTCTGATGTTAAGGGGAGACTCAGGTGTGAAGGGGGGCTCTGATGTGATGGCGGTTGTCTGATGTTAAAGGGGAACTCAGATGTGATGGAGAGCCATTTGATGTAAAGGGGTGACTGGGATGTGAAGGGGGGCTCTAATCTGATTTTGAGTGTCTGATGTTAAGGGAGGACTTGGGTATGAAGGGGGGCTCTAATGTGATTGGGGGGGCCTCTGATATAAAGGGGTGACACGGATGTGAGAGGGGGGCTCTGATATAAAGGGGTGACTTGTATGTGATGGGGGCTCTAATCTGATGTTGAGTGTCTGATGTTAAGGGGGGGCTTGGGAATGAAGGGGGGCTCCAATGGGATTGGGGGGCTTTGATATAAAGGGGTGACTCGGATGTGAAGGGGGGCTCTAACCTGATGTTGGGTGTCTGATGTTAAGGGGGGACTTGGGTATGAAGGGGGCTCCAATGTGATTAGGGGGGCTCTGATATAAAGGGGTGACTCGGATGTGAAAGGGGGGGGCTCTGATGTGACGGGGGGTGTCTGACGTTAAAGGGGAACTCAGATGTGATGGAGAGCTCTTTGATGTAAAGGGGTGACTCGGATGTAAAGGGGGGCTTTTATATAAAGGGGTGACTCGCATGTGAAGGGGGGCTCTAATCTGATGTTAGGTGTCTAATGTTAAGGGGAGACTCGGGTATGAAGGGGGCTCCAATGTGATTGGGGGGGCCTCTGATATAAAGGGGTGACTTGTATGTGATGGGGGCTCTAATCTGATTTTGAGTGTCCGATGTTAAGGGAGGACTTGGGTATGAAGGGTGGCTCTAATTTGATTGGGGGGGCCTCTGATATAAAGGGGTGACACCAATGTGAGAGGGGGGCTCTGATATAAAGGGGTGACTTGTATGTGATGGGGGCTCTAATCTGATGTTGAGTGTCTGATGTTAAGGGGGGGCTTTGGTATGAAGGGGGGCTCCAATGGGATTGGGGGGCCTCTGATATAAAGGGGTGACTCGGTGTGAAGGGGGCTCTAACCTGATGTTGGGTGTCTGATGTTAAGGGGGGACTTGAGTATGAAGGGGGCTCCAATGTGATTGGGGGGGGCCTCTGATATAAAGGGGTGACATGAATGTGAAAGGGGGTGCTCTGATGTGACGGGGGGTGTCTGATGTTAAAGGGGGAATTTAGATGTGATGGAGAGCTCTTTGATGTAAAGGGGTGACTCGGATGTGAAGGGGGGCTTTGATATAAAGGGGTGACTCGCATGTGAAGGGGGGCTCTAATCTGATGTTAGGTGTCTGATGTTAAGGGGAGACTCGGGTATGAAGGGGGCTCCAATGTGATTGGGGGGGCCTCTGATGTAAAGGGGTAACTTGCATGTGAAGGGGGGCTCTAATCTGATGTCAGGTGTCTGATGTTAAGGGGGGACTCGGGTATGAAGGGGGACTGTAATGTGATTGGGAGGCCTGTGATATAAAGGGGTGACACGGATGTGAAAGGCTGGCTCTGATATAAAGGGGTGTCACGGATGTGAAAAGGGGGCTCTGATATAAAGGGGTGTCACGGATGTGAAAAGGGGGCTCTTATATAAAGGGGTGTCACGGATGTGAAAAGGGGGCTCTGATATAAAGGGGTGTCACGGATGTGAAAGGGGGGGCTCTGATATAAAGGGGTGTCACAGATGTGAAAAGGGGGCTCTGATATAAAGGAGTGTCACGGATGTGAAAAGGGGGCTCTGATATAAAGGGGTGACACGGATGTGAAAGGGGGGCTCTGATATAAAGGGGTGTCATGGATGTGAAAAGGGGGCTCTGATATAAAGGGGTGTCACGGATGTGAAAAGGGGGCTCTGATATAAAGGGGTGTCACGGATGTGAAAAGGGGGCTCTGATATAAAGGGGTGACACGGATGTGAAAGGGGGGCTCTAATCTGATGTTGGGTGTCTGATGTTAAGGTTGGAAGCGGGTATAAAGGGGACTCCAATTTGATTGGGGGGGCCTCTGATATAAAGGGGTGACACAGATGTGAAAGGGGGGCTCTGATATAAAGGGATGACACGGATGTGAAAGGGGGGCTCTGATATAAAGGGGTGACACGGATGTGAAAGGGGGCTCTGATATAAAGGGGTGACACGGATGTGAAAGGGGGCTCTGATATAAAGGGGTGACACGGATGTGAAAGGGGGGCTCTGATATAAAGGGGTGACACGGATGTGAAAGGGGGGCTCTGATATAAAGGGGTGACACAGATGTGAAAGGGGGGCTCTGATATAAAGGGGTGACACGGATGTGAAAGGGGGCTCTGATATAAAGGGGTGACACGGATGTGAAAGGGGGGCTCTGATATGATGGGGGGGGGCCTCTGATGTGAAGAGGGAACTTATGATGTGAAGTCAATGTCATCATGGTGGTTGTGGGCATCACCCCAGGCTAAGGTTTCCCATAGATAAATAACCTTTACATTTGTTACTTTTTAGACTGGGGATGGCTCCAGATTTTGCATACTTTTAAAGAGTGCTCCGACTGAATAAAAAGGTTGAGATCCGCCGCCTTACAGTAACGCTCTTACAATGTATCGCAGTTAGGAAATAATAATAATAACCTATTGCTATCCTTCTAGTCCTGCTAAATAATCCTCCAGGAGACATGGACGCTTCTCCTCCTTTCCTTGATAACTAACATGTCAAGTTCATTCTCTTGTAACGACTCTCTCCGGCTTAAATCCGTCCAAAAAATTATTTCAAGAATAAGTAATAATTCAGCCGCCTCCGGTGCACACGGTAATTACACGTGTCACTGCCACCCAGACGCGTGTTCTTCCACCCTCTCATGGTCCGGCTGAAGTGCCCGGGTTTTGATGAGTTATTTTAACCCACATCATCAAAATAACATAATTCCGCTCTCCTCCATAACCGCCTGTGAATTATTTATCCCGAGGAAAGCTGAGCGGGACGCGCGGCCAAGCTGGATTCCCAGCCTTGGAAACCGAACAGGTTTCCCACAGCCCCCGCCGCCTTGATCTTTTCCAAACACAAATATCATATTGTGAGGATAATCCGACCAGAAGCAGCTTCAAACAAAAAGGACGCGTCACCTTCCAACAACGCTTTGGCGCAGTGTCAGGTAGAGACGGAGATAGGGGATGACGGTATGATGGAAACGCAGAAAAGGGAGATGGGGGTGGGGTCTGACGAAAAGAGCGACGTTTCACATACAGATCCCACTTCTGAATTAATGATGAGGATTGAAGATCAAAGACAACAGCTAGTTCTGCATTTGTGAATTCTCCAGACCTTCTCCGAGTGGCCCAA
Source organism: Lithobates pipiens (assembly GCF_037356315.1). Lineage (NCBI taxonomy): Eukaryota > Metazoa > Chordata > Amphibia > Anura > Ranidae > Lithobates > Lithobates pipiens. The sequence goes on along the minus strand of NW_027507758.1, from coordinate 5,314,561 downwards.
ACGCGGCTCATAAACATCCGGGATTTATGGATGAGAGCCGCAGAGGATTACAATTGTTCTCTCAATTCCTGAGTGGCAGATTTACAAGGCTGAGCCAATCAGTTTTTTTTTTTGAGCGACAGATGTTTTTTTTCTTCTAACTACCCAGAGACAAGGTAGAATAAAAAATAATAAGCTGAACGCCGTGTAAAATTATATTAGAAGGAGAACGATAAATAATGGACTTCATGCTACATTTTGTATTGTAAATTGTGTAAAGTCTCCTCATACTACATAAAAAATTTTTTAATTTTTATTCCTTGCACCTGCACAAAAATAAAGAATATTTTTTTTTCCTGTAATATTCATCTTCAACCTAGAGCTGTCCCAGACAATACTTCTTCTCCACCACTAGATGTCCTCAGTTTTTAGGTTTAACGTCCACAATCATGTAATCCACTTCCTGTTAGCCAAGGCTGTCATGGATCGACCTGCTGATGGCGATTCGACATGCGTCTTGGGCTCATAGTTTTTCTTCTCCACCAGTAGGTGTCCTCAGACTACCAGTTTGAAGATCAGGGTCATCCAACCCACTTTCTGTGAGCCTAGAATGTCATGGACCGGCCTACTGAGGATGGAACATCATGCAGCTTGGGCTCACAGTACATCTTCTCCCCCACTAGATGTCTACAGTCTTCCAAGTCAAAGATCGAGGTCATTCAACCCAATTCCTGTTAGCCTAGAGCAGTGATGGTGAACCTTGGCACCCCAGATGTTTTGGAACTACATTTCCCATGATGCTCATGCACGCTGCAGTGTAGTTGAGCATCATGGGAAATGTAGTTCCAAAACATCTGGGGTGCCAAGGTTCACCATCACTGGCCTAGGCTGTCATGGACCTGCCCTTTTTACATAGTTACGCAATTACTGGAGATCAGGGCCATCTAACCAATTTTCTGTGAGCCTAGGCTGATATGGACCTACCTTCTGAAGGTGGGTCATCATGCAGCTTGGGCTCACAGTACTTCTTCCCTGCCACTAGATGTCTACAGTCTTCCAAGTCGAAGATCGAGGTCATTCAACCCACTTCCTGTTAGCCTAGACCAGTGATGGCGAAACCTTGGCACCCCAGATGTTTTGGAACTACATTTCCCATGATGCTCCTGCACTCTGCAGTGTAGTAGAGCATCATGGGAAATGTAGTTCCAAAACATCTGGGGTGCCAAGGTTCACCATCACTGGCCTAGGCTGTCACGGACCTGCCCTTTTTACATAGTTACGCAATTACTAGAGATCAGGGCCATCTAACCAATTTTCTGTGAGCCTAGGCTGATATGGACCTACCTTCTGAAGGTGGGTCATCATGCAGCTTGGGCTCACAGTACTTCTTCCCTGCCACTAGATGTCTACAGTCTTCCAAGTCAAAGATCAGGGTCATTCAACCCAATTCCTGTTAGCCTAGAGCAGTGATGGTGAACCTTGGCACCCCAGATGTTTTGGAACTACATTTCCCATGATGCTCATGCACGCTGCAGTGTAGTTGAGCATCATGGGAAATGTAGTTCCAAAACATCTGGGGTGCCAAGGTTCCCCATCACTGGTCTAGGCTGTCATCGACCTGCCCCTTTTACATAGTTACGTAATTACTGAAGATCAGGGCCATCTAACCAATTTTCTGTGAGCCTAGGCTGATATGGACCTACCTTCTGAAGGTGGGTCATCATGCAGCTTGGGCTCACAGTACTTTTTCCCTGTCACTAGATGTCTACAGTCTTCCAAGTCAAAGATCAGGGTCATTCAACCCAATTCCTGTTAGCCTAGGCTGTCATGGACCCACTGTTTTACATAGTTACATAGTCCTGCAGATCAGGGTCATCTAACCCACTTTCTGTGAGTCTAGGCTGGCATGGACCCACCTTCTGAGGTTGGGTCATCCTGCAGCTTGGGCTTATAGTACTTTATCTACACCACTAGATGTCCCCAGTTTACCGGACTGAAGATCTGGGTCATCTAACCCAATTTCTGTGAGCCTAGGCTGTCATGGACCAGCCTACTGTGGATGGGTCATCATGCAGCTTTGGCTCACATTACTTCTTCTCTACAATTAGGTGTCTTCAGTCTTCCAAGTTAAAGATCAGGGTCATTCAACCCACTTCTTGTTACCAGTGGTGGCTGGTGCTAAACTTTTCTTTTGGGAGTTGGGGCGGTAAACAAACCCCCCTTCCCCCAGGTCACTCAAACCCCTCATGGTACTCCACACTCAGCCCCTTCACATCGCCCCCTGCACTCACCCCTACACGCCCCCCCTCCCAACCCCTCCGCGGCTTCCTCTGCCTCTCCTCCCATCTAATCCGATCCTCCTCCTGTCCTGATTGGCCAGGAGGGGAACCCCCGAGACAATAGCCTATATTGATTCGCTAGTGTCACAAGTGGATGGGTTTTGCTCCCCAAGCCCAAATTTTTTCAAGCCAATTAGAGCCTCAGGCTCTAATCATGTGGCTTGCAAAACAAAAAATAACTCTTAGCAAGCTATAAGTCTGGTGCCCTGCATGCATCTCCGCATGAAAACTAGGGGGGTGGCGCCCCTGCACCCTTAATGGCCAGGCCACTCCTGCCGGTTACCCTAGGCCAGTGATGGTGAACCTTGGCACCCCAGATGTTTTGGAACTACATTTCCCATGATGCTCATGCACTCTGCATGACTCTAGTTAAGCATCATGGGAAATGTAGTTCCAAAACATCTGGGGTGCCAAGGTTCGCCATCATGGCCCTAGGCTGTCATGGACAGTACTTCTTCTCCATTAGGTGTCTTCAGTCTTTCCATTTAAAACTAGGGTTATAGGGCCAACTTCCTCTGAACCTAGGCTGCCGTCAACCCACCTTCTGAGGGTGGGTGATCTTTCAACCTGGGTTCAGAGTTCTTCTGGACTGCGTGGTAATTACACATCATTGCATGAGCCCAATTTAATTAAGGTTGACCAGCTACCTCCGTGGCTTAGGATGAAGTGGAAAGAGCCATGATGTCATGGGTCGGGTCTAAAAACTGCAGAAAAAAGGTATGTATAAAGGTACAACAGTAATTAATGGATTTCATGCTAAATTCTGCATTGTAAATACTGTATAGCCTCCTCGTACAACTTAAGCTACAAATTTTTGTTTAATTAGATTCCCTGCACCTGAAAAAAAAAAAAAAAAACGTTTTCGCTGTAATATTTATCTTTAACTTAGAGCTGTCCCTGGCAGTACTTCTTCTCCACCACTAGATGTCCTCCCAGTTGAAACCAGGGTCATTTAATATAACCCACTTCCTGTAAGCCTAGGCTGTCATCGACCTGCCTTCTGGGGGTTGGTTATCATGCAGCTTCTCCACCACTCAATGTCCTCAGTCTTCCCAGTTGAAAGCAGGGTCATCCAACCAGCTTCCCGTAAACCTAGACTGTCATCGACCCGCCTCCTGAGGGTCATCTTGGGTCACCTTGCAGTCTGGGCTCAGAGTACTTCTAGACTGAGTGGTACTTACACATCATTACAGGAGCTCAATTTAGGTAAGAACAAATGATCAGGAACACTGTGCTAGGCAGCACAGTGGTGTAGTGGTTAGTAGACATGTGCGATTCGTTTCGTACAAATCTCAAATTCGTACGAATTTCCCAAAATTCGTACGTTCGGGAGGATCCGAAATACGAATTGCCATGCGTCCGAATTCTGTACGCAATACGAACTTTTGTTTACGAATTTCGGATCAGTTGTCGTCGCATCGACGACTCAGTCATGCTTATTATGAGGGGCTCCCACCATCCCTGTGCTGTGCTGACTTCCTCCGGGTGCTGTACCTCTGCTGTGCTCATTATGAGGGGTTTCCACCATTCCTGTGCTGTACTGACATACTGAGCACAGCAGGGGTACAGCCCCAGGAGGAAGTCAGCACCAGTGGCGGCTGGTGAAGTTTTTGGATGGGGGGTGCCAGACCCCGCCCATCATGACCCCGCCCACCATTTGGCCCCTCCCACTTCTCATAAAACACGCCCCTTATGTAATCGGAAAAAAAAATTGACGTGGGTCCCCCCTCCGAGAGCATACCAGGCCCTTAGGTCTGGTATGGATTCCAAGGGGAACCCCCTATGCCGAAAAAACGGCGTGGGGGTCCCCCCCAGATCCACACCAGACCCTTATCCGAGCACGCTACCCGGCCGGCCAGTAAAGGGGGTGGGGACGAGCGGGCGGCCCCCCCCCTCCTGAGCCGTACCAGGCCGCGTTCCCTCAACATGGGGGGGTGCCTTGGGGGAGGGGGGGGCGTGCGGCCCCCCCACCCCAAAGCACCTTGTCCCCATGTTGATGAGGACAAGGGCCTCTTCCCGACAACCCTGGCCGTTGGTTGTCGGGGTCTGCGGGCGGGGGGCTTATCGGAATCCGGGAGCCCCCTTTAATAAGGGGGCCCCCGGATACCGGCCCCCCACCCTATGTGAATAAATAAGGGGTACAATGTACCCCTACCCATTCACCTGTGAAAAAAAGTACAAAAAAAAAACACAACACAGGGTTAAAATATTTTATTGCACAGCTCCGGGGGTTTTCCGTCTTCGGGGGTCTTCTCGCCGGACTCCTCCGCTATCTTCTTGTAGCTCTTTTGCTAGCGGAGGAGTCCGGCTTTCTTCCTCGCCGCCGGCCTCTTCTCCCGACTTCGGGGGTCTTGTCCCCCTCTTCGGTTCTTCTGCCGGGCCACCGCGCCTTCTGATAGCTCTTTTAGAGGCGGTGGCCCGGTCTTCTGCTGCCGCCGCCGCCGCCGCCCGTTCTTCTTCTTCTTCTTCTTCCTCTCCTTCTTCTCCAGGAGATGTTGCCTCGACGATCTCCCTGGCCGGAATGCCAGGGACGTGCTGCGCTGCTACTTATATAGGGACAATGGGGCGGTGTCACATGGGTTGATGTCACATGGGTTGATGTCACATGGACTGTCGCCATGTGACATCAACCCATGTGACCAACCCATGTGACATCAACCCATGTGACACCGCCCATTGTCACTATATAAGTGGCAGCACAGCGCGGCTCTGGCATTGCGGCCGGAGAGCTCGTCGAGTCAACATCTCCTGGAGGAGAAGAAGAAGAAGAAGAACAAGAAGAAGAAGAAGAAGAAGAAGAACGGGCGGCGGCAGCAGAAGACCGGGCCACCGCCTCTAAAAGAGCTATAAGAAGGCGAGGTGGCCCGGCAGAAGAACCGAAGAGGGGGACAAGACCCCCGAAGTCGGGAGAAGAGGCCGGCGGGGAGGAAGAAAGCCGGACTCCTCCGTTAGCAAAAGAGCTACAAGAAGATAGCGGAGGAGTCCGGCGAGAAGACCCCCGAAGACGGAAGACCCCCGGAGCTGTGCAATAAAATATTTTAACCCTGTGTTGTGGTTTTTTTTTGTACTTTTTTCACAGGTGAATGGGTAGGGGTACATTGTACCCCATACTCATTCACATAGGGTGGGGGGCCGGTATCCGGGGGCCCCCTTATTAAAGGGGGCTCCCGGATTCCGATAAGCCCTCCGCCCGCAGACCCCGACAACCAACGGCCAGGGTTGTCGGGAAGAGGCCCTTGTCCTCATCGACATGGGGACAAGGTGCTTTGGGGTGGGGGGGCCGCACGCCCCCCCTCCCCCAAGGCACCCCCCCATGTTGAGGGCACGCGGCCTGGTACGGCTCAGGAGGGGGGGGGGCGCCCGCTCGTCCCCACCCCCCTTCCTGGCCGGCCGGGTAGCGTGCTCGGATAAGGGTCTGGTGTGGATCTGGGAGGGACCCCCACGCCGTTTTTTCGGCATAGGGGGTTCCCCTTGGAATCCATACCAGACCTAAGGGCCTGGTATGCTCTCGGAGGGGGAACCCACGCCAATTTTTTTTCAGAAATTTGGCGAGGAGTTTCCCTTTCAGAGCTCATTCTCTGATTGGCCACGGCAAAAGTCGCCTGGCCTGGGGAAACCTTTCTGGCTGAAGTGTGAAAGCTTTTTTTCCATTCATTCAGCTAAATGCATGAACATTTAACAAAGTAGAAACTAAGGTCTTTATGCGGTGACTTGACTCACCTCCTGCCTGTCTTGCAGCTCCGCTCGGGCTGAGGAACGGAGCTGCCGACGTCACTTCCGGGTTTCGTAAAGCAGCCGAAAGCCGGAAGTGACGTGCCTGTCTAAGAATGACAATGCTCCCGCCCGTAGAATCACAGTGATTTTACGGGCGGAAGCCAGTCGGCGTTCTGCAGTGCGCCGCAAGGCGGGTTTTTAACCCGCAAATGAAGCACCATGGATGCAATCTTGTGATTGCATTGACGTGGCGCTTCTCATAGTGCACTGTGACCGGCGCCACAGTACACTATGTCAAATTGTTAAATGACATTTATTTTTTTTTAAATGTCTTAAAGGGCCCGTTTTTTTTTTTTTTTTTTTTAACTTTTTTTTTTACACCTGGGGGAGGGGGGGCGGCGCCCGGGCGCCCCCTATGGGCGGGCCGCCACTGGTCAGCACAGCACAGGGATTGTGGGAGCCCCTCATAATAAGCAGCCCCAGGAGGAAGTCAGCACAGCACAGGGATGGTGGGAGCCCCTCATAATAAGCAGCCCCAGGAGGAAGTCAGCACAGCACAGGGATGGTGGGAGCCCCTCATAATAAGCAGCCCCAGGAGGAAGTCAGCACAGCACAGGGATTGTGGGAGCCCCTCATAATAAGCAGCCCCAGGAGGAAGTCAGCACAGCACAGGGATGGTGGGAGCCCCTCATAATAAGCAGCCCCAGGAGGAGCAGGCGAAAACTGGACCAGCGGTGCATGGCAGACAATCCGCTTCTCTCTTTCTCGTCTATTGAAAATTCGTATTTCGGATAGGAAATTCTTCAACGGAATTTCGGATAAAAACCAAACTTCCATCAGCATCGACTGTCATATTGAGGTATATTTTTGCCTTTAAATTCATCGTAACGAACGTTCATACAAGTTAACGAACCTAACGACAATTCGTATTTCATACGAAACTAAACGGAATTTCGGACACGAAATACGAAGTACGAATTAATTTTAATACGAACCGTAACGGAACAGAACGAAACAAATTTATTGACGGCGCCCATGTCTAGTGGTTAGCACTCTCACCTAGTAGTAAGACGGTCGCTGGTTCAAATCCCAACCACGACACTACCTGCCTGGAGTTTGCATGTTCTCCCTGTACCTGCGTGCGTTTCCTCCGGGTACTCCAGTTTCCTCCCACACTCCAAAGACATGCAGGTAGGTTAATTGGCTTCTGTCCAAAAATTGGCCCTAGTATATGAATGGGGACCTTGGATTGTGGGCTCCTTGAGGGTAGGAACCGATGTGAGTGTGCAATGTACAGGGATGGGGACAATTGTAGACACTCACTCAGGTTGAACAGGATGGACTGATGTCTTTATTCAACCTTACTAACTATGAAACCTCTGCAGTTTAGGAATAAATTGAAGGACCCATGATGTCAGGGGCTGGGTCTAAAAAATTGCAAGAAAATGTTATGCATTGGGGGTTTTATTAGCAAAAAAAAAAAAAAAACATCAGAGGGAAGCACATGACAGGGGGGTTGGAGCTGGAGTTCTGCTCATGTTGGGGAATTCATCATTCCAAAAGAAACCTCTCATGAGAAGATTATGTAACAGACATGGGCATACCATTATTGCAGACAGTGTTTCTGCACAAGGGCCCTCTAGGACTTAGGTGCCAATTCATGCTAAATGTGGGTCAGATGGGTGCTAGGACCCCTTCAGCTGTGTATAGATCTGGGCACAACTCATTTCTGTTTAGTTGTCAATTGATACACAGTCAATAACAGTTTTACCTTGGCCAGTAGTTGCATAGGGCGCCCAAAAATTGGTTTTGCAGAAGTCCTTTGCAGGCTCTGTCCATCACCACATAGAAGCTGCCATTGGTGAGCTCTGTTTTTAAAAAAAAAGCTTTTTGTTTGGCCTCTGTCTTTATTGGAAATCTTATTGCACCATGATTTTTCCTTTAGCTTGGAAACCCCCCTGGAACCAAACTGTACTATACCACCATGTTCCAGATCCAAACCTGATTGGGCTGATTCACAGGTGGAGAATGATCTTGAATATTGTTGTTAGGCCTATGTGCCCATTGGAAACCTCATTGCACCAAGATGCTGCCATTGGCTTGGAGAGCCCCTGGAAGACGCTATCTCTAACGAAACGGCGTAGGGAGGAGCGGCGTGCTGACGTCACCGCAATTCTATGCTGAACCCGGAAGCAACGGGCAGCGATACAGTAGCCGGCCGGCTGGAATTTTTACAGTTGATGCTAGTTTTATACGAGATATGTAAGTGCAATTTTCTATTTTTATATTAAACCCTTTGGCAATATTACACTATGGCGGTTCCTTCCTTTTATTTATGTGATGGGAAATGAGCGGTGTGGCCGTAGGAATATATCAACGTTGGAGTGTTTTAAAGGATACATCCTCCATGCAGTTCAGTTCCTGATTGAGAGACATGTCAGTGGCAATATTCGATCTCTGATATGGGATCTAATTAGCTGGTAAGCATCAGTATTGTCAGTGGTGGAGGATCCTTTTCTTACCCTTTTTGGTGACACTCTTTTCGTTGGTGTGGTTTCATCACGGTGGAGACTATAACCAAAAGCGTTTCCTTTTGGAGATGGGCTCATTTTTGTATCGAGGGCTTAAGTTTGAATTTTAGAGGTGTATGAATTTATTTATATAATTTTTTTATTCAAAATTTATTATTTTTGCATGATTTGTGTATTTCACTATATATATTTGTATTAATTGATATTTTTGTCTCACATGTATTCAATTATTTTTGGGTTGATCATTACAGCGCAGCTTTTTGAAAACTTGAATATTGTTGTTTGGCCTATGTCCCCATTGGAAACCTAATTGCACCATGATGCTGTCATAAGCTTGGAGAGCCCCTGGAACCCAACTGTACTATACCATCAAGTACCCGATCCAACCCTGATTGGACAGATTCAGAGATGAAGAATGTCATTGAATAATGTTGTTTTTGGCTCTGACTTCATTGGAAACCTAATTGCACCATGATGCTGTCATTGGCATAGAGAGCCCATGGAACCCAACTGTATTATTCCACCAAGTTCCAGATCCAATCTGATTGGGCTGATTCACAGGTGGAGAATGTCCTTGAATATTGTTGTTTGGCCTATGTCCCCATTGGAAACCTCATTGCACCAAGATGCTGCCATTGGCTTGGAGAGCCCCTGGAAACCAACTCTACTATACCATCAAGTTCCAGCTCCAACCTGATTAGGCTGATTCACGGATGGTGAATATTCTTGAATATTGTTGTTTGGCCCATGTCCCGATTGGAAACCTCATTGCATCATGATGCTGTCATTGGCTTGGGGAGCAACTAAAACTCAACTGTACTATACCACTAAGTTTCAGATCCAAACCTGTTTGCAGGCTCTGTCCATCACCACATAGAAGCTGCCATTGGTGAGCTCTGTTTTTAAAAAAAGCTTTTTGTTTGCCCTCTGTCTTTATTGGAAACCTTATTGCACCATGATTTTTTCCATTAGCTTGGAAACCCCCCTGGAACCCAACTGTACTATACCACCATGTTCCAGATCCAAACCTGATTGGGCTGATTCACAGGTGGAGAATGATCTTTAATATTGTTGTTAGGTCTATGTCCCCATTGGAAATCTCATAGCACCATGATTCTGTCAATGGCTTGGAGAGCCTCTTGAACCCAACTGTACTATATCACCACGTTCCAGATCCAATCTGATTGGGCTGATTCACAGGTGGAGAATATTCTTGAATATTGCTGTTTGGCCTATGTCCCCATTGGAAACCTCATTGCACCAAGATGCTGCCATTGGCTTGGAGAGCCCCTGGAAACCAACTCTACTATACCATCAAGTTCCAGCTCCAACCTGATTAGGCTGATTCACATATGGCGAATATTCTTGAATATTGTTGTTTGGCCCATATCCCGATTGGAAACCTCATTGCACCATGATGCTGTCATTGGCTTGGGGAGCAACTAAAACTCAACTGTACTATACCACTAAGTTTCAGATCCAAACCTGTTTGGGCTGATTCACAGGTGGAGAATGTCCTTGAATATTGTTGTTTGGCCTATGTTCCCATTGAAAACTTCATTGCACCAAGATGCTGCCATTGGCTTGGAGAGCCCCTGGAAACCAACTCTACTATACCACCATGTTCCAGCTCCAACCTGATTGGGCTGATTCACAGGTGGAGAATATTCTTGAATATTGCTGTTTGGCCTATGTCCCCATTGGAAACCTCATAGCACCATGATGCTGTCAATGGCTTGGAGAGCCTCTTGAACCCAACTGTACTATATCACCACGTTCCAGATCCAATCTGATTGGGCTGATTCACAGGTGGAGAATATTCTTGAATATTGCTGTTTGGCCTATGTCCCCATTGGAAACCTCATTGCACCAAGATGCTGCCATTGGCTTGGAGAGCCCCTGGAAACCAACTCTACTATACCATCAAGTTCCAGCTCCAACCTGATTAGGCTGATTCACATATGGCGAATATTCTTGAATATTGTTGTTTGGCCCATGTCCCGATTGGAAACCTCATTGCACCATGATGCTGTCATTGGCTTGGGGAGCAACTAAAACTCAACTGTACTATACCACCAAGTTTCAGATCCAAACCTGTTTGGGCTGATTCACAGGTGGAGAATGTCCTTAAATATTGTTGTTTGGCCTATGTTCCCATTGAAAACTTCATTGCACCAAGATGCTGCCATTGGCTTGGAGAGCCCCTGGAAACCAACTCTACTATACCACCATGTTCCAGCTCCAACCTGATTGGGCTGATTCACAGGTGGAGAATATTCTTGAATATTGCTGTTTGGCGTATGTCCCCATTGGAAACCTCATAGCACCATGATGCTGTCAATGGCTTGGAGAGCCTCTTGAACCCAACTGTACTATATCACCACGTTCCAGATCCAATCTGATTGGGCTGATTCACAGGTGGAGAATATTCTTGAATATTGCTGTTTGGCCTATGTCCCCATTGGAAACCTCATTGCACCAAGATGCTGCCATTGGCTTGGAGAGCCCCTGGAAACCAACTCTACTATACCATCAAGTTCCAGCTCCAACCTGATTAGGCTGATTCACAGATGGCGAATATTCTTGAATATTGTTGTTTGGCCCATGTCCCGATTGGAAACCTCATTGCATCATGATGCTGTCATTGGCTTGGGGAGCAACTAAAACTCAACTGTACTATACCACTAAGTTTCAGATCCAAACCTGTTTGGGCTGATTCACAGGTGGAGAATGTCCTTGAATATTTTTGTTTGGCCTATGTTCCCATTGAAAACTTCATTGCACCAAGATGCTGCCATTGGCTTGGAGAGCCCCTGGAAACCAACTCTACTATACCATCATGTTCCAGCTCCAACCTGATTGGGCTGATTCACAGGTGGAGAATGATCTTCAATATTGTTGTTTGGCCTATGTCCCCATTGGAAATCTCATAGCACCATGATGCTGTCAATGGCTTGGAGAGCCTCTTGAACCCAACTGTACTATACCACCCCGTTCCAGATGCAATCTGATTGGGCTTATTCACAGGTGGAGAATATTCTTGAATATTGCTGTTTGGCCTATGTCCCCATTGGAAACCTCATTTCACCATGATGCTGTCATTGTCTTGGAGAGCCCCTGGAACCCAACTGTACTATACCATCAAGTTCCAGATCCAAATCCTATTGGGCTGATTCACAGGTGGAGAATGTTCTTGAATATGAAACAATCCATTGGCTGATCCAAGAAGCCATGCCATTCTTTTTTTCATTTATCATCTTGAAACATAAGGCACACAACCTGGTAACCCCAGAGGGACTGATGCAAACTTTATCATTAATCAATTAAAGATACATTTCACGCAAAGTGTACGCATGTTAAAGGGGACCTTCACCCCCCCACAAAAAAATTGAACTTGGCTCCACCCTCTTCCCTCTCCCACAATTGGATAACATCTTTTTTTCTTTTGACTGTTTTTTGTGCTGTCTAGGCAAGAAGGACATTATGCTCAATTCCACATGTGTGCATGTTGAGCGGCTTTGCCCGGATGCCAGGACCTTCTAGACACCTCTGGTATATCTGCACATGTGCAGGTTTCTTATGCACATGCATGAAGACGCACAAAGTTAGAGGAGGTCCCAAATAGCTGGTTGATTGTGCATGACTCGGTGCCTGCACAGATGTGCCTGCAGGTCTCTGCCCAGCCCCACTGGCTGGGCAGAGCCCAATAGCCCCCCCCCCCCGAAGGCTGGAGGGGGGGTGCAGACTAAGCATTACCAGGACTGAAGTTTCTTGTAACACTTACATTGTAACACTTACATGCAGTGGCGGAACTACCAGGGTCACAAAGGTCCCATTTGTGACTGGGCCCTGGCATTCTGCCACCGTGGGATGCGCCAATACACGTGAAAGGGTCCCTCTCCCCTCCTGTGCCCTGTATCTTCGTGCCTGTGCTGTGCTTAGCTCTCCCTCCCGATGATGCATTTGGAGAAGCAGCTGTCCATGTCCCTGTGCCCAGTGCCTGGGACCTTCTCCTCTGCAGATCAGTCGATCCCTCCCCCACTGTGTGACCGGAACTGGTTCCTTGCTGCGGTTTCTCATCCCTCCCGTCTTTCTGTTCTCATCTTCAGGAGCTCCAAGTGATGGGGGCCCCAGCGGGCCCAGGGCTGGTGCTGCTGGGTATCCTGTGGATCTGTGCAGCCAAATTTGTGTGGGGTAACCCAAGCACCAAAGAGGTGAGAGAGAGCGCGCACAAGGGGCCCCAGTGAGAGAGACAAACGGAGGCAAACAGAGGAGCCAGGGACCACAAAGAGAGAGAGAAAGGCCCTAGCAGTGGCAGAGCTACCAGGATTGGGCCCTGGTGTTCCGCCACTGTAGGGGGCCCCAAGACTGCAGGAAGAGGGCACGCTGCAGAATATGTGGAAGGGCCCCGCAATGGAGGTAAAGGATCAGAATCAGTGGGAAGGGTCCTGGGTTCAGAGGGGAGCACCCCAAGACCGCTGGAAGGGGCCCCCCCGGGACCAATGGAAATGGCCCCAGGACAGGGGCCAGGGGGGTTCTTCATGGTTTCCTGCACAGGGGCCATGAAGGTTCTAGTTACACCTCTGTTCCTGCTCTTTTACGTTCGCTTTAGTAAATGAGGCCCAATGTGCGGGAATGTGCTGGAACGGATTCCTCCCAGGTCTCATTTCTCTGCCGTTTTCCTCCTCTACAATCTGTTTGTCTGGAGAAGACTTTAGGGAATATTTTTTTCTTTTTCTTACAAGTCACTCATCCGCGCAGCCCAAACTTCCCCAGACTGATTAGTAAACAACTCTTCATTCGATCGGCGATGACAGCGAGCCGAGCTCAATAGGCGCTATTACCGGCTCTTACACTGGAGCATCGGCACTTCAGGTAATCGGCTGATAAGAGTGTTGTGTGTCTGATAGGGAAGGAGCTCCCCTGACGCTCCTCTCTTCTTATACGCCATTGTTTTTTGTTTTTTTTTACCATATCACGGTACGGGGTAATCCATGTGTAGCTATACCCCCGTACACCCCGCTGGTGACTGTGGTTCGTCTCCCACCCTGCACAGACAGGCACATGAATTTCCAGACACTCCGAGTCAAGAAGCAGTCCTTGCACTTTGTTTTTTTTTTTATTAGGGGACTAGAACTTGGCTGGGGATGGGGTACGTATGGGATGCCCACTTGAGTGAAGAAACTTGGTGGGTTCCTTACTAAGTTCCTCCACCCCAAACTCGCTCATCCATGTCTTTATGGACCTTGCTTTGTGCACTGGTGGGCAGTCATGTTGGAACAGGAAGAGGCCGTCCCCAAACTATTCCCAAAAAAAAGTTGGGAGCATGAAATTGTTCAAAATGTCTTGGTATGGTGGCGCCTTAAGGGTTCCCTTCACTGGAACTAAGGGGCCAAGCCCAACCCCTGAAAAACAACCCCCACATCATAATCAGTAGGGTTCAATATTGAGTTGGCCCGCCCTTCGCAGCTATAACAGCTTCAACTCTTCTGGGAAGGCCGTCCACAAGGTTTAGGAGGGTGTCTACGGGAATGTTTGACCATTCTTCCAGGAGTGGATGCAGGCCAGTCAAGTTCCTTCACCCCAAACTCGCTCATCCGTGTCTTTATGGACCTTGCTTTGTGCGCTGGTGGGCAGTCATGTTGGAACAGGAAGGGGCCATCCCCCAAACTGTTCCCACAAAGTTGAGAGCATGAAATTGTCCAAAATGTCTTGGTATGCTGACGTCTTAAGAGCTCCCTTCACTGGAACTAAGGGGCCAAGCCCAACCTCTGAAAAACAACCCCAGGAGGAACTTGACTGGCCTTAAACTCACTCATCCATGTCTTTATGGACCTTACTTTGTGCATTGTTCCCAATCATTTGGTGGAGGGGGGATTATGGTGTGGGGTTGTTTTTCAGGAGTTGGGCTTGGCCCCTTAGTTCCAGTGAAGGGGGCTCTTAAGACGTCAGCATACCAAGACATTTTGTGCAATTTCACGCTCCCAACTTTGTGGGAACAGTTTGGGGACGACCCCTTCCAGTTCCAACATGACTGCCCACCAGTGCACAAAGCAAGGTCCATAAAGACATGGATGAGCGAGTTTTGGGTGGAAGAGCTTGAACGGCCTGCAGAGTCCTGACGTCAACCCAATACCTTGGAACCTTTGGGATGAATTTGAGTGGAGACTGTGAGCCAGGCCTTCTCATCCAACATCAGTGTCCGGCCTCACAAATGCGCTTCTAGAAGAACGGTCAGACATTCCCATAGACACCCTCCTAAACCTTGTGGACGGCCTTCCCAGAAGAGGTGAAGCTTTTATAGCTGCAAAGGGTGGGCCAACTCAACATTGAACCCTACGGACTAAGACTGGGACGTCATTAAAGTTCATGTGCGTGTAAAGGGAGGCGTCAGGGGCTTTGCTAGGTGAGAAAAAGACCAGGGGCTTCAGCCCGAAGTCCGAGCCTGATGGGGGGTTGCTGCCTGGCTTGCCAGTGCCCATCAATGCTGACCACTAACAAGTGACCTACCTGACCCACACTTACCTATCTGACCATTACACTGACCTACTTGACCCACAATGACCTACCTGATGCACACTGACCATTACACTGACCCACACTGACCTACCTGATGCACACTGACCTACCTGACATACACTGACCTACCTGACGCACACTGACCTACCTGACATACACTGACCTACCTGATGCACACTGACCTACGTGACGCACACTGACCATTACACTGACCCTCACTGACCTACCCGACGCACACTGACCTACCTGACATACACTGACCTACCTGACGCACACTGACCGTTACACTGACCCACACTGACCTACTTGACATCACACACTGACCTACCTAACATACACCGACCATTACACTGACCCAGACACACACTGACCATTACACGTGACGTCAGACTTCAGGTGACCGTGACCCCTGGCACCTCCTGCAGCTCAGCCGTAGTGTGCTGCATCGGCGCCCCCATGCCAGGAGACAGCAGGCAGCCAGAGACAGGAGCGGACAGGAGAGGAGAGCCGTCCGCCCCAAGTGCCGAGTGGGGATCTTCTCAAAGTGATGCGGCTACATTGTAATTCCCGCCTTCTGGAGCCTACAGCGCCTATGATGGATGTCCCACGTCCCGTGGTCCCGGCCTTGGACCAGTGAGACGTCCATCATAGGCGCTGCAGGACCCAGAAGGCGGGACCTGCTATGCTACAGCCGCGCTCCGAGTCAGATTGGTCCCCGCTCGGGCTCGGGGCTAATAATACATTTGTGAACGAAGAGACTTGTGGCTTTTTGGGGGCCCACTCTGGGCTACAGCCCCCCCTTAACCTCCCCACCCGACGCCACTGCAGGCTTCCCAATACTTTTGACAATATAGTTATATCCCAGAGTTTGTAGAATCTATAAATTTAACACAAACTAATTAACCACTTGTGCTGTGATCTGTCACCGCAGAAGCCTATTAGTGCATGCTGGCCAATGGATGTCCCCCAGCCAGTGTCAGCCGCTCATGTAGGGGCACCGCGCCCCCCCCCCCCCCCCATCCATGTGCCTGTCCCCTAATTTCCAGGGCACTGGACGCATGGATTCCAATGTTTTTTTTTTTTTTTTGTGAAGCACGTGATTAGATCCTGAGGCTCTAATTGGCTTCAAAAAGGGGTGGGCTCTGCGCCCCGAGCCCATCCACTTGTGTGACCTTAGCAAATGAATATTCGCTAATGTCTTCCTGTTTCTCCACCCGGGCCAATCAAGAAGTGTGTCCCGAGACACGATTGTCCGGGAGTCCTAAGACCCGACTGGCAGCGACCGCCGGGACTCGGGAGGAGATGCAAGGGGGGGGGGGGGGGAGCTGTCAAAGCCGTGACCAGGATGGGGCAAGTTCTGGGTTGGCGGGCGACGGGCGAGCGCTGCGGAGATCAAACAACAGGGGGAGAAACAGTGAGAGAGCATGGGGGTGGGGGGTGGGGGGTTGCTTGGTTGGCTGGCTGTCTGAGGGGTCACGGGCTGCCCCCCCCCCCATGAAAATTGAGCACCAGCTGCCACTGCCCCCAGCACCCGCTGCTCATCGAGAAAACACACAAATCAGAGCTCTGCTTATGTAAACAAGGCAGATCTCCATCCTGACTGGTGGGAGGGATGGATCGATCACTTCCTCTAGTAAAAACACCACACATAAACACTGGTTAGGCACACAGTTAAGCCTTTGATTGCCATTGATGTTTAACCTCTTCTCAGCCAGTGTCATTAGTACAGTGGCAGTGCATATTTTTAGCACTGATCACTGTATTGGTGTCTCTGGTTCCCACAAAGTGTCATAAGTGTCAGTTATTGTCCGAATGTCTGCTGCAATATCGCAGTCCTACTATAAGTCACTGATCGCCGCCATCACTAGTATAAAAAAATAAAAAAATCCAGTAAATATCCCATAGTTTGTAGACGCTATAACTTTTCCGCAAACCAATCAATATACGCTTGTTAGGATTTTTTTTTTTTACCAAAAATATGTAGCAGAATGAATATTGGCCTAAATTCATGTTGATTTTTTTTTACTTTTTTTATTATTTTTTTGATGTGTTTTATAGCAGAAAGTAAAAAAATATATTATTTTTTTTTGTTTTTTTTTTTTGTTTTTTTTAATTGTCTGTGTTTTGTTGTTTATAGCGCAAAAAAAAAATAAAATGCAGAGATGATCAAATATCACAAAAAGAACGTTCTATTTGTGGGGTAAAAAAAGGACGTCAATCCGGGTCACGGCACCAAAAAAAAAAAAAAAAAAAAAAAAAGGACGTCAATTTTATTTATGTACATCTTTGCACGGCCGCGCAATTGCCAATAACGCAGTGCCGTGTCGCCAAAAATTGCCTGGTCATGAGAGGGGGGAGGGGGGTAAATCTTCCGTTATTACACATTTATTGTAATTTCTTTTATCAAAGAAATGTAGCAGAATACATGTTGGCCTAAATAAAAAATTTGATTTTATTGGATATGTTTTATAGCAGAAACTAATAAATATATATATATATATATATATATATATATATATGTGTGTATTTTTTTATTTTTTTATTTTGGGTCTTTTTTTTGTGTATATCGCAAAGAATAAAAAAAAAAAAAAAAAAACGCAGAGGTCGCCAAATAACAGCAAAAGAAAGCTCTATTTGTGGGAAAATGATATAGACTTTATTTGGGTACCCCGTTGCATGACCGCGCAATTACCAGTTAAAGTAACGCAGTGCTGAATGGCAAAAATGACCCGGGTAAAACCTTCCGGAGGTGAAGTGGTTAAAGTTAGCTCAGGGAAAAGGCAGAATTTGGACATTGAGCTTTTTTAGGCGTTTGGATGAATCCCAGCCCACTGCCCACGTAAGCAAACGGACGGGGGGAGCGCGCAGGGGGGGGGGGGGGGGGCAGTGACATCACCATCAGGAAGGGTCCGGTATGGAATTCCTCAGGAGCACCTGTGTCAGTTTACATACAAAATGCTCACATTTGACTGAAGAGAGCATTTCCATGAGCTTTATATATTTTTTTTTAGCTATATTTACAGTGCCTTGAAAAAGTATTCATACCCTTTGAAATTCCCCCCACACATTTTGTTACAACCAAAAACGTAAATGTATTTTATTGGGATTTTATGTGATGGACCAACACAAAGTGTCACATAATTGTGAAGTGAAAGGCAAATGATAAATGATACAAATAAATATGTGAAAAGTGTGGGGGGAGGGGCATTTGTATGGCGCCCCCCGGAGTCAATACTTTGTAGAACCCCCTTTCTCTACAAGTCTTTTTGGGGGTGTCTCTACCAGCTTTGCCCATCTAGAGAGGACATTTCTGCCCATTCTTCTTCTTTGTAAAATATCTCAAGCTCTGTCAGATTGGATGGAGAGCGTCTGTGATCAGCAATTTTCAAGTCTTGCCACAGATTCTCAATGGGATTTAGGTCTGGGCTGTGACTGGGCCATTCTAACACATGAATATGCTTTGATCTAAACCATTCCATTGTAGCTCTGGCTGGATGTTTCGGGTCGTTATCCTGCTGGAAGGGGAACCTCCGCCCCGGTCTCAAGTCTTTTGCAGACTCTAAAGCCCCGTACACACGATCAGATTTTCTGCTGAGTTTTTCCTTCAGATTTACCAAAACCATATAATATGAGGTCAAACCTTAGGAGTTTCAATGTGTATGCAATCAGGCCGGCCCTTCACTACATGGTTTTGGTAAATCTGAAGGGAAAATTCTGCACAAAATCTGATAGTGTGTACGGGACTTAACAGGTATTCTTATAAGATTGTCCTGTATTTGTCTCCATCCATCTTCCCATCAACTCTGACCAGCTTCCCTGTCCCTGCTGAAGAAAACCATCCCCACCACATGATGCTGCCACCACCATGTCTCACGGTGGGGATGGTGTGTTCGGGGGATGGGCAGTGTTAGTTTCCCCCACACATAGTGTTTTGCTTTTAGGCCCAAAAAGTTGAATTTTGGTCTCCTCTGACCACATCACCTTCTTCCACATGTTTGCTGCCCCCTCCCCCACATGGCTTCTCACAAACTACAAACAGGACTTCTTATGACTTTCTTTCCCCAATGTCTTTCTTCTTGTCACTCTTCCATAAAGGGCAGATTTGTGGAGAGACGACTAATAGTTGTCCTGTGGACAGATTCTCCCCCCTGAGCTGTGGATCTCTGCAGCTCCTCCAGAGTTACCATGGACCTCTTGAGAGTACTCTCAGTGCTCGTACTCTCAGTGCTCGTACTCTCAGATCTCGTACTCTCAGTTCTCGTACTCTCAGTTCTCGTACTCTCAGAACTAGTACTCTCAGTCCTCGTACTCTCAGTGCTCGTACTCTCAGTGCTCGTACTCTCAGTGCTCGTACTCTCAGAACTAGTACTCTCAGTCCTCGTACTCTCAGATCTCGTACTCTCAGTCCTCGTACTCTCAGTCCTCGTACTCTCAGATCTAGTACTCTCAGATCTAGTACTCTCAGTCCTCGTACTCTCAGTCCTCGTACTCTCAGTCCTCGTACTCTCAGTGCTCGTACTCTCAGTGCTCGTACTCTTAGTCCTGGTACTCTCAGATCTCGTACTCTCAGATCTTGTACTCTCAGTTCTCGTACTCTCAGAACTAGTACTCTCAGTGCTCGTACTCTCAGAACTAGTACTCTCAGTGCTCGTACTCTCAGTGCTCGTACTCTCAGTGCTCGTACTCTTAGTCCTGGTACTCTCAGAACTAGTACTCTCAGTCCTCGTACTCTCAGTCCTCGTACTCTCAGATCTCGTACTCTCAGATCTCGTACTCTCAGATCTCGTACTCTCAGATCTCGTACTCTCAGATCTCGTACTCTCAGATCTCGTACTCTCAGTGCTCGTACTCTCAGTCCTCGTACTCTCAGTCCTCGTACTCTCAGATCTCGTACTCTCAGTCCTCGTACTCTCAGTCCTCGTACTCTCAGTCCTTGTACTCTCAGTCCTTGTACTCTCAGATCTCGTACTCTCAGATCTCGTACTCTCAGATCTCGTACTCTCAGATCTCGTACTCTCAGTCCTCGTACTCTCAGTCCTCGTACTCTCAGTGCTCGTACTCTCAGTGCTCGTACTCTCAGTGCTCGTACTCTTAGTCCTGGTACTCTCAGATCTCGTACTCTCAGATCTTGTACTCTCAGTCCTCGTACTCTCAGTGCTCGTACTCTCAGTGCTCGTACTCTCAGTGCTCGTACTCTCAGTGCTCGTACTCTTAGTCCTGGTACTCTCAGTCCTCGTACTCTCAGTCCTCGTACTCTCAGTCCTCGTACTCTCAGATCTCGTACTCTCAGATCTCGTACTCTCAGATCTCGTACTCTCAGATCTCGTACTCTCAGTCCTCGTACTCTCAGATCTCGTACTCTCAGTCCTTGTACTCTCAGTCCACGTACTCTCTGAGATCTGGTACTCTCAGTCCTCGTACTCTCAGGCAGCGGTGTAAAACTCTTTAAAAGGAAGTGCGTGTTATTTACTATAAACATAAGACCGGCTCGCTACATTTATTTTTATCATTGTACGGTAATGCTTAAGTCCTCATATCCTTACACTTGCCCATCAAATTTAGGGACAGCATGTTCACATGTTGCCTAATATATCCCACCCACTTTTAGATGCCATTGTAACCATATAATCAATGTCATTCACGTTAATTACTGGTGTAATTTTATGGCTGATCAGTGTATACAAAGTATGTGTATACTGTAAGTACACAAAGGTTACATTTATGCCGCGTACACACGAGCGGACTTTTCAACATCCAAAGTCCGACGGACTGATTCCGTCAGACTATTCGATCGTGTGTGGGCTGCAACGGACTTTTGATTCGCAAAAGTCTGACGGACTTTAGAATATGGAACATGCTTCAAATTTTTCCGACGGAACTCCGCCATACCCGGTCCCTCCGAAAAATTCGCTCGTGTGTATGCTATTCCGACAGACTAAAACCGACGCTAGGGCAGCTATTGGCTACTGGCTATGAACTTCCTTATTCGAGTCCAGTCGTACGTCATCACGTTCGAATCCGTCGGAGTTTGGTGTGATTGTGTGTGGCCAAGTCCGCTCAGTCGAAAAGTCCATCAGAACTCTGTCAGAACTCTGGCAGAACTCCTTCGGAAGTCTGTCGGACATAAGTCCTCTCGTGTGTACGGGGCTTTAGAAGTACTACAGTTGAGGTCCTCTGCTTATCTGCATTCTGTAACCACTCCTCACATTGCTGTAACGAATAAACCGATCGAGTGTTGGGTTTTTGCTCCAACTGACCCCCTGAGCTTCACAACCACTTCTCCTCTCCATACGTCAGCGAGGGCTTTCTATGTTCCTCCTGGAGGGTTCGGGTCCCTCAGCTGACATCAGTCCGTGCCCTGCCTGCAGAATCTTTAATGAAATGACTATTGAACGTTCTGTAATTTCATTAGTCTAAACAGATTAAGCAAATACAATGGGAACAGGCGTTTTATTAATAGCGCGGGGCGGCTGTTTGCCGCGTGCATTAAACAGACTAATACAATTTACCATTTCATGTTTTGTAAGGTCGGCCTCTCCTCAGCAGGTCACCAAGAAAAGCTGGTAATTGTTCTGGACTTTTCTCAGCGAGGTAAGGAGGACAAATTCAATTTCCATCCCCTTCACCCGGTATAGGAGGTATTGGTGAAGGATCGGAGATA
The DNA here is from genome assembly GCF_037356315.1 of Lithobates pipiens. Lineage (NCBI taxonomy): Eukaryota > Metazoa > Chordata > Amphibia > Anura > Ranidae > Lithobates > Lithobates pipiens. The sequence continues at coordinate 5,292,818 of NW_027507758.1, read as the reverse complement.
AATGTTTTACTGACATGCTGCAGAGCAGCTATTCTCAACCAGGGTTCCTCCAGAGGTTGCTAGGGGGTTCTTGAGCAGTGAGCAATGCCCAAGGAACATTCTTCCCACTGATCATCAATGTAAGGAACATTCTTCTCACTGATCACCAATGTAAGGAACATTCTTCTCACTGATCACCAATGTAAGGAACATTCTTCTCACTGATCACCAATGTAAGGAACATTCTTCTCACTGATCACCAATGTAAGGAACATTCTTCTCACTGATCACCAATGTAAGGAACATTCTTCTCACTGATCACCAATGTAAGGAGCATTCTTCTCACTGATCACCAATGTAAGGAACATTCTTCCCACTGATCACCAATGTAAGGAACATTCTTCTCACTGATCACCAATGTAAGGAGCATTCTTCTCACTGATCACCAATGTAAGGAACATTCTTCTCACTGATCACCAATGTAAGGAACATTCTTCCCACTGATCACCAATGTAAGGAACATTCTTCCCACTGATCACCAATGTAAGGAACATTCTTCCCACTGATCACCAATGTAAGGAACATTCTTCTCACTGATCACCAATGTAAGGAACATTCTTCCCACTGATCACCAATGTAAGGAACATTCTTCCCACTGATCACCAATGTAAGGAACATTCTTCTCACTGATCACCGATGTAAGGAACATTCTTCTCACTGATCACCAATGTAAGGAACATTCTTCTCACTGATCACCAATGTAAGGAACATTCTTCTCACTGATCACCAATGTAAGGAACATTCTTCCCACTGATCACCAATGTAAGGAACATTCTTCTCACTGATCACCAATGTAAGGAACATTCTTCCCACTGATCACCAATGTAAGGAACATTCTTCTCACTGATCACCAATGTAAGGATCATTCTTCTCACTGATCACCAATGTAAGGAACATTCTTCCCAATTTTTCTTTATTAAAAGTCTTGCAATCAATAAGCATAAAAACACAATATATAAATATACATAAATATATACATATTTACATAAATTAAAATAAATATAGCAAAACTGCTCTCAAAACAAAAAAATACTTTCCAGCAATAACATAAATCCTATTACGACTCACACCATTACACCAGACATCAAACTTGTGAGGTTAAGAAACAATCCCGCACCCATTATGCATGCAGCCCTTCTTCAAAAAGAAGATACTAACCCAAAAAAGCTAAGGGAGTGAAAGAACCAGAAAAAGAAAAGAGCTCCTCACCCAGAGATGGGCAGTTCACCAAAGGCAGGTCTGATATTCCTCCACGCCCTTATCCAGACTGCCCGAGGCTCCCTGCCCTTCTCAAGACCCCGAATTTTCCCAACCTCACCCAGAATATCGTGCACCACCACCTCAACAGAGAGGACTTTCTTCCGCAGGGTAATCTGGCACCGTGCATTCCATGTGAAGTAACGGACAACTATACTAACTAAAAACAGTGTACCCAAATCAAAATCCCAGTGAGTCGGGAATGCCCCATACACCCACTCCGCATAACTCATGCGATAGAAAAAGGGGATGCCTAGAGCCCTCCCCACCCTTTTATACACCTCTATGTTAAAGGGACACTGGAGCAAAAAGTGGTCCATAGACTCCACTTTACCAACACACTCCGCTCTAGGACAATCCCGATCATCCACAGGGCGATGCTTCAAGTTCCCTCTCACATAGAGCCTTCCATGGAAGGCGAGCCAGGTTTGATCCCTAAACTTCAAGGGGATTCTTTCTAAATTGATTAAACGCAACCCTTCCCTCATTACAGAGCCTGGGCAATCCCTTAAGGCCAGTGACACACTGAAAGCAGAGCCCAAAATCCTCTTCTCCAGAAGCTTCCTGGGGAGGGACTTGATATCCTCCACTGTCACCTGCCACTGCCGAAGTATTTTCAGACACGGGGCAACATAAGCCGGGAGCTTGCCATGTCGGACTCTCAGACTTTTCACTGGCCCGCCATCTTCCCAGGATCGCAGAAAAGGCCTAAAACAAGATTGAAAAATACCCACCCATCCCGGCGGGTTCTCTGCTAGCATGTTACCAAGATTGTACTTTAAAAACAGCAGAGAAAATAAAACTATTGGGTTGACCATTCCTAGGCCACCCTCCCGCCTAGACAGGTAAGTTACATTGCGTTTGATCAGGTTCAGCCTACTTCCCCATAACAGTTGGAAAAAGCAGCTGTACACCCTTGCATAGAGAGATACTGGCAAGATACAGACGAAGCTGACATATAAAAAAATTGGGACCAGGTACGTTTTGATCAAGTCAACCCTCTCCCTCAATGAAAGCTTCCATTTCTTCCAACCTGCTACTTTGGCATTGGCACACACCAACCTGCTTTCCCAATTTCGATGACCATAGTCACCAGGACCAAATTTGATGCCCAACACTTTAATTTCCTGCTGGGGCTCTGGGAAGGCATCCGGAAGTTCGAAGCTTTCACCTTCCTCACCCATCCAGAAAACTTCACTCTTTTCATGGTTGACTTTCGAACCAGAAGCCTCCGTGTACTGCTCTATCATAGAGACCACCTCCTGCGCCTCCTCCGTTCCAGAGACAATAACAGACACATCATCGGCATAGGCCACGACCTTCAAAGGTGGCACACCAGCAATGCCCAAAGGCACCCCGCACAAAGATCCACACTCTAGCCTTCTTATGAAGGGGTCGATTGCGAATACATATAACAGGGGGCTCAGAGGACATCCCTGGCGCACACCAGAGCCAACCTCAAAAGGCCGTCCAACCCAACCATTAACCAGTGGGAAGCTCTCAGCCCCTTTATATAATGCCTTCAGCCAATCTATAAACCTCCCCTGCAGGCCGTATCTACCAAGTAGCAAATACAGGTACTCGTGATTGACTCTATCAAAAGCCTTCGCCTGATCCAATGCCAGCAAGTACTTTCTCCATCCAGCAGCCGTGCATCGCTCCAAAGCCTCCCGGACAGCTAAAACCGCTGAAAAGGTACTTCTACCTTGGACCGAGCAGTGCTGATGACTGGACAACAAATCGCCTGCCACTGACGACAAGCGCCAAAAAAGAATCTTCGCCAAGATCTTTCTATCAACATTGAGAAGACTGATGGGGCGCTAGTTCTCAATCATTGAGGGGTCTTTACCTTTTGACAGAAGAATCACAGCGGATTGCCTCATGGAGGGAGGGAGCGAACCCTCTTCTAGACAGCTGTTATAAACCTCCGCTAAAAAGAGAGCCAGAATGGACTTAAAACACTTGTAGAATTCAGCTGTCAACCAATCTGGCCCAGGCGATTTTTTGGTAGCCAGCTTCTCTATAGCATGGACTACCTCATCCACTGAAATTGGTTCTGTCAAATCCATCAAAGGCAATGTACCATTTCCCAATCCTGGAGTAGAATCCAGAAAGCTTTCCATCTTGTCCCGACAAAGGTCCTTTCTTCCCAGAAGGTCTGCATAATACGATCTGAAGATCTCCAGGATCCCTGGTCTGGACTTCACCAGGGAACCCGTACTATCCCTCAGGCCTATGACCGTCTTAACTGCTATGCCTTGCTTACAGTTCTGGTAAGGATCAGGCGAGTGATATTTTCCATAATCCCTCTCCAGAACCAAGGAGGCATGCCGGTCGTATTGACACTTTCTAAGAAGAAACTTCACCTCAGAGATCTCCCCTGGATCTCCTCTATACGAGACAAGACGATCAAGCTTCCTCCGCAAATGCTGGTAGGCAATGTACATACCAAGCTGCTTCTTCTTACTTATGGCCTTGAAAAGTCCAATCGCCCTTTGTTTCACAAGCTCCCACCACTCTGACTTAGTGCTGCAAAAGTCCAGAATAGAAACCTGTGCCTGAAAAAAATCCTCAAAGGATTGTCTTACCTCTACGTCTTCCAGGAGAGCCGAATTCAGTTTCCAGGTACCCCTTCCCCTGGGTGGAGTATCCGAGGCATTCAGAGTCACAGACAGCATACAGTGGTCAGAGAACTCCACCGCCCTCAACTCAGGAGCCGAGAAAGCAGAGTTCTCCTTTAAAAAAAACCTATCTATCCTACTCTGACTATTCCCTCTCTGAAATGTGAATCCCGTGCTGCCAGGGCAGTGCTTAATATGCACATCTACCAGGCCTGCTTGTCTCACCATATCTCTAAGAAAAACGCTATCGTACGCCAGCCTGTCTATGGAGCCTCTCCTGTCTTCAGGCCTAATTATGGTGTTAAAATCACCTCCAAAGACAACCTGCTGGGATGTAAAAAGGAAGGGCTTGATCTCTGTGAAGAGGCATTTCCTGCCCCATCTTGACTGTGGTCCATAGATATTGATCAAACGCAGGTCCTGCCCCCTAACAGAGACGTCCAAGACCATGCATCTCCCAATCTCTACCTCAATTACCCGCCGGCACGTTACCATATCGGTTTTAAAAAGGACCGCAACTCCGCTGCAGGGCTCTGCCGCAAGAGACCAAAAGGAGGGACCGCATCTCCACTCCCTTTTTGCTAGATGGACATCGGCCAAAGTATTGAGCCAGGTCTCTTGCAAAAATAAAATCTCGGCATCAAACTCGCTGAGCAAAAATAAGGCAATATCACGAGCTCTTGCAGATTTCATGCTGGCGACATTAATGGTCGCCACCTTTATCGGAGTGGGAACTGCCATCAGGATGATTGGGGTAGTCGTTTCTTAACCTTTGCCACACTCTCATCACCAGAAACAGCTCTCTTCAAACTATGTGACTCCCCCTCATCCATGGATGATAAAGAAAAAGATAAATCAGACATCCCATCACCTGACAAAACTGAAAAGGTGTTGCCAAGAGGAACCCCTCCTTTGTCCGACTCTGAGGAAGAAATTAACACCTTATTTGTCTTCCTCTTCTTCTTTTTCTTCCTCCTAAACGTCTCCCACCCCTCATCATCCGAATCCCCCCCAACAGAGGGTGAGACATGGGATATGGACACCCTTCCATCAGCCCCACCCCCATCCAGCACCCCCACACTCCCCTGACCACGTTTGCGCTGCCGAGGGACAGGGACTGGAGGCTGAGAAGGAAGATCCGCTAAACCTGCCCCCCCAGCAGCCTCCGCTAGTCTGGAGGATCTACGTACAGCAGGAATAGGGACCACCACATGGGGGACAGACTTAGGGACCACATCACTAGAGGGAACAGAATCTGAAACAACAGAAGGAACTGACACATGAGGGACAGACTCAGGGACAACATTACCAGGGGAAACAGAACCTGAAACAGATGGAACAGACACAGGAGGGACAGACTCAGGGACAACATTACCAGGGGAAACAGAATCCAAAACAACAGATGGAACAGACACAGGAGGGACAACAACAGTTACAGCGGCCTCATCCTCCTTATCCAGCCTCTGCAGCTCAGCCTCCAATCCTGGCAGGTTATGTAATGCCTCTGGACACTTACTGTAAGGATGGCCAAGCTTTTGGCACAGATTGCACCGAATTTGGGTACAATCCTTTGCCAAATGGTCCAGACCCTGGCATAGCGAACACTTTTTACGGGTGCAGGTAGAGGCAAAATGGCCCTTTTCACCACATTTATTGCAGACTTTGGGCTGTCCCTGGTAGAATATAGTCAGCCGATCTCTTCCCAGGAAAGCTGAGCAGGGCAGATGTTGGACTACATTGCCCAGCACCCCCAGTTTTAGTGACACCGTCCAGGCCCCTGTCCATATCGCATGTTCATCCAGGACCTTCCGCAGTGGAGTGAGGACCTCACCATATCGGCGTAGCCATACTATCAAATCAGCCTCTGGTCCGAGGTTACCTGGGACGCATTCAAGGCCTTCAGTAGAGGTCATTATATCTCCTCCATAGCTGGGATCCGTAGAGAACAAGCCACCACCACGACTGAATTACAGAGCAAGGTAGATGCCCAGGCTGAGGCCTATGCAGCTGACCCCACTGACTCTAGTTTCGAGGCCCTTAATGCGACGAAACGAGACTTACACCTCCACCTCACAGAACTTGCCAGACTGGATCTTTACCGCAACAAGCAAAGATTTTTTGAACAGGGGGACCGGAACGGTCGTCTCCTGGCAATGTTAGCTCAGCACGACCTGCCCCTGACGGTGATACCTAGTGTGGTGTCCCCCTCGGGTGAATCGGTCTCCTCTCTTCCAGACATATTGGACGCATTTAGGCAATACTATAGTTCCCTTTATACCTCAGTACTGCCCTCGGATCTCAGGCCACAGGACCTGGCACCTTGGCTGGACCCCCTGGCACTCGACTGGCTCTCGGACGCCGAGAGGGAATATTTGGTAAGGCCCATTACCCCGGAGGAGGTTCGGAGGGCCATTTGCTCCTTTCCCGCAGGGAAATTCCCGGGTCCGGATGGCCTCCCTATGGAGTTCTACAAAACCCACGGGGACCTGCTTGCCCCCCAGCTGGCCCAGCTCTATACTCACTGTCTGGCGGAGGGCACCCTTCCCACCTCCATGAGCCATGCACACATAATACTAATCCACAAGGCCCCTAAGGACCCCACATCCTGCGCCTCATATAGGCCTATCGCCCTCCTAAATGCGGACTTCAAAATTCTTACCAAATTGCTCACTACGAGACTACAGCCCCTACTGCCGTCTGTGATAGAGACAGACCAGACTGGTTTTATGGCTAATAGAGCCACTGACATCAACCTACGACGCCTGTTTACTAACATCCATGCTCAGCACCTTACCGAGGGTTCCAAGGTGGTGGCCTCCCTAGACATAGAGAAGGCCTTCGACACTGTAGAGTGGCCTTTTCTTTGGGAGGTCCTCCGCAGAATGGGGTTCCCCTTGGTATTTATTAAGTGGCTTCAGACGCTCTATAGGCACCCCACATCAGCCATTAAGTTGGGGGGGAGTCTTTCACGGTCCTTCCCTTTGTCCAGGGGCACGAGGCAGGGCTGCCCTCTTTCTCCGGCCCTATTCGCCATTGCAATGGAACCACTGGCGGAGGCCCTGCGTACCTCCCTGCATATCAGGGGCCTGAGTGTTGGCTGGCTGGAGGAGAGGGTCGCCCTGTATGCGGACGACCTCCTTCTCTTCCTCAACGATGCGGACTCCTCACTCAGAGGGGCATTACAAATTCTTGACTCATTCTCCACGATCACGGGCCTTAAGGTTAACTGGTCGAAGTCGCTTCTGTTCCCCATAGACCCAGCAGCTCGCGACACTGCCCCCCCTGATGTGCCCCTGCAGTGGGTGGAGACCTTCAGATACCTTGGGGTTGTGGTCTCGAGGCAGGCTTCGGACTTTGTACCCCTAAATCTATCCCCAGTGGTTCAGGAGACGCGGCTGCGTCTGAAGGCATGGGAGTCACTACCCCTATCATTGCTAGGGCGGATAAACCTGATAAAAATGAAAATCCTACCGAAATTTATCTACCTACTTCGCCAATCTCCACATTGGATTCCCAAATCCTTTTTCTCCCACCTGCATAGTCTTTTTGCCTCCTTCATCTGGGGAAACCAGTCCCCCAGGTATGGATGGTCAACAATTACGCGTCCGTCCTCCCAGGGAGGACTGGCATGCCCTGACCTGTACAAATATTTTCTAGCCACCCAGCTGGTTACAGCAGCTTGGTGGCTCACTCCTGATAAGACAAACCCTGCCACCCTGGTTGAAGCGGCGGTGTTGGGGTCGCTGGAGGCGTTGACATTTTTACTCTATCGTGGCCCGAAGGCCCCGTACCCACTGACCCCCTCCATGCGCACCACGTTACATGCATGGGGGGCAGGACTTAAAATTGAAAAATACCCTACCAATGCACTTTCTCCAGCTGCCCCCTTGTGGCGAAACCCCACCCTGGAGCAGTTTTACAAACTGCCTGAACCGCATGCTTGGACTAAGTTCAATATTAGAACAGTGGACCAGGTGATTTCTGACCAATCGCTGGCTCCGCTCCCCAAGTTGATCTCTGATTTCAACGTCCCGCGGAGTTATTTTTTTAGGTATCTACAACTCTCCCATGCCTTCAGATGCCAGTTCTCCAGTTCTCCCCCCCTGGTTGTCCAATCCGCACTGGAAGGCCTCCTCAGGTCCAGCTGTGACGATAAGCCCACCTCAAAACTTTACTCCCATTTGGTAATGACCTCCCTCCCTACTTTGGGAAAACTTAGAGATAAGTGGGTGCGAGACATTCCCACCTTTGATAATGATGATTGGGATGACATGTGGGACTTCCCCTTCAGATCCCTGGTCTCCCTAAGAGATCGGCTGATACAGTTTAAGATGGCCCACCAAGCATATTTCACCCCATACAGATTGCACAAAATGAACCCCGCCTCCCCCCCGGGATGTTGGCGTTGTGGGACAATACCGGGGGACTTCATTCATATTTTTTGGACCTGCGCAGCCATTGTCGACTATTGGAAGGAGATACTAGGGGTCATTACACAGGTCACCTCCATATCGCTCCAACTCTCTATAGAAACTTGCATACTGGGCCTGCTAGACCATCTAATTCCCACTGTGGCGCAGCGCACCCTAGCTGGGCTACTTCTCTTCTATGCCCGCAAGGCCATTGCACTCAGCTGGCGTAAGCCCACTCCTCCTCCTCTCTCCCTGTGGAAAAAATTGGTGAACGATAGCCTGCCTCTCTACAAAGACTGCTATGCTAATAGGGGTTGCCCGCAAAAATATAACAAGGTCTGGTCCAGCTGGCTGGCGGATGCCTCCACGGCCTCAGACCCACAGCCTACGTAACGCATTATCGTTTGTTGATAAATAAGAATATGCACTAGTGGAAATGTTGTATATTTGAGTAGCATGGTTTAGTTCCGAGTCGTCCTACTGCACATGGAGACGGCCCTCTGTGGCCGGTGAGATGCCTTGAATTCTCCGACATGTTTTGTATGTAACGCACTGTCTTATATTGCAACTCTATACACGTCACGCCTGTAACACTAATCGTGACCAATGTATGTGTTTTTGTTTTTGTTTGGTTTGTTTTGCTTTTGGTTGCTTGTTCACTGTTTAAATTCCAATAAACAGATTTGCAAAAAAAAAAAAAAAAAATCAGCCTCTGGTATGGATTCGTTGCGCACCAGGATGGTCACCGATTTTATCAGAGGCTGCCTGGAAATCACTTTTGGCACCAAACCACTCCACTGCGGAAGGCCCTGGCACCTCCTATGTCGCTCCCAAAATAAATCCAACCCCTCAGGTTTTACAAAGGACAAATCAAATTCATAACTTCCCACTGGGCAAATCAAAGCAAAAATATCCACAGCTTTAAACCCCATTTCCAAAATCAACTCTGCCACCCTCCCCCTCACTGGTGGGGTCCCCTCCCCCTCCCACTTGAACTGAACCACATTCCTCCTCCTATACCCACCACCAAACCCCCCTATATTGTGACCACCAATATTTACAGCATTCCCCCCACCCTCCTTGGTGCGACTCCCCACAACAGACGCATAACTCCCCATATTCCTCCCAGCAGAAGAGACATTTGTTTGTTTTGAGCCTTCTGACACATTTCCAGCAGATATCGATTGTACAGATTTGGTCTGTACAATCGATGAGTCTTTCTTCTGCTGAGCAGAAAGAGAAATGTCATTTTTATCTTGGTCAGCAATATTAACCCCTCCACCACCACCCACCACATTCACTGCCTTATCAATATTATTACTGTCATTATTTCCTGTCACATTCATAGTTCCTGCCGTGTCCTCAGTCACTGCTGTCCCCATACACACTTCACCTCCAGTCCGACTCTTCTCCTCCATCAGGACAGGACCATCAGCTGAGCCGGGGGAATGTTGTCCTAATACAGCAACAGGTGAATCACTGCAGGAGACTTCCATGGCAGTCTCCACTTCACATGCTGCACTGTGCTGAACCCCTCCCCCACCTGCATCAATCAGCCCAGGTGAAGGAGAAACAGGCTCTCTGGAGCTGGCAGCCATCTTGCTTGTAGAACTACAAGTCACAGCAGTAGCACCAAAATGCAGGCGTGGGGTGCATGATGGAGATCCATCCACATGGTGGGCTGATGACACCTCTGCCAGGGGTTCTCCCTCCATGTCTGCAGAGGGTTTCCTTGTAGCAGGCAGCTGTTTGCAGATCCCCTTCCCTCTCTGTTCCTCAGCCGGGACATCATCCACTACAGCAGGTGGGGCAGACACGTTGGATGGAGGCAGTACAGCGCACTGGGATCCCTCCACCAGTGCTGGCTCTGCCGGTCTGCAATCCCTCCGCTCATCCTCAGGGACCTCCGATGGCTCACCAACAGACCTGTCTGCCCTCAGGGGTGACTCCATCTGCTGGATGAACTGCAGGGTGCCATGTTCATTCTCAACCCCCTGGCTGGTTGCCGCTGGCGATTCCCCAGCCTGACATGGGGGGAGAGGTGCAGAGACAGATGAAGCCGGGTTGTCTGTTACCTGCTGATCCACAGAACTCACCGATGCCTGGCTGGAAAATCTCCTCTCATTTTTAAACTTTTCAGCAAAAGCTCCACTTCTGTCCTTCAATTTATTCAAAAATAAAGATTGTTTCTTTACTTTCTCCTCCATTTGCTGCAATTCTGGCTTCATGGCCAAACGGTTTTTACTCCAGGCCTGGAAATACTTGGTCTTGAAATTTTTATGTTCAGCTTTTAAAGATTTAAGTTTCTCCTCAGCCCTTCCGATTGCCCGAAAACGGTCAACAATCTTCTGTCTGTAGGCATCCACGTTCTCAGCAGGGCCTGGACCCACAGACAGATCCTCCACCTCCTCCTCCTCACTAGGCCCCGTATCATCAGGGGAATCCATCCCAGGGCCTCCCCCAGGATCAGGCATTATTCCTGGGCCGAGCTAGCAGGCAAGGCCCAGGCTTGAAAAAAAGGTGTGGTTCTCAGAGAGCTCCTTGGGTGTGTCCTCCTCCTCCTTCCCACTGACCACCAATGTAAGGAACATTCTTCCCACTGATCACCAATGTAAGGAACATTCTTCTCACTGATCACCAATGTAAGGAACATTCTTCCCACTGATCACCAATGTAAGGAACATTCTTCTCACTGATCACCAATGTAAGGAACATTCTTCTCACTGATCACCAATGTAAGGAACATTCTTCCCACTGATCACCAATGTAAGGAACATTCTTCTCACTGATCACCAATGTAAGGAACATTCTTCCCACTGATCACCAATGTAAGGAACATTCTTCCCACTGATCACCAATGTAAGGAACATTCTTCTCACTGATCACCAATGTAAGGAACATTCTTCCCACTGATCACCAATGTAAGGAACATTCTTCTCACTGATCACCAATGTAAGGAACATTCTTCCCACTGATCACCAATGTAAGGAACATTCTTCTCACTGATCACCAATGTAAGGAACATTCTTCTCACTGATCACCAATGTAAGGATCATTCTTCCCACTGATCACCAATGTAAGGAACATTCTTCCCACTGATCACCAATGTAAGGAACATTCTTCTCACTGATCACCAATGTAAGGAACATTCTTCTCACCGATCACCAATGTAAGGAACATTCTTCTCACTGATCACCAATGTAAGGAACATTCTTCCCACTGATCACCAATGTAAGGAACATTCTTCTCACTGATCACCAATGTAAGGATCATTCTTCCCACTGATCACCAATGTAAGGAACATTCTTCTCACTGATCACCAATGTAAGCAACATTCTTCCCACTGATCACCAATGTAAGGAACATTCTTCTCACTGATCACCAATGTAAGGAACATTCTTCCCACTGATCACCAATGTAAGGAAAATTCTTCTCACTGATCACCAATGTAAGGAACATTCTTCTCACTGATCACCAATGTAAGGAACATTCTTCTCACTGATCACCAATGTAAGGAACATTCATCCCACTGATCACCAATGTAAGGAACATTCTTCTCACTGATCACCAATGTAAGGGACATTCTTCTCACTGATCACCAATGTAAGGAACATTCTTCTCACTGATCACCAATGTAAGGAACATTCTTCTCACTGATCACCAATGTAAGGAACATTCTTCCCACTGATCACCAATGTAAGGAACATTCTTCTCACTGATCACCAATGTAAGGAACATTCTTCTCACTGATCACCAATGTAAGGGACATTCTTCTCACTGATCACCAATGTAAGGAACATTCTTCTCACCGATCACCAATGTAAGGAACATTCTTCCCACTGATCACCAATGTAAGGGACATTCTTCTCACTGATCACCAATGTAAGGAACATTCTTCCCACTGATCACCAATGTAAGGAACATTCTTCTCACTGATCACCAATGTAAGGAACATTCATCCCACTGATCACCAATGTAAGGAACATTCTTCTCACTGATCACCAATGTAAGGAACATTCTTCTCACCGATCACCAATGTAAGGAACATTCTTCTCACTGATCACCAATGTAAGGAACATTCTTCTCACCGATCACCAATGTAAGGAACATTCTTCTCACTGATCACCAATGTAAGGAACATTCTTCTCACCGATCACCAATGTAAGGAACATTCATCCCACTGATCACCAATGTAAGGGACATTCTTCTCACTGATCACCAATGTAAGGAACATTCTTCCCACTGATCACCAATGTAAGGAACATTCTTCTCACTGATCACCAATGTAAGGAAAATTCTTCTCACTGATCACCAATGTAAGGAACATTCTTCTCACTGATCACCAATGTAAGGAACATTCTTCCCACTGATCACCAATGTAAGGGACATTCTTCTCACTGATCACCAATGTAAGGAACATTCTTCTCACCGATCACCAATGTAAGGAACATTCTTCTCACTGATCACCAATGTAAGGAACATTCTTCTCACTGATCACCAATGTAAGGATCATTCTTCTCACTGATCACCAATGTAAGGAACATTCTTCTCACTGATCACCAATGTAAGGAACATTCTTCCCCCTGATCACCAATGTAAGGAACATTCTTCTCACTGATCACCAATGTAAGGAACATTCTTCTCACTGATCACCAATTTAAGGAACATTCTTCTCACTGATCACCAATGTAAGGAACATTCTTCTCACTGATCACCAATGTAAGGAACATTCTTCCCCCTGATCACCAATGTAAGGAACATTCTTCTCACTGATCACCAATGTAAGGAACATTCTTCTCACTGATCACCAATGTAAGGAACATTCTTCTCACTGATCACCAATGTAAGGAACATTCTTCTCACTGATCACCAATGTAAGGAACATTCTTCTCACTGATCACCAATGTAAGGAACATTCATCCCACTGATCACCAATGTAAGGAACATTCTTCTCACTGATCACCAATGTAAGGGACATTCTTCTCACTGATCACCAATGTAAGGAACATTCTTCTCACTGATCACCAATGTAAGGAACATTCTTCTCACTGATCACCAATGTAAGGAACATTCTTCTCACTGATCACCAATGTAAGGAACATTCTTCTCACTGATCACCAATGTAAGGAACATTCTTCCCAATTTTTCTTTATTAAAAGTCTTGCAATCATTAAGCATAAAATCACAATATATAAATATACATAAATATATACATATTTACATAAATTAAAATAAATATAGCAAATCTGCTCTCAAACCAAAAAAATACTTTCCAGCAATAACATAAATCCTATTACGACTCACACCATTACACCAGACATCAAACTTGTGAGGTTAAGAAACAAACCTGTACCCATTATGCATGCAGCCCTTCTTCAAAAAGAAGATATTAACCAACAAAAGCTAAGGGAGTGAAAGAACCAGAAAAAGAAAAGAGCTCCTCACCCAGAGATGGGCAGTTCACCAAAGGCAGGTCTGATATTCCTCCACGCCCTTATCCAGACTGCCCGAGGCTCCCTGCCCTTCTCAAGACCCCGAATTTTCCCAACCTCACCCAGAATATCGTGCACCACCACCTCAACAGAGAGGACTTTCTTCCGCAGGGTAATCTGGCACCGTGCATTCCATGTGAAGTAACGGACAACTATACTAACTAAAAACAGTGTATCCAAATCAAAATCCCAGTGAGTCGGAAATGCCCCATACACCCACTCCGCATAACTCATGCGATAGAAAAAGGGGATGCCTAGAGCCCTCCCCACCTTTTTATACACCTCTATGTTAAAGGGACACTGGAGCAAAAAGTGGTCCATAGACTCCACTTTACCAACACACTCCGCTCTAGGACAATCCCGATCATCCACAGGGCGATGCTTCAAGTTCCCTCTCACATAGAGCCTTCCATGGAAGGCGAGCCAGGCTTGATCCCTAAACTTCAAGGGGATTCTTTCTAAATTGATTAAACGCAACCCTTCCCTCATTACAGAGCCTGGGCAATCCCTTAAGGCCAGTGACACACTGAAAGCAGAGCCCAAAATCCTCTTCTCCAGAAGCTTCCTGGGGAGGGACTTGATATCCTCCACTGTCACCTGCCACTGCCGAAGTATTTTCAGACACGGGGCAACATAAGCCGGGAGCTTGCCATGTCGGACTCTCAGACTTTTCACTGGCCCGCCATCTTCCCAGGATCGCAGAAAAGGCCTAAAACAAGATTGAAAAATACCCACCCATCCCGGCGGGTTCTCTGCTAGCATGTTACCAAGATTGTACTTTAAAAACAGCAGAGAAAAGAAAACTATTGGGTTGACCATTCCTAGGCCACCCTCCCGCCTAGACAGGTAAGTTACATTGCGTTTGATCAGGTTCAGCCTACTTCCCCATAACAGTTGGAAAAAGCAGCTGTACACCCTTGCATAGAGAGATACTGGCAAGATACAGACGAAGCTGACATATAAAAAAATTGGGACCAGGTACGTTTTGATCAAGTCAACCCTCTCCCTCAATGAAAGCTTCCATTTCTTCCAGCTTGCTACTTTGGCATTGGCACACACCAACCTGCTTTCCCAATTTCGATGACCATAGTCACCAGGACCAAATTTGATGCCCAACACTTTAATTTCCTGCTGGGGCTCTGGGAAGGCATCCGGAAGTTCGAAGCTTTCACCTTCCTCACCCATCCAGAAAACTTCACTCTTTTCATGGTTGACTTTAGAACCAGAAGCCTCCGTGTACTGCTCTATCATAGAGACCACCTCCTGCGCCTCCTCCGTTCCAGAGACAATAACAGACACATCATCGGCATAGGCCACGACCTTCAAAGGTGGCACACCAGCAATGCCCAAAGGCACCCCGCACAAAGATCCACTCTCTAGCCTTCTTATGAAGGGGTCGATTGCGAATACATATAACAGGGGGCTCAGAGGACATCCCTGGCGCACACCAGAGCCAATCTCAAAAGGCCGTCCAACCCAACCATTAACCAGTGGGAAGCTCTCAGCCCCTTTATATAATGTCTTCAGCCAATCTATAAACCTCCCCTGCAGGCCGTATCTACCAAGTAGCAAATACAGATACTCGTGATTGACTCTATCAAAAGCCTTCGCCTGATCCAATGCCAGCAAGTACTTTCTCCATCCAGCAGCCCTGCATCGCTCCAAAGCCTCCCGGACAGCTAAAACCGCTGAAAAGGTACTTCTACCTTGGACCGAGCAGTGCTGATGACTGGACAACAAATCGCCTGCCACTGACGACAAGCGCCAAAAAAGAATCTTCGCCAAGATCTTTCTATCAACATTGAGAAGACTGATGGGGCGCCAGTTCTCAATCATTGAGGGGTCTTTACCTTTTGACAGAAGAATCACAGCTGATTGCCTCATGGAGGGAGGGAGCGAACCCTCTTCTAGACAGCTGTTATAAACCTCCGCTAAAAAGGGAGCCAGAATGGACTTAAAACACTTGTAGAATTCAGCTGTCAACCCATCTGGCCCAGGCGATTTTTTGGTAGCCAGCTTCTCTATAGCATGAACTACCTCATCCACTGAAATTGGTTCTGTCAAATCCATCAAAGGCAATGTACCATTTCCCAATCCTGGAGTAGAATCCAGAAAGCTTTCCATCTTGTCCCGATAAAGGTCCTTTCTTCCTAGAAGGTCTGCATAATATGATCTGAAGATCTCCAGGATCCCTGATCTGGACTTCACCAGGGAACCCGTACTATCCCTCAGGCCTATGACCGTCTTAACTGCTATGCCTTGCTTACAGTTCTGGTAAGGATCAGGCGAGTGATATTTTCCATAATCCCTCTCCAGAACCAAGGAGGCATGCCGGTCGTATTGACACTTTCTAAGAAGAAACTTCACCTCAGAGATCTCCCCTGGATCTCCTCTATACGAGACAAGACGATCAAGCTTCCTCCGCAAATGCTGGTAGGCAATGTACATACCAAGCTGCTTCTTCTTACTTATGGCCTTGAAAAGTCCAATCGCCCTTTGTTTCACAAGTTCCCACCACTCTGACTTAGTGCTGCAAAGGTCCAGAATAGAAACCTGTGCCTGAAAAAAATCCTCAAAGGATTGTCTTACCTCTACGTCTTCCAGGAGAGCCGAATTCAGTTTCCAGGTACCCCTTCCCCTGGGTGGAGTGTCCGAGGCATTCAGAGTCACAGACAGCATACAGTGGTCAGAGAACTCCACCACCCTCAACTCAGGAGCCGAGAAAGCAGAGTTCTCCTTTAAAAAAAACCTATCTATCCAACTCTGACTATTCCCTCTCTGAAATGTGAATCCCTTGCTGCCAGGGCAGTGCTTAATATGCACATCTACCAGGCCTGCTTGTTTCACCATATCTCTAAGAAAAACGCTATCGTACGCCAGCCTGTCTATGGAGCCTCTCCTGTCTTCAGGCCTAATTATGGTGTTAAAATCACCTCCAAAGACAACCTGCTGGGACGTAAAAAGGAAGGGCTTGATCTCTGTGAGGAGGCATTTCCTGCCCCATCTTGACTGCGGTCCATAGATATTAATCAGGCGCAAGTCCTGCCCCCTAACAGAGACGTCCAAGACCATGCATCTCCCAATCTCTACCTCAATTACCCGCCGGCACGTTACCATATCGGTTTTAAAAAGGACCGCAACTCCGCTGCAGGGCTCTGCCGCAAGAGACCAAAAGGAGGGACCGCATCTCCACTCCCTTTTTGCTAGATGGACATCGGCCAAAGTATTGAGCCAGGTCTCTTGCAAAAATAAAATCTCGGCATCAAACTCGCTGAGCAAAAATAAGGCAATATCACGAGCTCTTGCAGATTTCATGCTGGCGACATTAATGGTCGCCACCTTTATCGGAGTGGGAACTGCCATCAGGATGATTGGGGTAGTCGTTTCTTAACCTTTGCCACACTCTCATCACCAGAAACAGCTCTCTTCAAACTATGTAACTCCCCCTCATCCATGGATGATAAAGAAAAAGATAAATCAGACATCCCATCACCTGACAAAACTGAAAAAGGGTTACCAGGAGGAACCCCTCCTGGGTCCGACTCTGAGGAAGAAATTACCACCTTATTTGTCTTCCTCTTCTTCTTCTTCTTCTTCCTCCTAAACGTCTCCCACCCCTCATCATCTGAATCCCCCTCAACAGAGGGTGAGACATGGGATATGGACACCCTTCCATCAGCCCCACCCCATCCAGCACCCCCACACTCTCCTGACCACGTTTGCGCTGCCGAGGGACAGGGACTGGAGGCTGAGAAGGAAGATCCGCTAAACCTGCCCCCCCAGCAGCCTCCGCTAGTCTGGAGGACCTACGTACAGCAGGAATAGGGACCACCACATGGGGGACAGACTTAGGGACCACATCACTAGAGGGGACAGAATCTGAAGCAACAGATGGAACTGACACAGGAGGGACAGACTCAGGGACCACATTACCAGGGGAAACAGAACCTGAAACAGAAGGAACAGACACAGGGGGGACAGACTCAGGGACAACATTACCAGGGGGAACAGAACCTGAAACAGATGGAACAGACACAGGAGGGACAACAACAGTTACAACGGCCTCATCCTCCTTATCCAGCCTCTGCAGCTCAGCCTCCAATCCTGGCAGGTTATGTAAAGCCTCTGGACATTTACTGTAAGGATGGCCAAGCTTTTGGCACAGATTGCACCGAATTTGGGTACAATCCTTTGCCAAATGGTCCAAACCCTGGCATAGCGAACACTTTTTACGCGTGCAGGTAGAGGCAAAATGGCCCTTTTCACCACATTTATTGCAGACTTTGGGCTGTCCCTGGTAGAATATAGTCAGCCGATCTCTTCCCAGGAAAGCTGAGCAGGGCAGATGTTGGACTACATTGCCCAGCACCCCCAGTTTTAGTGACACTGTCCAGGCCCCTGTCCATATCCCATGTTCATCCAGGACCTTCCGCAGTGGAGTGAGGACCTCACCATATCGGCGTAGCCATACTATCAAATCAGCCTCTGGTATTGATTCGTTACGCACCAGGATGGTCACCGATTTTATCAGGGGCTGCCTGGAAATCACTTTTGGCACCAAACCACTCCACTGCGGAAGGCCCCGGCACCTCCTATGTCGCTCCCAAAATAAATCCAACCCCTCAGGTTTTACAAAGGACAAATCAAACTCATAACTCCCCACTGGGCAAATCAAAGCAAAAATATCCACAGCTTTAAACCCCATTTCCAAAATCAACTCAGCCACCCTCCCCCTCACTGGTGGGGTCCCCTCCCCCTCCCACTTGAACTGAACCACATTCCTCCTCCTATACCCACCACCAAACCCCCCTATATTGTGACCACCAATATTTACAGCCTTCCCCCCACCCTCCTTGGTGCGACTCCCCACAACAGATGCATAACTCCCCATATTCCTCCCAGCAGAAGAGACATTTGTTTGTTTGGAGCCTTCTGACACATTTCTAGCAGATATCGATTGTACAGATTTGGTCTGTACAATCGATGAGTCTTTCTTCTGCTGAGCAGAAAGAGAAATGTCATTTTTATCTTGGTCAGCAATATTAACCCCTTCACCTCCACCCACCACATTCACTGCCTTATCAATATTATTACTGTCATTATTTCCTGTCACATTTATAGTTCCTGCCGTGTCTTCAGTCACTGCTGTCCCCATACACACTTCACCTCCAGGCCGACTCTTCTCCTCCATCAGGACAGGACCATCAGCTGAGCCGGGTGAATGTTGTCCTAATACAGCAACAGGTGAATCACTGCAGGAGACTTCCATGGCAGTCTCCACTTCACATGCTGCACTGTGCTGAACCCCTCCCCCACCTGCATCAATCAGCCCAGGTGAAGGAGAAACAGTCTCTCTGGAGCTGGCAGCCATCTTGCTTGTGGAACTACAAGTCTCAGCATTATCCGCAAAATCCAGGCGTGGGGTGCATGATGGAGATCCATCCACATTGCTCTGGTGGGCTGATGACACCTCTGCCAGGGGTTCTCCCTCCATGTCTGCAGAGGGTTTCCTTGTAGCAGGCAGCTGTTTGCAGATTGCCTTCCCTCTCTGTTCCTCAGCCGGGACATCATCCACTACAGCAGGTGGGGCAGACACGTTGGATGGAGGCTGTACAGCGCACTGGGATCCCTCCACCAGTGCTGGCTCTGCCGGTCTGCAATCCCTCTGCTCATCCTCAGGGACCTCCGATGGTTCACCAACAGACCTGTCTGCCCTCAGGGGTGACTCCATCTGCTGGATGAACTGCAGGGTGCCATGTTGACTCTCAACCCCCTGGCTGGTTGCCGCTGGCGATTCCCCAGCCTGACATGGGGGGAGAGGTGCAGAGACAGATGAAGCCGGGTTGTCTGTTACCTGCTGATCCACAGAACTCACCGATGCCTGGCTGGAAAATCTTTTCTCGTTTTTAAACTTTTCAGCAAAAGCTCCGCTTCTGTCCTTCAGTTTATTCAAAAATAAAGATTGTTTCTTCACTTTCTCCTCCATTTGCTGCAACTCTGGCTTCATGGCCAAACGGTTTTTACTCCAGGCATGGAAATACTTGGTCTTGAAATTTTTATGTTCAGCTTTTAAAGATTTAAGTTTCTCCTCAGCCCTTCCGATTGCCCGAAAACGGTCAACAATCTTCTGTCTGTAGGCATCCACGTTCTCAGCAGGGCCTGGACCCACAGACAGATCCTCCACCTCCTCCTCCTCACTAGGCCCCGTATCATCAGGGGAATCCATCCCAGGGCCTCCCCCAGGATCAGGCATTATTCCTGGGCCGAGCTAGCAGGCAAGGCCCAGGCTTGAAAAAAAGGTGTGGTTCTCAGAGAGCTCCTTGGGTGTGTCCTCCTCCTCCTTCCCACTGACCACCAATGTAAGGAACATTCTTCCCACTGATCACCAATGTAAGGAACATTCTTCTCACTGATCACCAATGTAAGGAACATTCTTCTCACTGATCACCAATGTAAGGGACATTCTTCTCACTGAACACCAATGTAAGGGACATTCTTCTCACTGATCACCAATGTAAGGAACATTCTTCTCACTGATCACCAATGTAAGGAACATTCTTCTCACTGATCACCAATGTAAGGAACATCCTTCCCACTGATCACCAATGTAAGGAACATTCTTCTCACTGATCACCAATGTAAGGAACATTCTTCCCACTGATCACCAATGTAAGGAACATTCTTCTCACTGATCACCAATGTAAGGAACATTCTTCTCACTGATCACCAATGTAAGGAAAATTCTTCTCACTGATCACCAATGTAAGGAACATTCTTCTCACTGATCACCAATGTAAGGAACATTCTTCTTACTGATCACCAATGTAAGGAACATTCTTCTTACTGATCACCAATGTAAGGAACATTCTTCCCACTGACCACCAATATAAGGGACATTCTTCTCACTGATCACCAATGTAAGGAACATTCTTCCCACTGATCACCAATGTAAGGAACATTCTTCTCACTGATCACCAATGTAAGGGACATTCTTCTCACTGATCACCAATGTAAGGAACATTCTTCCCACTGATCACCAATGTAAGGAACATTCTTCTCACTGATCACCAATGTAAGGAACATTCTTCTCACTGATCACCAATGTAAGGAACATTCTTCTCACTGATCACCAATGTAAGGAACATTCTTCTCACTGATCACCAATGTAAGGAACCATGGCCACCACCAATCTTGGCTTAGGTCGATACCAAAAAGTCAGTTAGTTTACGAGGATTAAACAAAACTGCACCAATTCGGACCAGTTTCTGAAGCAGGCTGAAACTTTGTCTAGGCGGTTTTTAGACAAAGGATATGCAGGTGATATGTTGAAAACCACCCTAGAGGGCGTAAAAGCTTTTGACAGAGGGGATCTTCTGAAAGAGAGAGTGAAACCTTCTCATAATGATCAAACTACCGTTGCCCCTTTCATAACTACGTATTCGGTGCAACATTCTGGCATAAAAAAATTGATCAATAAACACTGGCATATTTTGAGTAACGACCTTGTTTTAAATACAATATTACCAGATAGGCCTCAGGTTATATATAAGGGTGCCCCTTCCCTTAGAGATAAACTAGCACCCAACATTCTAAATCCTCCAGTTTCAAAGAAAGGCTTCTTTGAAAACCTTACGGGCCGGTTCACACTGCAGGCGAGGCGAGGCGACTCCGACTTGCCTCGCCGCGACCTGCCGCGACCTCAGCGGCAACTTGCAGATGACTTCTGTATAGAAGTCAATGCAAGTCGCCCCGAGGTCGCCCAAAATTAGTACAGGAACCTTTTTTCTGAGTCGGAGCGACTCGAGTCGCTCCTCTCAGAACGGTTCCATTGTACAGAACGGGGGCGACTTGCGAGAGCGAGGCGAGGCGAGTCGTGTCGCCTCGCATCGCCCGCTGTGTGAACCGGCTCTACAGGTTTTTATCAGTGCCGAAGATGTCAGGTCTGTTCATTCAATGGTTGCTCCCATAGACAAACTCAATCATTTAGTCGTTTATTTACTCCAATGTCCATGCGGACTTCAGTATGTTGGGAGGACTAAGCGACCCCTTTTTGTTCGTCTTAACGGACATATTACTAATATTAATATTGGTTTTCCCAAACATTCTGTACCAAAACACTACCTTTTGGCCCATAACAAGGACCCTGCTAAAACTATTTTTCTAGGCATCGATAGGTACAGTCCACTTTGGAGGGGTAGCTCAATTGTTAGAGGCATATCGAGGCTAGAAATGTCTTGGATTCATCGTCTAAGGTGTTATGCCCCCTTTGGCCTTAACATCGATGTGAATGTTAATTCCTTTCATAGCCAACTCATGAACTAAGTAGTTTGAATTATGCTTATGGACATTTATTTTATTCAATTTTAAGTTTCTTACTGAGAAATATCCTGTAAACTCGATGTGAGTTGAAGTTAGGAACATTCCATTCAATTGTTTTATATATCATAGTATTTACGGAGTATTACGGAGCTATAATATAATATATATTATAGCTCCGTAATTCATATCTATTTTTTATTTTTATTAATTTTATTTTTATTTTACGAATTACTGAGATATGATTATATGAATTGCATTTTCATTTTTATTTTGTAATGATTGATTGTTCCTATCAATTATTGAAATGGTGCACACAAAAGTTTTTTATATAGAGATTTATTTATTTTTATGTATTTATGTATGAATTTTTTATATATTAAGTTTCGAACAACACTATTTACTATTACTTATTAACTGATTTTTTTTCTGCCTTGGTATATTCTTCTTTGCATTCTCAATCTTTACATAAAAATTATATTTTTTTCATTTTTTTCCAATTTTTTAAAATTTTCTTTGAATTGTTTCTGATTTGCCACTCTCATTGCCACTTTGCGGATGTGGTATCACTAATCCGCCATGTTGGTTATGTTTCCACCCCCAGCTCAGAACGAGGCTTGGCTAATTTTTACTTGTATTTAAAGGTGGTGCGTCAGTGCATCGCCCATATCCCAGACAACGTCATCCTATGACAAAATGCGCGTTGGGTGGCTAGTATGTGCTGACGGGATCACGTTGGGACCCTTATCGAACAGGCACTTGCTTGCTGGCCGGCATACATGCTGTTTTTACCTTGTGCTTGTAATGCCGCGTAGACACGATCGGACCAGAGTCCGCCAGACAATCCGCCAGTGTGTGGCCTCCGGCAGACTTTTTCTTTCCAAAAGTTCGGCGGACTTAGAAAGAAGTTTTGATTCTGCAGTCCGGCGGACAATTCGCCTGTCTGTGTGCTAGTCTGCCAGACTTTTGAAATGAACGGACTTGCCCACACGGAGAAAAGTCCGTTCATTTTGAACGTGGCTCCAGGTAGACGGAACTAGCGAAGGAAGTGAATGTCGCTGCCTTCATCGGTGAGATTGACACCTCGCTAGCCCCGTCACCTGGTATGTATTTAAAGGGGAAGCCCTACACTCAAAAAACGGTGTGAGGATCCCCCCAAAGTCCATAGCAGACCCTTATCCGAGCACGCAACCTGACCGGTCAGGAAAGGGGGTGTGCCTTCAACATGGGGGGGTGCACTGCGCCCCCCGCCCCAAAGCAAACTTGTCCCCATATTGATGAGGACAAGGGCCTCTTTCCAACAACCCTGGCCGTTGGTTGTCGGGGTCTACAGCTTATCGGAATCCGGGAGCCTCCTTTAATAAGGGGCCCCCAGATACCGGCCCCCCACCCTAGGTGAATGAATATGGGGTACAATGTACCCCTACCCATTCACCTGGTAAAAAAAAGTGTAAATAAAAAAACAACACAAGTTTTTAAAATAATTTATTAGACAGCTCCGGGGGTCTTCTCTTCTTTCGTCTTGGGGGGTCTTCTCGTCGGACTCCTCCGCTATCTTCTGCTAGCTCTTTTACTAGCGGAGGAGCCCGGCTTTCTTGTTCATCGTCGCCGCCCCCTCTTCTGGGGTCTTGTCCCACTCTTCGGTTCTTCTGCCAGGCCTCCGCTATCTTCTTATTGCTCTTTTACTAGCGTTGGCCCGGTCTTCTGTCACCGCCGCCTTCTTCTCTTCTTCTCTTCTATTCTTCTTCCTTGCAATGTTGACACAATGCTCTCTCTGGCCGCAATGGCAGGGACGCGTTGTGCAGCGACTTATATAGGGACAAGGGGCGGGGTCACCGGGTGATGTCACACGGTGACCCCCCGCCCCTTATGATGTCACAGCCCCGGAGGATGCTGGGACTGTGACATTATAAGGGGCGGGGGGTCACCATGTGACATCACCCGGTGACCCTGCCCCTTGTCCTTATATAAGTCGCCGCACATCGCGTCCCTGCCCTAGCGGCCAGAGAGAGCGCTGTGTCAACATCACAAGGAAGAAGAAGAGAAGAAGAGAAGAGAAGAAGGCGGCGGTGACAGAAGACCGGACCAATGCTAGTAAAAGAGCAATAAGAAGATAGCGGAGGCACAGCAGAAGAACCGAAACACGGGACAAGACCCCAGAATAGCGGGACAAGACCCCGAAGTCGGAAGAAGACCCCCGGACGGCGGCGGCAGGAGCGACGAAGAAGAAAGCCGGGCTCCTCCGCTAGTAAAAGAGCTAGCAGAAGATAGCGGAGGAGTCCGGTGAGAAGACCCCCCAAGACAGAAGAAGAGAAGACCACCGGAGCTGTCTAATAAATTATTTTAAAAACTTGTGTTGTTTTTTGACTTACACTTTTTTTCACCAGGTGAATGGGTAGGGGTACATCGTACCCCATACTCATTCACATAGGGTGGGGGGCCGGAATCTGGGGGCCTCCTTATTAAAGGGGGCTCCCGGATTCCGATAAGCCCCCCGCCCGCAGACCCCGACAACCAATGGCCAGGGTTGTCGGGAAGAGGCCCTTGTCCTCATCAACATGGGGACAAGGTGCTTTGGGGTGGGGGGGCTGCAGGGCCCCCCCTTCCCCAAAGCACCCCCCATGTTGAGGGCACTCGGCCTGGTATGGCTCAGGAGAGGGGGGCGCTCGCTCGTCCCCACCCCCTTTCCTGATCGACCGGGTTGCGTGCTCGGATAAGGGTATGCTATGGACTTTGGGGGGACCCCCATGCCGTTTTTTTAGCGTAGGGCTTCCCCTTTAAATCCATACCAGGTGACGGGGCCAGCGAGGTGTCAATCTCAGGAAGGATGTACTGGAAATGGAGCGACTACAAAGAAGGGCAACAAAGCTGATAAAGGGTCTGGAGGATATTAGTTATGAGGAAAGGTTGTGAGCTCTGAACTTATTTTCTCTGGAGAAGAGACGCCTGAGAGGGGATATGATTTCATTATATAAATACCGGACTGGTGACCCCCCAATATATAAATACCGGACTGGTGACCCCACAATATACAAATACCGGACTGGTGACCCCACAATATATAAATACGGGACTGGTGAACCCACAATATATAAATACCGGACTGGTGAACCCACAATAGATAAATACCGGACTGGTGACCCCACAATATACAAATACCGGACTGGTGACCCCACAATATATAAATACGGGACTGGTGAACCCACAATATATAAATACCGGACTGGTGACCCCACAATATATAAATACGGGACTGGTGACCCCACAATATATAAATACGGGACTGGTGACCCCACAATATATAAATACGGGACTGGTGAACCCACAATATATAAATACGGGACTGGTGACCCCACAATAAATACCAGACTGGTGACCCCACAATATATAAATATCGGACTGGTGACCCCACAATAAATACCAGACTGGTGACCCCACAATATATAAATATCGGACTGGTGACCCCACAATAGGAAGAAAACTTTTTTGCAGACGGGAGTTTAACAAGACATGTGGCCACTCATTAAAATTAGAAGAAAAGAGGTTTAACCTTAAACTACGTAGAGGGTTCTTTACTGTAAGAGCGGCAAGGATGTGGAATTCCCTTCCACAGGCAGTGGTCTCAGCGGGGGGCATCGATAGTTTCAAAAACTATTAGATAATCACCTGAACAACAGCAACATACATGATATACAATGTAATACTGACATATAATCACACAACATACATGATATACAATGTAATACTGACATATAATCACACAACATACATGATATACAATGTAATACTGACATATACAGGGAGGGTTAGTGTTGGGGTTGCAGGAAGGGTTAGTGTTGGGGTTATGGGGGGGTTAGTGTTAGGGTTACATGAAGTGATAATGTGAAGGGGGTGTAGAGTAGTTCCTCATTCTATTCCTATGATTATATGGGCTGACCCGCAGATTTCGGACACATTGCTCATCCATATAACATACAGGGAATGTTCCAACAACAAAATGTATACATCAGCATTTGCCATTTAGCACACAATGTCATTGGAGGTTTTTCGTTATTCTCTTAGCCGTCAATATTTCCGGCTTCACCCTTTAGCATGAAAATGTAATAATCAGCCGTCTTGAACGCATACATTCTGTTCTCGCCGTTTCCTGCATTTAAAAATACTGCTTGTAATTTACAAGTCAATGAGTCTGGTAATTGCAGAGCCCAATCGTTCGGGTTTTATGCCGCAATGAATGGAGCTCTTACAATAAGTAATTGTTTACAGAAATCATTAGCAATATTTCCAAAGGTTTTCCATTATGCAGCCATTGAAAGTTCCTCTCGTCAGAGCAGACCTACCTTCTAATTTAGAAAAATGAACCAACGCAGAGAGCGCTAACGACGAATGAATAATACTCGAAGGGGAACTTTACTGAAGTGAAGCCTTTTCTTTGCACAATTCTCCCTCCAGGAATTCTCAGAAATATTAAATATTTCTCTGTTGTAATAAAAATATTTTACTCAACCTTTTTTATGTTTACTTTTGAAATTATGTTTGGCGGTATAAACACCGGCGATGAGAGGTGTGATAGCGGGGAAAATAAGCTGTTGCTACAAAATTGCCGGTGTTTCTGTTGCCAAAATTTTCCTGAAGTGAAAATTCACAGTTTTGTATATTGAGCTGCTTAGGCTTGCAAAGAATTTTTTTTTTAAATATAAATAAAGGGTGTATTTTAATTGGAATATTATTATACATAGTGGGCCGTGCCTGTGTAATGTGCGCTAAAACTCCTGCTTGTAATCTCCATTGTTCCCGGCAGTGGCATAACTAGAACCTTCAGGGCCCCGATGCAAGAAACCATGAAGGGCCCCCCTGAACCCCAGCCAGGGCCCTTCCCTCCGAGTCCGGCGGTGGAATTTCCGGGGCGTGGTCACAGGTATGACCTTTGTGAGCCCTGTAGTTCCACCACTGGCATCAGTAGTTTTTTTTTATTTTTTTATTTTTAGGTGCCCCATTGGGGGACTGTCCCTAGGCAGGATGGGGTCCCCGTCCCCAGAAGAGATGAGGTCCTTTTCTCCAGGGCAGATGAAGTTACTGCCCCCAGGTGAGAAGGGGTCCCTGTCCCCAGGGGAGATGGGGGTCCCTGTCCCCACGTGAGAAGGGGCCCCTGTCCCCAGGGGGAGATGGAGGGGGGTAAGTAATGGTGTGTGGGGGGTGGGGTCCTCTCACTCACCATGACCAAGCTGTAGGCTGTGCACTCATCCATGTTGGCCTGGGCTCCATCCAGTGTGCTGGACGGGCGATCAGCATATCTCCCAGAAAGACCTTTCATCATCTGTGTATGATGGGGGAGGAGGGGAGCTGGCAGACAAGCCTGCAGTGTCCTCCGGGGGGCTCTCATAGGGCTGCACTGCATCTGTGCGCTTAAAGTTTGTTTACCCGGGAGAAGTATGCAGTGCAGTGTGGGCCAGACTCGGGGAGGGGCGGGACTCTGGCTGGGGAGAACAGACATCGGACTGAGCGGCAATGCATGGAGCAGGAGAGGGGTACTCTGAGGAGCCGGTCGAGGACACAGGTCATGCGGGGAATGCACAACTAAAGAGCAGCCAGTGCGATAGTCTAGCTTGGAGCTCTGCTAGTCACCCTCCACCTCCAGCCACCCGTGTGCATGGTGCACTGGTACCCCTAGCTGCCTATGCTGCTGCCGGCCATATGTAGAGGGGGCTGCATGGGCCCCCTGCAGCACAGGGCCCAGTTGCGGTCGTGACTGCTGCACCCCCTATAGTTACGCCCCTGGTTCCAGGGATCTGTCATTTAATGCTGGGAGTGCGGTGGGTGAACATCGGCAAGCATGAGGTTGTTGGCGGGTGCAGTTAGTCTTCCCACCTGTAGGTGGCTCTCTGCTATCCTTACATAGAAAGGGGAATCTCATGAGAGAATTGGGCCTTCAGAGATTCCATGCAGTTCCTTAGAGAGAAGAAGTGGTCGGATTGGTCACTGAACACATGTGAGACTTCAGCAGCCTTTTGGGTGAGGGAACTTTTGAAATATGGGACCCTACTTCGCATTAGCGTGCTTCTGGCGAGTGGAGGGTCAGGGGGACAGGAAGCCCCTTGTAAGTAAGAATGTAAAGTGTAGGGACAGGTTCCTGTGGAGTAGGGACAGCTCAGGGCAGGCTCCATGGTTATGATTGGCACGCCGATGTTTGGAGCAGAGACGAGGAGCCAGTGGGAGATGCTACTTCAGCCTAAATACTACTTCATATGGAATGCTTCTTATGGAGATTGTCCTACTGACTACCGATCATCAGTAGTTGACCATGAGCTGTCGGTGACTGCTTGATCACAGTTCTAGGGGTACCAATTGAGCGCGCCTCAGAACAACATGAAGATCTATGTATGCTGCGGCTGGGCCCTAACCCTTATTATTAGGAGGGCTTCCATATTCCACTTTAAGTTCCTCCCATATTACCCTCACCTCCATGGCACATCGAAGGAGGGTTGACATTGGAACACCGGAACAAGAATCCCTCAACATGTGGGCGAGGTTCCTCGCAATGTTGAAAAAGCATGGGGCCTGGTCTGACACAGAAAAGGTGGAGCAAGCTCACTGTCCACCTTTTTCTGACCTTCCATCATTATACTGTATAGAGTGGGGGCCTCTCTTACCAAAGAAACATGTGCACCACTCCACTCAGCGGGGCCAAGACCCAGGTACCCCTACTGCCACGCCCAATATTTAGCGCAATGTAAATGACTCCTACTTTTCACTGTGGGATAGGGTGGCACCATGTTTTACTCCATCAGATGACACCAACCCTAGTGATGCCACTGAAAGGATCCATAGAGTTTCAGAGCAGATCCATGTTATTGCTTTGAAGGTGAGATTTGTCTATGCCCTTGTACACACGGTCGGAGATTCCGACAACCAAATCCGTCAGATTTTGTCCGACGGATTTTGTCCGAAACCGTTGCATACACACGGTCGGACAAACTTGTCGTAAAATCCGACGTGATGACGTTATTTCGTTACGACGGGACTACGTTCAGGCTAGTAGCCAATAGCTTTGGTGTAGGAATTTGATCTGAGCATGTGTGGCACTTTATCCGATCGGAATTCTCTACACATGATCGGAGTATGTCCGATCGAAGCATTTTGTCGGAAAATTTTTACCAACAAGTTGGAAAACTTGGTCCGTCGGATACGCCGACGGAAACAGTCCGATGGAGACCACACACAGTTGGAATATCCGACAAAAACGGTCCGATCGGACACATTCCGTCGGAATCTCCGACCGTGTCTACAAGGGCTAAGAAGTCTCATTCACACTTTAGTGTCCAAGAAACATGCCAGGAAATGTGCGATGCTGCACGCGTTTCGACGGATTTTGTCGTGGGAGTGTCCGACCGTGTGTATGGGGCATTAGTCGCGGCTCAAGTCCGTTGGCTGTTTTAAAGCTGTTGGACGTGTTTTTTTTTTTTTTTTTTGCAATAAAGGATAAGCATTGTTGGATGTCATTCCGAGTGCTGACTTCTGCTCTTGTGATTCGGGACACACCAAGCGCCTTTCAATGCGGTCACTCTGGAGATCCACAAACAGAAGAGGAGTGCAGCCATCCTGAAAGCTCATTTAGTCGTATAGTGTGATGGACACCACTGGCTCAACACATGATATAATGTGAAAATGGCCTCAGCCTCGGCTGCTCCTAGGCCACGCCCAGCGATGTGTTTTGCCCCGGGGCAGGGGTTAAACACATTAGAGAGCGTGGCCTAGAAGGAGTTGTGCGGTGTGGTTTTGGACGTAGTGGCGGCCGGTGAAAACATTTTTTGGGGGAGGGGCGGCAAACAGTATGCCACCCCCCCCCCCCGGGTCAGTCGGTCAGTAGCACTTACCCCATCATCAGCGGCTTCCCCTGCTCTGCGGTGGCTTCCCCTGCTCGGTTGTTCTCCCATTCTCCTGCTGTTCTCTTACGGCCTCCCGTTCTCCGGATCATCGCGGCTGCGGCGGCGGCTTCCGTTTCTTCCTTCCTCCTCGGCGCAGGCCAATCGGGGGTCTTCTCTTTTTGCCCAGTTGGAAAAAAGGTCTCACACCCGCTTCTGATTGGCCAGATTGAAAATCAGTGTTAATTCGCTGTTATAACACACCTGGGTGGGATCGGAGCGCATCCTCTGCGAACCGAGCCCACCCGATTATGAAGCCTATTAGAGCCATTGGCTGTAATCAGGTGCTTCAAAAAAAAACAAAAAAAAAACTGTAATTCATGCACCTGGTGCCCTGAAGGGGGCCGGATGCATGAATAGGAAGTGGCCGCAACATATAGGGGCTGGAGTGGAGTGAGGTGGGCAGCACACGGGCACCACTAATGGACGGACTGCCACTGGTGCGGCGTCAATCCCACTATAAGTCTGAAGACCTACTCCCTACTAATCAGAAGTGAGTAAAGTGCCAAAAAAGTGCATAAAAAAAATAAGTGCTTTGGGGTGCAAAACAGTGGCCGGCCTTCTAGCTGGGGCGGTAAAAGCAGGTGGTTGATCCATATTTTTACCAACCGTCCAGGGCCGAATTAAGAGCAGACATGTGCTCTGTGTTCATTCTAAATGAGTTTTTCATCAAGATTCAGCATATTCGTTCATTGGGAAGCATCCGAATGAACGAAAGACTATTTTCGACTAAAAGAACGAAAATCC